>NC_086187.1:24552500-24885000 GCF_023053635.1 Elgaria multicarinata webbii | reverse complement strand
GTGATCCGTGGGAATGTCTGATGGCATGGAGATTGAAGTTGATTTGGATCTGTCAAGAGGGAAGGATTTTGTGCCGCCATGTGAACTGTGCCAGCACCTGGGATATATATAAATGGTGGCCATGTAAACTGTCTTTGTGCTATAAAACAACTGTGGCACTACTTACTTCTTTTGCTTGCTCAAGAGAACCCGTCAAACCGCTTTAGAAGAATGTTGTCCAAATCACCTGGATGCCACAGAAGCATTTCCCAACTAGATGCCCTCAAGATGATTTGGACTACAACTCCCAACATTCCAAACCATTGGTCATCCTGGCTGGTTCTGAAGGGAGTTAGAATCCAACAACAATTGAAGGGCACCATGGTTGGGGGGGGGGGGAACGCTGATCTAAAGGATAGGTTTTTTTTGTTTTATTACAAAGGAAATTTTTAAAAAGGAATGGAACTTTTAACCATCTTGAGATTGGGTTTTGGGTTGTGAACTGATTAGTTTTTGCACAGGAGGGTGAAAAGGTCACAGGCAGATGTTCTGTACAGGAGAATTAAAATTCAGCTCAGGAATCTGTCAGTTAAGGAGGGAAATGAGCTCACAGGAGGGTCAATGGTTCATTATAGAAACCAAGCAATTAAGAGAAAATACGGACATAACCAGAATTCCACTCTCCTTCTGATTGGCTAAAGGGTTAGGAAAGCAAGTGACAATACTGTATAAAAGCAAAGCTGGAAAATAGAGTAGTTAGTCACGATAAGTATTTGCTGGGTCATGGAAACAATCTAGAATAGGTCTAGCTGGATACATTTATCTCCATTTTTATTTGATCATTTGCTTCAAACTGTTATAAAATTGGTTCTTTTTCCTCAAAGCCTTTTCTCAAAAGCTATTTTTTCTTGTTGGCTTATTAAAATGTTAAATAAAAGCTAATTTTGTTTTGGAAAAACACCACTTGAGACCTTGTTATTCACCCAGATTTCAAGTGCCGTATCACACTATCCAGTATATACTGTTAGCTGGGCCATTAATTAAATCCCAGAGGTTACAGGGCTGTTTAATGGAGACAGCCAAGGATTACAGACATCCACTTGGCCTGTATTAGCTGGCTTGCTCACCTCCCCTCTTTCTTATGGTGCAGGCCTTCACAGGAAGGAAAAACAAAACAAAACACAGGGAGCAAATTACATCTTATTTTTTATCATAATGCAAATTTAGAAAGGGGAAGGGAAGGAGGATAAAGATGTAGAAAGACAGCAATTATGTCATGAAAATTTTGCTCTAAAATAAAGTTTTGCAGAGAAATCAAAGGGCTTTACAAGGAGGTGTGAGGTCAGGTGGGCTAATTCAAAAGAGTGAATGAAGATGATTGAGAAATTATTTGTATGGCATGTCTGTTATCTATCCTATAGCACACCCTATAGGTAAATTGGAGGTTCTGAATGCTAGATTTTTGGGACAAAATTCGAGACCCCTTATTTCTCTCTCACACACATTGTGTCAGCAACTAGTAACAGCTCTTTATCATCTGGCATTGTACTGTTTAACACAAAAACATTTTTTAAAATGGTTTATTTTTTTTCTCCATTTTTTTTTCCTTTGGAGGAGGTGGACAGACTGGTAACAAAACAGGGAAGACAGAAAAATACTTTTTCTTCTATAAGCAAAAAGGTGTGAAATCTGGATGGCTATTGAGACTGAGTGAATAGAGGCATTTAAACCACCTTAATAGGAAACAGTGGGAGAACGAACTAAAAAAAATCACCCATGCATTGCAGGGGAAGACTATGTGAAGTTATTTAAGAAGGCAAACGGCAAAGCACAGCTGAAGCTGTATCTATTCATCCCCCCTGAAGACTGGGTAAAACTTTTACTAACTTGCTTCAATTCACAATACAGCCTTTAAGACCACAAAAGCACAAAAGAAGCAGGCCCGCTGATAAGACAATTTTGTACTTCTCCAATCCCTCTGCTCTCCCTCTGCTCAATCTGTTTTGGGCAGATTTCAGCTAAATCGTTTCTGTATCACCTTTAATGTCTTTAACACGTTTTATAATTTAAACATGTTAAGAATGTAAAAGCCCACAGGCCCACCTAGATTACCATCATACAGTCCCCTCCCCTCAGGAAGCCAGATTCCAGCTGGACATCAGGAAAAACTTCCTGATGGTTAGAGCAGTACGACAATGGAACCAGTTACCTAGGGAGGTTGTGAGCTCTCCTATACTTGAGGCTTTCAAGAGGCAGCTGGACAGCCATCTGTCAGGGATGCTTTAGAGTGGATTCCTGCATTGAGCAGAGAGTTGGACTCCATGGCCTTGTAGGCCCCTTCCAACTCTACTATTCTATGATTCTTTACTGTTCTCCCTCCAGCCACTGGTATTCATTGGCACAATGCTTCTCGGCATGAAGGACTCACGGTAAATAGCTACTGAGACACAAATTTGTTTACAAATTGAGAACCAAGATTTTGACTTGCTGAAGTGCAGGGCTGAACTAAAACCTGAACCCAGCACTGCAAGTCCAGGCCCAGCGCTCCATCCATTGTACCACAAGTGTCTTTTCACTAAGACGGTTCATCCCATATTTCTCCACATTCCATCTCCGTATTTCTTCTCCTCTGAATATCAAGGCAGATGCAGCCCTGAGAAGATGTCAAGAACTAGGGTTGCATTCGATTTTCCACTTAACCAAGGAGCAAACGTTAATTCTACTTAATCAAAGAACAAACCAGGTGGGGTGAGGTGGGGTGAGCCACATCTCCCCTAGCAACTGCTTCCTCTCCCTGAAAGTGATTCGCATCCCGGCGTGCCTGGTGCCTCAACATTACCTTGATTTCATTACAGTGGGCTTCGACTTTCTGCACCATTTCCAGAACCTCTCGCACACGGAAGTTGCGCTGTGGAGAATGCTCCGATGGGCCCAGCTCACTGTCGTAGGAATCCAGGATTGCTCTCATCCCATCAAGTGTCTGATGACATAGGGGAAGGAAGAAAACGAAAACATTTACCTTCTCCTTCCATACATGCAGGTTGCATGTTCCAGTTGGCATAGAAATAGCATTCTACCCCCTCTTCCCTCCTGAGAGATTAGGTAGTTTCCCCACTGTTCTTTTCTGTTTCCACACCTCTGACTCCAGTGTTGACAATTATAATTAAACAAAAATATTGAAATGGGGAAAACATTTGCTTTAAATGAAGTCTTTAGCTAGAAAGGCACGTAGCTCATAGAGGGAAATGTATGCATACTACAGCCTCTGCCATGTTATAAATGCAAAACAACAGGGGGGGAACAACTCAAACAAAAACAGCTCACTGAAGACTCTTTGGAAAGTGATTAAAGATAAAAAAACAGCAACAAGCAACTCTGGAAACAAGAGCTGAGCTGAACACTAACACAAGCTCTGGTGAGGTCGTATCTGAGCACAGGGCAAACTGTGAGCACTACATACTCACACAGATTCGATGTTTACCACATCAAAACAGCATTTAGATGAGATGGCATCCTACACAGCATACAGAGTTCAGTTTTAATAGCTTCCCCATGCACAATTTAGTAACAGCAGCTACACACACACAAATGAATAAAGAAGGATTCTTAAGGATCAAGAGCCATTTAATATTTTGCATGGGATGCTTGCAGGTTAGGGATTAAGGCAGTCCCCTGTGTGTATGCACCCACATAATAAGCATCTACAGGTATCCAATGCGCCAGAGGAGCTGCGACTGGTCACCATAGCTCCCCACCACATATGCCCGCAATGAAACAGAACGGTATAAGCACAGCATATGTGATGGCATACATGCATAAAATGTAGTCCCCTGCCAATACTGGAAATCCCTGGCTACAGCATTCCTGATAGGTGGCCATCCAGCCTCTGCATAAAAATATCTAACAAAGGAGTCTCCCAGAAGGTGGTGTTCCACTATCAAGCACCTTTGACCATCAGGAATCACTTCCTTGTGTTTAGACTAAATCCTTTTTCTTGCAATTCAATCTATGTGCCTGTCCTTCAAATATCTGGCATTAACTGGGAAAGTGGAAAATGCATAGCAAGTTCGGCAGGGAAGGGAATGAAATGCCAATTGTATTTTTTTTTGTAAAAACAAACCAACCAGGAGATTCTTGTCTACAGTGCAAGGTACATATTGTGATTAGGAGGGTGATGAAATACTTGATGTACATCTCATTATGTCCGTGAGACTTAATAGGGAGGGAAAGTCATGTTAAGCCAAGAAAGCAACCACAGTCCGGTGGAATAAAAGCAAGCATAAAAATCCCAAGGAAGCTCTTTGATGCTGTCTGCTGCATCACTGCAAGTAAAAGCAAGCTGAAGAAACCTTTGAAACCACGACAAATATTGATATGATGATGATGATGATGATGAAGAAGAAGAAGAAGAAGAAGAAGAAGAAGAAGAAGACGCTGCCACAACAACAGCTATAAAGGCTCCCTTGTGAATAATTTAATATATTTTAGTATGTTTTCCCTTCTTTAAAGTACATCCCACTCCCTCATTTTAACAACAACCCAGGGAGGGTCATGTGCTTGGAGGAAGGACATCCCCCTTCTTAGAGGGACAATTGGCCAAACTCACCTAGTTAGCTCCTTGGCTCAATGGGGAATTGAACCCACATTTCCCCATTCCTAGTCATAGAATAGAAGAGTAGAGTTGGAAGGGGCCTATAAGACCACTACTCTTCTTCTTTTTGTGAACCACCCGGAGAGCTTCAGCTATTGGGTGGTATAGAAATGCAATAAATAAATAAATAAATAAATAAATAAATAAATAAATAAATAAATAAATAAATAAATAAATAAATAAATAAATAAATAAATAAATAAATAAATAAATACTCTAACATTGGCTCCCAACTCTTTAGTCTGTGAAGCCAAGAGTCCCTGATCTAAGGGTGGCAACAGAAAGCTATAATTACAGCTACTCGGGATTAGTCTAACATGTTCGTGCCTGAGGAAAGAAATCCGAACGGCATCTCTTTCCCTGTCAATATGACGTTCTTGAGAAGAACCTGCAATGAAGGCACAGAGAAACTGAGAATTGTTCCCCGTGGGTTCCAACTCTACCGGCTGAGGGAGCCACCTCAACTTACGTTACAGCAGGCCCATCTGTATGGAGGCTCATAGGCAGCGTTTAATACGACATATAAGCAATGCGTGCTTAAGAAATCAGCATCCCTTGTCAAGACCTCTCTGATTTGGACAGTGAGAGCTTCCTCATTGTACACTGTCAAATTCCAGGAAGGGCCTTTATGATCTGAACTCTCTCTTCTCAACGATGTCCTATGAATAATTGAGATAAATCTGTCCATGTTTGCTAACTTAACAGTACCGAAACGCTTCTCTGGCAAGCGTCCCCTTAGGGGACGAAGCCAGTCAGGAGGAGTTATCAATGTATTTTGCCCATGTAAGACAGGATCTCAAAAGAGGTTGTCACCCCCCCCCATACCGCCCCACCCTTAATGAAAAGAGTTGCACTTCAAAAATAGCACTTGTAAGACTAACGCATCGATACCACTGGCACACCTGGATTCTGAGGCTGCCTCTGACACGGCTGTCGAACCGTCAAACACTTAATAACCTAGGAGGGCTGAGGAAGAGTATATAAACTCAAGGTGGTGTGAAAATGAAGGTGAGAATACCTGCTGGAAATGCTGAGGAACTGTTCAGAACACTCGTGGTACTGAAAGGTCAGACAGGAAAGGCTGGCGACGGCTCATCAGGTGAAACCAAAAGAGAGCTTTAGGCTACAGAAATTGAGTTAATGAAGGAGAACAGGGAAGGCGACTGCCGTCACACTGGACCAGAAGAACCGGCATCACCAACTACTCCTTTTGACTCAAAGCATTTATACAAATGAAGGGATGAAGGGGACAGACAGGTCAACATAGACTGCCTAATGTGGGCACCTCACACCTCCTAGCCCCTTCTCTGCCTAAAAGCACTTTAACCTCGAGCTTGCAGGCTTCAAAGGTATTTCCAGAAGGTATATTTTCTCTTGTGACGAACAATAAATATAGTGCCATCTGAAATAAAATTTGCCTTGACAGCCCCTTTACTGACATCTGGGAGAATTGACAAGTATTTACTGTAAGCTACCAAACAGATAAAAGGGCTATGCATCAGCCACTGTGTAAGGCTTCTTTGCAGCCTTCACATCTGACAAACATACAGGTGGATCAAGCTTTATGAGTGCACCACCATGCCAGCCAGTACAGCAGCCTCACAAAATCCAACCAACCCTCTCAATATAGCAATCCAAAAATTGCTTCTCTGGGTGTCTCTCTGCAACTACTCGGAGCAAAATTGGGTTCGAGAGAAAGCTGGCCCATGTAAGGATACCGAATTGCTACCATTAACCAGAAGGTGACACCCTAAACAGAGCACAGAGCAAACCGTATCGGGCAAACGAATCTGTGAGAGAGTTAGATTAGCTAAAAGCACCAGCTGAGCCATCTCTCAAAGCAACCTCTTCAAGACAGAACCTCTTTCAGCACTTCATTCGTCTAGGGCCCACCTGCGAAGCAGCCAGGAAGAAGAAATATTATTATTATTATTATTATTATTATTATTATTATTATTATTATTATTATTTCTTACCCGCCTCTCCCTTTGGATCAAGGCAGGGAACAACATTAGTACAACAATCAACACATCTTAAAAATCCTTGATTTCACATTCATCTGGGTAGGCCTGCCAGAAAAGGCTAGTCTTCAAAGCTGCCTTAAAATCACAGAGAGAGTTAATTTTACGAATCTCCTCCGGCAGGCCGTTCCACAATCCAGGAGCGAGAGAAGAAAAGGTCCTCTGGGAAACTGATGTCAGCCTAGTTTTGGCTGACTGAAGCTCCCCAGAGGACCTGAGTGTGGGAGAAGGCGATCCCACAGGTAACCTGGACCCAAACCATATAGGGCTTTAAAGGGAATGACCAACACTTTACCCTTTGCCCAGAAACTAATTGTGACGGTACAGTTAGTAATAATCAGGAATGTGGAGCCACTGGGGTGTGGTGAATAGGAGTGGCATGTTTGGATGAAGCAGGACACGTTTTCCTTTGGCTTCATGGTCCCCCTTCACTGAAGGCTTTCACCTCTCTGTTGCCATTGCCACAAGTTGCAGGCAGCCTGCATGTTTTGGACCCCTCAAGTTTGGGGGTGGGAAAGACTGCTCCCTCTCCTTCTGAAAATCTAGTATATTACTGCATACTTTGGATTTCTCCTATATGTAACAACCCGCAGGTGGCCGGGCTTTTTGGACCTAGCACGCCCCTATGTGGAGGATTCACTGTACCTCAAGTCACCTACTTATGTTTTCTATGGAAAGGATGACTAATAAATTATAAATATAAACCACTGTTACTAAACTCCTCTTCTCAGTTCTTATTTCTATACTATACTAGCATTTTCTAGGGAGTTCTGCCATGCCTCATCACTAGAAAACGCAATGTATTTCCGGGATAAACAGAGTTGATGCTTTGAGGAGAAACACCATAGCACTGAAAATAAAAATGCATAGACGGATATAAGTTCGATATCTCTGTATGCAGCCACCTAGTCATCCCTTATATATTGTCCCCGTTGCTGGGTTTACATTTCAACCCTTCAAAGGTGTGTGCTATTTGACAGCAAGTTTCTAATTAGTTCTAACACACACAAACAAAATCAATGCGGACAAAATTAAAGTTACAAATCTAACTAAAGTCAATCAGATACCGAGGGGAAACTTGTTCCTGGGGTAAAGTTTATCTAGTGTCATAATTTTATTGAAATCCTATATCTTCCTATTGACTTTTATCGTTCCAAGCTAGATGCTAGAGTTATCATTATTAGAGTCCCAATGTTGCTTGCAGGGCCAAGGAGGGACTTTTCCTTTTATAAACAAGCTGTAATTGTCTACTTTATTGATCAATAAATCTCTAAACTGACTCATTTCACCACAGTTCTATTATATTATGTCTTCTGCACCATTTTCCATGTGAAAATATAGTGTTTTCCTCCTTTCTTTCTTTCTTTCTTTCTTTTTAAAAGAGAGAGATTGTTTTGTCATTAACGGTAAGAAAGAAGGAACTACGCTGGTCGGCTTTCATAATGACTTTTTAATGACAAATTCTAGTCACAGTTAAATCTGCTTTATTTCCACATGAGTGAACTTCAACTATTAATCCCAAAACAAACTCACAGCTCACTCGCTCTCCAGCACAGGCAGAAGCCTAAAGCACCGCTTTGGAAGGTACGATTGTGACAATACTTTCCACCCGGTGCCTGTTCCACAGTGTGGAAGCAGTCCCATTCCTAGCATTAAACTTGCATTTTGCTTAATTAGCAATGATTTAAGGAGAATATTAATAGACTGTTTCATTAGTAGGAAATCAAGGAAGTATTTTTCTACCCCATCTCCCCCCTTCAGATTACCAAGTCCAATTAGCCAAAACAAGAGATATTTTCAACAAGCAAACTGAAGTGCCTAGATTCAAAGTTTAATTTGTAAAACTATTCAAAATAGCAAAAAGGAAGAATGTTATTTAACTTCATCTGTACTCTGTCTCAAAAAGTGCCCAAAGTGGCTAATAGAAACTGATGTAGATTGCAGAAGACAATACAAGAAAAGGAGGTTTACTCCAGGATTTCTGTTGCGGTCCAGAACGGAGGTTCCCAAACTGTGGTTCACATATCCCTGCTAGTCCAGAAGCTCCATTCAGGTGGTCCATAGAAATGTTGCAGAACAGCCAAGGGTCTCTTTACTTGGCCATGCACTTGGATTTATTTTTTTCTGATGGCAAAGACCAAGACCACTTTGACCAGGACCAGATTATCGGATAGGCGAACAAGCATCTGGCCTTGGGCTCATGAGTCCAAGAATCAATTTCAGGTTTGGGAATGTGAAGATGTGGGCAAGAGACCAAATGCTCTCTCGACCCTTGCCCTTCTTGGCTTATTCGAGCTAGCTGTGGGGGACTGACCAGATGGATCAGGGGAATGGAGAATGCATCCCTGCGTGATGGGGTGTACCCTACTTAAGCATCTTAAGTAAGGTGATTAAGAGACTGGTGGCATCTCAGCTGCAGGCACTCTGGAGTGAAACTGATTGTCTATATCCAGTCCAAACTGGATTCAGGGCTGGTTATAGGACAGTATTGTTAGAAAACATGTTCTTTCTCCTGTGGGCGAAGCCGAATGAAGCCCCAAGAAATCAGCCAGCAGGCAAAAGTGGAGGCAAAACAAATAGATTTATTGATTAACTGCTTGCAAGTCAGGGTGAGGAAGCGTATAGCAGACCGGACAAAAGGTGTAGGGTGCGGTCACCTTTTATACCTCGGAGTAAACAAAACTCTGGTGGTCAGCATTCTCTTCCTTTACACTGCGCATGTACCTCTGTTATCTAGCTCAATATGTTTCTTTTTCCTCTACATGCCTTGCTATGCTGCTGACTCGTCCTTTCTCTGAAGAACAATGGCTCTATTCTATTCTATTCTATTCTATGTGTGTTTGTTTCCCTGCTACGTGCCCTCCTCGCTTACAGCTAATGGCGTTACTCTGGCACTTACAGTATTGGCCTTGGTCACCCTGATGGATGACCTTCTTTGGGAGAGGGACAGGGGGAATGTGACCCTGTTACATCTTGATCTCTCAGCAGCTTTTGATACCATTGACCACAATAACTTCCCGTGCTGTCTCCATGAGTGGGGAGTTGGAGGCAGTGTTCTACAGTGGTTCCACTCATAGTTGGACTTGGTTCCAGAGAATAGCATTGGGTGACTGCACCTCATCCCCATGGCAGCTGAACTGTAGGGTGCCACAGGGCACCATCCTGCCCCAAATGTTATTTAATATCTATATGAAGCCATTGGAAGCGGTCATCAGGAGATTTGGAGTGAAGTGTCACTAGAATGCTGATGACACCCAGCTCTATTTCTCTGTGATATCAGAATCGGGAGAGATCAGGATATCTACAGCATATGCAACTTATCACGCAAACAAGAATGCAAGTAAGATTTACACTGTTTCGTATTATATTATGCAGACTTTAAAAACGTACACTCCCTCTATCTAGATTCAGGGCATGTCTACACCAGCTCTACATCCCGGGATCATCCCGGGATCGTTCCTGTGCATCCAAATGCCACACAGGGGATCCCAGGAGCAGGCAGGGACAATCCTTCCATTTGCCTGGGATAACCCTTAGGTGTAGAAAGGGCCCCTGTCTCTGAATAAACAGCTAACTTCAACCATTTGTTAGAAGCAGGCATCCCCAATAAGCTGTCGTTCTCCTCAGGCCTCCTTCAAGAATCTTTTCCCATTCCTTCGCCCTACAGTATAGCTGAAGAGGCACCAGCACTATGCATCTCATTAGGAAAATCAATAATGAATGCTAGCAATTGCCTTCAAGCAAGAAAGAAAGGCAAAAGCATGAAACTCAACTGCTCTGGGCCCCGACGTTGCATTCTTCAAAAGGCCTTCCACATATAATCAAAAATAGGTTCGCCAGCTTCATATTTGCTGCCGGGGCTTCAACAAAGAGCAGAGACCTGTCAGTACATAGAATATCTGTGGGCCTTTCCAGACAAAATACACACAATGCAAAGTTGCAATTCAATGGTTGCAGGAGTTCTAAAATTATTCATTCAAGGTCCTCAGCACTCAAAACTCAAATACTTTGTCACCAGGCAAATGAGTGAGAAAGGGAGGTACCCCCTTACATGGTTATGTGAGTCAGCAATCTATTTAAAGATTTTGTTTAAAGTGAAACAAAAGGCAGCTACTCAAATTAATCCCAGACAGTAGCTTAAAGAAATGCAGGTTGCTTACCTGTAACTGTAGTTCTTCGAGTGGTCATCTATGCATTCACACATATGGGCTTTGCGCCTGCGCAGAGACCAGACCGGAACCTACTATAGCTGAGTGGAACGTTTTTGGCGGGAACCCCTCCCCCCATGCTACCGCGCATGTCCATGGGGTTCCCGCCCTTACCTCAGTTTACAGGAGTCCGACGTTGTGCCCCCATAAACATGAGTGTAAATAAAGTAAAGTACATTCCACAATAAAACAGTGTCATTTATAAGTCTCGCACCACCAAGTGGGGATGGTGGGTGGGTTGTGTGAATGCATAGATGACCACTCGAAGAACTACAGTTACAGGTAAGCAACCTGCATTTCTTCTTCGTGGTCTCTATGCATCACACATATGGGCGAGTAGCAAGCTGACATACCTTTGGAGGTGGGTTGGTGCATCATCTGAAGATCTCCGAAAGCACTGTCCTCCCAAATGAGCAGTCCTGCCTCGCACGGGTGTCCAAACTGTAGTGCTTGACAAACGTGGATGGAGTGGACCACGTTGCGGCTCTACAGACTTCAGTCAGTGGAACACCTCTGGTGAAAGCCACCGATGTTGAAACAGCTCTGGTGGAATGAGCTGTCACAGGTTTCACTAACTCTAATTTAGAGATAGAGTAGGCCAATTCAATCGTCTCCACTATCCAGCGTGACAACCGCTGGCAAGAGACAGGGAGTCCCTTAGAAGGCTCACCATAACAAATAAACAATTGCTTTGTTTTTCTAAATGTCTCTGTCCTGTCTTTGTAAAAAGCAAGAGCCCTTCTTACATCGAGAGTGTGCAAGGAAGACTCAAGAGGTGTAGTTGGATTAGGGAAGAAGGCAGGCAAAGTAATATGCTGGGACAGATGAAAAGTAGACACTACCTTAGGTAGGAAGGCTGGATCTGTGCGTAGCACAACCTTATCCTTATGAAAGATAGTGTACGGGACATCTATCCTAAGAGCTGTAAGCTCACTTGCCCGTCTTGCCGATGTAATGGCTACTAGAAAGACAGTCTTTAAAGTAAGTAGCCTAAGGTCTGTCGACGCCATAGGCTCGAAGGGTTTGCGTGTCAGTGCTTGCAGCACAACTGACAGGCTCCATGGTGGCACGATACTCTTCACAGTCGGTATCGTGTTCTTCAGACCTTTCAGAAATTTCTTGGTTGTTGGATGGGTAAAAGGTGTAAACCCATCTATACCTTGGTGAAAAGATGTAATCGCAGCAAGGTGAACCCTGATGGATGCGAGCTTAAGTCCTTGCTGGAAGAGTGTCAATAAATAATTGAGGATGAAAGACAAATGGCAAGATTCTGGTATTTGACCATCTTTTGAAGCAAAGTTCTGAAATCTTTGCCACTTTGCCGCATAAGCCTTTCTTGTGGAAGGCTTTAGTGCTGCTAATATAATGTGGTCCACAGTCAAAACTCTGATCCCAGAGGAGGAGTGGCTGTTATCCTCCAAGCAGTCAACTTGAGGGTCGACAGATCTGCGTGTCGAACCTTGCCCTGGTGTCGAGACAGGAGCTTCGGTGTCGACGGGAGCCTGATGTAATTCCCCTTCGATAACCGAAGAGCGTGAGAGAACCACGTCTGTCGAGGCCACCACGGCGTGATCAGGATGCAGTTGGAGTTGTCCCTCTGGATCTTGGCTAGCACCCTTGTCAATAGTGGGAAGGGAGGAAACATGTACAGGAGATTTCTTCTCCAAGTCCTTGTGAAGGCGTCTCCTAGAGAGTGCTTTCCTCTTCCTGCCCTGCTGCAATACTTGGCGCAAATTGCGTTGTCTTCGGTAGCGAAGACATCGACAGAAGGGTGGCCCCAGTATAGAAAAAGGCTTTCCCGCACCTCGGCGTCGAGTTCCCACTCGTGGTCGACAGGGAAGGACCTGCTGAGGGAGTCCGCAATAACGTTGTCCTTGCCGGCTACATGGATCGCCGTCAGGTAAGTCCTTCTCTTTATGCACCAGTTCCATATCCTGAGTGCAGACCGGTTCAGAGGGTGTGATCTTGTTCCACCCTGCCTGTTGATGTATGCCACCACGGTAGTATTGTCCGTCGCGATCAAGACATTCTTGCCCTCGATCAACTGTGCAAATGCTCTTATTGCATTTTCTACAGCTATGAGTTCGAGGTGATTGATGTGCTGTTCTCTCTGGGATCGAGGCCAACGACCTTGAGCAGTAAGGGAGTTGCAATGAGCTCCCCATCCTTCTAAGGATGCATCCGTCGTGATCGTTACCGAAGGCACCTGTTGTTGGAATGGAACGCCTTCGAGAAGAGTCGACATCGAGAACCACCATTTCAGCGATGCCCTGACTTGCTTCGGTAACGAAAGGTAAGTTCGTCGAGCATTGAGCCTGAGATCGAAAGTTCTTAAAAACCAGGCCTGCAATACCCTCATTCTGAGTCTTGCAAACCTGATGACTGCCGTAGTGGCTGCCATCAGGCCTAATAGTCTCTGAACTGTCCAAGCCGATACCTTCCGCCGGCTCTCGATGTCGATGGCTAACTGCTGCAAAGTGTTCGCCCTGGTTGAAGGTAAGTATGCTCTTCCGTCTCGAGAGGATAGGGTTACTCCTATGAAGTCCAACCTCTGCTGTGGGGTCAAAATGGACTTTTCGTGGTTCACCCAAAGCCCCAACGAGTCCAATAGGTTGAGGGTGGTTAGTATATCCGACTGGAGCGCCTCGCTGTTGTCTGCTACGAGGAGCCAATCGTCCAGGTATGGATAAACGTAAATGCCTTTCTGCCTTAGGTGGGCGCATACTACCGCCATGACTTTGGTGAAGACCCTCGGCGCCGTGGCCAACCCGAACGGAAGAACGGTGAATTGGTACTGGGATGTACCGATCGAAAACCGAAGGTAAGCTTGATGCGACTTCCTGATGGAGATATGGAAGTACGCATCCTTCAGATCCACCACTGCGAACCAAACGCCTTTTTGTAGAAGCTGTAGAATCGAAGCGACCGTTGTCATACGGAACTTCCTCGGGGTGATGAACTTGTTCAGTTGTCTTAAGTCCATGATCGGTCGAAGACCTCCATCTTTTTTCGGGACCGTGAAGTAACGAGAGAAAAATCCTTGATTGAGTTCCTTTGCGGGTACAGGAGAGATGGCTCCCTTCGATAGCAAGGTCTGTACCTCGAGCAGCAGAGGAGAGGATGGAGTCGTTACTTTCACGCCGGAAAAAGGAGGAAGGGCATCGAGCTCGATGGCATAGCCCGAGTTGATGATAGTGAGCACCCAGGAGTCTGTTGTAATTGACTCCCATAGATGGTAACGGGGTGCTAGGCGGTTCGCAAAAGGGGGTGGATCTGGGGCCGAAGAGTCAAACACGCTGCTTTTTAGAAAAGTCAGGTTGCCTCTTGTCTTGTTGATATCGGCCCTGGTATGGCCTCTTCCTTTGCAACTGCTGTTGCTGCTGCCGAGGTTGAGGCTGGTACTGAGGCCGGTATTGCTGGTGCTGTTGCAATGACGGTCTCATCCATCTCTTTGGCTTGTACTGAGGTGGAGGAGCAGTGAATCCCATCTTTTTAGCCGTTGTTCTGGCTTTGTAGATGGAATCCAGTGTTTCATCGGTGTTAGAATGAAAAAGTCCCTCGCCATCGAATGGCATACTTTCTATCCTCCACTTGGTCTCATGGCTCAGATTAGCCGATCTGAGCCACGCGTGTCTCCTTAGAGATATTGCGCCCATCATGGACTTCGAATGGCAGTCCACTTGGTGTCGAGCCGTGGATAACTGCTGCCTGGCGATGGCTGAAGCCTCATTTTGAAATACCCTCGCCAGTTCCTTCTTGTCCTCCGGAAGGTGTTCGCATAATGAACCCATCTTTTCCCATAAGAAAAGCTGGTACCTCGCCATCGTTGCTTCGTATGATGACGCTCTAATGCCTAGGGAAGAAGAGGAATAAATCCTTCTGCCAGTCTGGTCTAATTTCCTCCCTTCCCTATCCACCGGCGCCGAATGTGCCTTTTGAGATTGTCCTTGGGCTGACTCAACCACTATGGAGTTAGGCTTTGGATGTTGAACCAAAAATTTTGCGCCTTCCTCCTGGACTCGATAAAGAGTCTCTAATCTCTTAGATGTAGCCTGAGTCACAGCAGGTGTCTTCCAAGACTCTTGGGCAGTTTGCTTTAATGCATGTGGAATGGGGATAGCCAGTCTTTGATTGGTAGTAGTTTGGAACACATCATAAATGGGATCCACAACCGATTCATCCGTTTGATGGATATCTAGTCCTAATGCCTGTGACATCCTAAGCATATGGTCAGAGAACCTGACCATATCGTCCGACGGAGAGGAAGGGTCGTTCTCGTGAACCTCATCCTCCGGCGAGGGCATCGTTGGAGTTGCAGACACCCTCGATTCCGAGTCTGACGGGTAGTCTTGCTCAGGAGAAGACACCGTAACCACTTGTAACTGAAGTTGGTCTGTTGGTACCGTGGGAACTGCCTCGGTCGATGCCGAAGGTTGCATACGGTGTCGAGGAGTAGACACCCTCGATGTCTGATGGTCAGGCGATGCAGGTAATGGCAATCGGCACATCCTTGTCATAGGTGGTGGTTGCACATAGTAACCTTCCCGGGGACTCTGTCGATCCGGAAAGTAGCGCTGGGGACGATATCGGTCCCATTCATAATCTTCATATCTTGGCTGAGGATCGGAGTATCTAGAAGCTCCGTCCCATTCACGACGAGGTGTAAGTCTTGGAGATGGTTGTAGTGGGATTAATCCCTGCAACGTTTGAGGCCTTGTAGGCTGTTGGAAAGAAGCCGCTGACGCGGAATCTCTTAGTTCGCCCTCCGAAAGGCTGAGTGGGCGTGTCGGTACCGTGGCCATCGGTACCGACTGAGATCTCGATGCCGAGGGAGGCCTCGACATCGACGCGGTCGGAGCAATGGGAGGCGTGGAATGACTCCTAACCGGCTCCGCCGCTCGAGGTGACGCTAAGGTGGATTTTTCAGCGTCCCTCTTTTTCTTCTTCTTCTTCTTCTTCTCCAGCTCCGAAGAAGGTTTAGGAGTTCTGGCTTTCTTTGAAATCCTCTTAGCCATAGAACTCGTCAAAGACCGGCCAGGCGTGAGGGGTATCTGTGCCCTATGAGCTCTGGCTTGCACCTCAGTGCCGCGGTCTGCTGGTTTGTCGATAACGGGCTTACGGATTGCCGTCTTTTCAGTAACGGACTTACCAACTGCCGTTTTTTCCATACTGGGAGTCTCAGTAGCCTTGAGAGCTTTTTCCCACAATATAGAGCGAAGTCTATCGGCTCTATGTTTCCTAGTTTGTTTCGTAAACGACATACAGTGGTGGCAGGCCTCCACAACGTGTCCTTCTCCCAAACAAACGAGACAAAGAGAGTGTCCGTCCGTCGGCGGAAGTTTCGCCCCACACCTTACACACTTCCTAAATGGGGCTTTCGTTGCCATACGGGCCTCAGGCGACCGAAGTCGCTGAGGGAAAAACTATCTACAATTAAATTTTTTTTTTTTTTTTTATATATATAGATAAGAAAGAAATAAGAAGAATTAGGAAAGATTGAAGAATGAACAGGTTTAAGAAAAGATTAAGTAAGTTAACTAGAAAAACGCTAGAGGTTCGGTTAAACTGGTCTATGCACAACGGCGGACGACGAAGAACTGAGGTAAGGGCGGGAACCCCATGGACATGCGCGGTAGCATGGGGGGAGGGGTTCCCGCCAAAAACGTTCCACTCAGCTATAGTAGGTTCCGGTCTGGTCTCTGCGCAGGCGCAAAGCCCATATGTGTGATGCATAGAGACCACGAAGAAGAACTTGGCACACCTCTGCATGGCTCTATGTTCAACCATTAGGAATTCAACTCTTGTTCCACAGTCATATCTCCCAGGATATAGAATGGCCAAGGGTATATCAAATCTACATAAGCCCTATTCAGGCATTCAAAGAGAACACGTGAACAGATTGTGGGGCGGCACAGATAGAGACATGTACAAAGACCTGTAGTGGAATTCTAAGTACATTCAGGTGAATGTGCTTAGAATCCTCCCAGAGACCGGGAAGCCTTGCATATAGCTTACATCTTTGAACACCTGAATAGGGCTATAGAATTCTATGTAGATATTCCCTCTCTGTTGCAGACAGTATGACAGAGCCTCCCCCTCTATAGAGCTCCAAAGCAGTCAGAACAACCAGGTGTTCTTTCACATTTCAACTCAAATAACAGTGGAAAAGAGGGCAACCCTGCAGCCCCTGGGGGTAGGCCCCTTGCCGGTTGTGTATTCAGATCCTGCCTGAAAAGGTAAACACACAATGAAACATTCATTGTGACCAACTCCACCTCCTAATTTACTAGCTGAAGATGTTTAGCAAACAAATGCTTTGAGATGGCATGAAATTGGAGCCCATCAGCTGTGTTCTAAGCACTGGGATTTCTGCTACTCAGGACCAACTTTGGCATCATCCAACAGTATGAGTAGAAAGGAAGAGCACTCTTGCTCTCCAAGTTGGCAAAATCTCATCACTTATCCCCTAATAAGAACCAGAAATTAAAGCAGTGAACTCAGGCTTGCAGCTTTGCCCTAGACGGCAAATGAGGCGGAAACATAACGCTTTTCTGACCCTGCTCGTTTGCAACTTGGGCTACATGGGGATGAAAATGGAGATCATTACAATCTGTGTGCCCTGTAGGTTCTCAGTCAGTTCCTCTGACACCCCCGTTTCCCTTCAGAAGCTTCCATCTGGAAGCAGCCCAAGAAGATAAAACCAGGTAAGCACTGCTCAGTGGTTTAGGGTGGTCATTTTCCAATACAACTTCATTTCAAAGTGACACAGGCATTTTGAAAGTCAATTGCTAACACTGAGTCACACAAAGACCTCCATAATCGGATTCCCTTAGCACCCACCTTAATAGGTTAATAAAACGTGGAGAGTCAGTACTTGACTCTGTTGATGCTAACATTACAAACAAACCAAAATGAGTTTAGACAAAATGGAGGTGGAAATTAGGACAAATTTAAGCCTACTCAAATAATAACATTTGCTTCATATCTGATCAATATTTTACTGCCCAACATTGGTATTTATTTCAATACCTTTTGGTTCAGAGCAAGCTAGAATATCATGGAACATATTTTAACACATACCAGCACAAACCCCAACTTATTCCTTGACTTGTGTAGCCAACAGCATTACTATAGTTATTTTGAGATATAAAAGGAAGTAACTAGAGCAAATCCTCTTGAAAAACACTGTTCGTTTTTGCAAGTTGTCAATATATCTAAGTGTGTGTCCCTATACCTTGCAAAGAATGTCCTTCACACACATACACAGCTGCAACCCTACCTAAATTGTTAGAGGCTTTGCTATCAAATGAATAAATATATTACATCACAGGGAAGGAAGTAGTCCATAAGGTATGCAGAGTTCAAGCTTGACACTTTGATCTATCCCCAGTGCTACCAAAAATATCACAACAGGAGAACTAGTGGGCCACTTTAAACTGTTATAAAAAGCAAAATAATAAACAGAATGATATAAATACATTTGCATTTGGTGAAAAAGGGTCATTATTAACGAAGTCCTTTCTGTCCCAATTGCAGAGCAGACGATAAGAAGACTGCCAAAAAAATAACAACAACAACAACATATTTTTAAAAAGGAGCTTCACACTCTGAAGCTTTCTTTTCCCTGGCTGTGAAATGTGGATGCACATCACAGAACCCAAGACATAACCAGAACTCATGCAATGCCATGTGAAAACAGAGAGCTTGCCTGTGGCAAAACATCTGCTTCACAGCCACATGTGGATAAATAAACAGGTTCTAAATTAACTATCAAGACTTTCAGAGTTTATTTCCCAAACAAGAATTACAGAGAAATAATGTGCGATTTAAGAACATAAGAAGAGCCATGCTGGATCAGACAGAGGGTCCATCTAGTCCAGCATTCTGTTTACACAGTGGCCACAGGAAACCCACAGGACATGAGTGCAATAGCTTTCTCCCACCCTTGTTCCCCAGCAACTAGGGTAGAAAGGCATACTTCCTCTGATACTAAAGCTAACACGGTAGCCACTGATAGCCCTATCTTCCATGAATTTGTCCAGTCCCCTTCTAAAACCATCCAAATTGGTAGCCATCACTACATTTTGTCATAGTGAATTTTAACTATGCACTCTGTGAAGAAGTCCTTCCTTTTATATGTCCTGAATGTCCCACCAATCAGCTTCATCGGATGATCCCAGGTTCGAGTATTTGAGAGAGGAAAAGATGTCTTCCTATCCACTTTCTCCACAACATACATAATTTTGCACTCCTCTGTCACATCTCCCCTCACCTGACTTTTTTCTAAGCTAAACAATCCCAGATGTTGTAAGCTCCAGCCCTCTTATCAATTTAGTTGCTCTTTTCTGCATTCCACCCCCCCCCAATTCTACAATATCCTTTTTTAGGTGTGGCGACCAGAACTGTACACAGTATTCTAACTGTGGTTACACCATAGATTTATGTAAGGAGAGTATTATCTTGACAGTTTTACCCTTACACGGCTTGGGACCACAATACCTGATGGAACGCCTCTCCCGACATGAATATACCAGGTCACTACGTTCAACATCTAAAGTCCTCCTCCAGGTGCCTACTCCAAGAGAGGCTCGGAGTGTGGCAACGAGGGACAGGGCCTTTTCGGTGGTGGCCCCCAGACTATGGAATGATCTCCCTGACAAGGCTTGCCTGGCGCCAACACTGCTATCTTTCCGGCACCAGGTTAAGACTTTCCTCTTTGCCCAGGCATATGGCGGCACATCTTAATCACCCACATGTTTAGTTTTTTTTAACATTTTTTAATGCTTTATGTGTGTATGTTCTGTGTTTTAGAATTTTAAATTTTGTATACTCATTTTTATCTTAATTTTAGAATTTCTGTAAACCGCCCAGAGAGCCCTGGCTATGGGGGCGGTATATAAGTGTAATAAATAAATAAATAAATATTCAATTCTTTTCCTAAGTATGGAACTTGCCTTTTTTACAGCAGCTGCACACTGGGTCGACATCTTCACTGAGCTGTCCACCACAACCATCAATTTCTTAGTCAGTCACTGTTATTTATTTATTTATTTAATAGCCAGAACTCTCTGGGCGGTTTACAGAAATTCTAAAATTGAGATTAAAACACGTATACAAAATTTAAAATTTTAAAACACAGAACATACACACATAAAGCATTAAAAACCCGTTAAAAAAAATAAACATGTGAGTGATTAAGATGTGCTGCCATATGCCTGGGCAAAGAGGAAAGTCTTAACCTGGCGCCGGAAAGATAGCAGCGTTGGCGCCCAGGAATCTGTTATCTCAGATTCCATCAGTTTACACTTGAAGATGGGATTTTTTTGCCCCAACGTGCATCGCTTTACACTTGCTACGCTGAACTGCAGTTGCAATTTTGATGCCCATTCTCCCAGTTTTAGTGATATCCTTTTGGAGCTCCTCACAATCTTGTTTTGTTTTAACCGCCCTAAATAATTTGGTATCACTGACGAACTTGGCCACTTCACTGCTCACTCCTAATTCCAGATCATTTTTGAATAGACTGAAAAGCATCGTCCCCTACACATATCCTTATGGGAACCGAATATTTACATCCCTTTATTGGGGGAATTTACCATTTACTCTTTCTCTCTGCTTCCTGTTCTTTAACCAGTTATTGATCCATAAGAAGACCTCTCCTCTTATTTCATGATTGCGAAGTTTGCTCAGGAATCTTTGGTGAGGGCCTTTGTCAAAAGGCGTTTGAAAGTCCAAGTAAACAATATCTACCGGATTTAGCAGCCTTTTTGTCTTTGTACCCGGCAAACCAAAAAGTGACAATTATTCAACAGAAGCATCAAGAGACCAATCCTTCCCTCCTCTTGCTGTATTGCTATATTTAACTGAAGGCTATCCGGTCCTGTTATTTGACAAGAACATGCTGGCCCCATTCCCCTTGTACCATGCATCCATTTGCACTTCTATAACAAACTCCAGTAAGAGGGAAGAAGGATCAACAGTAAGAGACGTAGAGAGAGATACGCACACCTGGCTCAGGCTTCATCGCATTTACTCCAGAGAAATCCTCTTGACTTCCACTGACTACTCCTTTGCAATTTTAAAATGGGAGCTGCTCTGAATAAAGTAGCCCATCGCTGGCCAAACATTGAGGGCTCTGACAGCAACATTTAGAGTAGTATTGATCCTACTTTTCCCAGGCTCAGCAGGATAGACAAGAAAGCTCTTAGGATCTGTCAGATGCATTTATTAGTCATGTAGCACACGAATGGCACAAATCCAAGGAGGCAGTGAGGGTGGGGAGGGGGGACTGGTGTGGGGCTGAAGATAAACACCATGTATATTCTGAAACCCAGGGGTACCAGAACGTTTCCACTGAAATATAATGGATGTGAACACCTGAACACCTTTGCCGCCTTGAGGCCCAGCATTGGACAAAAGGCGGGATATAAATAAATATAATCATATAATGATATTAACTTTCATGGGACTTTCTAGGGAACCAAGCATGGCTGAAATTCCAGCCCAGGTTTACAGAGTTCCCCCAAAAAAGGGGGAGTAAAGGCAAGGGTTATAAGGAGGCATGTTCTAAATGAACTTTAGGATTCAATCCAATGAACTTTACCAGTACATTTTGACCTCCTTTGGTCCTGGAGCAAGCGAGCCAGACCCCATCAGCAAAGACAGATGGTTTCCAAAGTAGAGGGTGGATGTCCGTAATTTCTTTACTCCTTCAGTGCAATGCTGTCTCCGTGTATGCACACGCATGCACATGAAAACACTCCTGCATTTACCCAAACAGTACTGCTTTCTTCCCTTGGGGGTTATTCAAGAAAACATTTTGACTGCTTTATAGGACATCTTTGCTTTACAGTACATTTTGACTGCTTTATAGGATTGATAAGACATTTTTTAAAAAATTGAAAATGTAAGTTTGATTCATTATTTAACAATATTTATGACTCGCTTATATTAAAGACATTTCTAAGTGATTTACAGCAACAGGTCTTCGTGCAGAGGACAAGATTACTATCCTGATTAAGAGTCTGTTTTTATTAAATCGCGTGTGTGTGTGACCCAGAGGTTCTTTCCAACGTATGTCGAAGGCCCACTGCAAACCACACTGAAATCCAACAGTACACTTTTCAAAATGTCACCAAAACAAGAGGAAAGCCAGACTTATCCACAGCACAACTACAGGGCATAAACTACAAGCAATGTTACAAAACGGAGTTGAGTGGGGGATTGTTGAGTCAGTCCCGCTAAAAGACGACTTCATTCTCTCCTCTTCCCTGCCCGTCCCATTTTCCTTGCGTGTCGTATTTTTTAGATTCTAATTGTGTGGGCAGGAGCTGTCTTCTTTTATTGATTATTTGTAAGCAACGCCTGGAGACTTTTTGGCTCAGGAGTAGGATAAAAATGTTCTGAATCAAGAAATACATTCATACATAAAATTAGGAGGACCCCGCAAATGGGTCCTTCTCTACTTGAGTAACAGTTCTTACTGAAGCAGCTATGAAACACACAACTTTTAGTTAAGAAATAAAGCAGATGGCCCATACAGATTAGAGAGGAAGGGTTGCCGTGATGAAATAGTGCACTGCTGCATACAAATCCCATAGTAATTACAGCAACCGCATTATTCCACTAATGATGCTGCTGCTGAGAACTGGGGACAAATTAACACCGAAACACACACATGCTGGTGGCTTACAGCCTTGGGGAAGGCAAAGATACGAAGCCAGCCATGGTTCCAGAGAGCAATACGAATACAAGATACACGGCTATCGTAGCCCTCCCAGGAGGGGTGCTGGGATCATTTGAAATGTGATACAAGGAACTGCACATGTGGGATGGTTTTCTCAAAACGATGCTGAACCTTGCGGTGCAACTTCCAAAACATATTCTAAATTATGTGAGAAATCCAGGCAAACTCCAAAAAGATCAGAGCTGTTTTTGCAATATAATTTCCTGATTCATCAACCAACATTTCTCCATTAAATCTTGCACTTATTTCGGAACTCGACAGCAGAACCTCAGGTCCCTTCACTAGAAGTTCACTGTCTGCAAGATGGCAGCAGTGAATACACTCTTGTAAGAGTGTTAATACACTCTTCTTCATGTCCGCGTAGGCATCAGCATACGACAAGAAATGACATTGTGGAGCGTGCCTAAGGACTTGGGTCTTGGAAAGATCTTCTGTTGATGTTGGCAGAGAAATGTTCTACTCCCTCGCCCGCTAGCATGTGGAACAATCATCATAAGATCATGTCAGGAGATGGGCAGGCAATTCGGGGGAGGGGGACAGATGGATACCAATTCTATGGCAGATGTTGTAGCCATTTAGTCAGATCCCAAAGGGGAGATGAGCCAGGAGCCACTTCTGAAATGCTAATCACCCAGCATGAGTCTTTCCAGACATGCAAAAGATTTAGATCTATCCTGCATCTTATGCTGTCATGTCAAAAGGCAAAGGCCTCTCTCAGGTGCTATGACACCTTTATAAATCCTCAAATCCATCTCACGTTCAATGAGGTTAAAATATTTAGATCCCATTTTAAACAAATAAAGGAAGATTGTATTTGTCCCATACTGTGCATCTGTATGGCTTGGTCTGCAAAGTTTTTGGTGAAATGGAAAATCATGAAGAGCAAAGATTAGATTTGAACATTTAAGATTGGCAACTGCTTCTACTGGAGTAATATATCGTACTGGAAATGCAGTGTGGTATACTGGTTAGAGGTTTAGACTGTGACTGGTGAGACCCGGGTTCAAGTCCCTACTGAGTCATGAATCTCACTGGGTGACTTTGAGCCAGTCACTGACCCTCAGCATAAACTACCTCACAAGATTACTGTGAGGATTGAATAGAGAGGAGATTAATGTACACCACCTTGGGCTCCTTGGAAGGAATGGCGGGATATAAATGTAACAAATGAAATAAAATAAACAATATGGACTGATGCAAGGCTAGGCGGACACCAGCCTGGTATGTGAACACTCTAGTCACCAGAGGCAGCAAGACGTTGTATGCAGAAAAGAGTAAGTGTTTGATGTGGGCAACTGTGATGAGTACCTGGCTTTGGCAGCAACACAATGGACAACAATTTGAGCCACCACGAGTACAGTGTGACAAAAATGGCTGCAATGCAGCCCTGCATGAGCCCTGCCTCTCTGGGAGCATGCAGCCATCTAGTCCGACACAGGAGGGGAGAAGGCAAGGCAGGCGGAGGCAGGCTTGGGATGGGATGGGCAGCATTGGTGGAACAAGCACTGCCTTCCAAAATGTAGTGAGAGGTGAACAGGGGAAACAACGGGGGTGGGGAGGCAGTCTGGGCTCACTGGTGGTGGCTCCATTCCATTTCTTCCAAGGCAGAGGAGGAGCAAACGGACTCGTAATTTGGCAGTGATGCAGCCTGCTCAAACCGAGTCAAACAATAAACTCTCTCTACTCCTGGCTGAGCAGTTGCATCAAGAAGGAAGGACTACCTAAGCAGCACTACCGCTGCCTTTGCATGTCCACCCCTGTCGACAAGAAAAAGTTATTGAGGGGCACCCACCCCTCTGTTCTTCCCACCTGTTAAGGTCTCAGGGAATAAGGTGAGACCTCCTTCTGTGTAAAGTGCAGTTCTGTTCTGCCCATAAGCAGGTGAGTAAAAAAACTTGCCAGCCAGTAAATTTTATGGGCTTGCTTCCTTATACCTTTCCTTTCAAAATGCCGCTCTCCATCTTGCAATGGGTTTCTGCCTGTTTGCCTGTCTAAAAATCCCTTCCAATTATGCAGCCTTCCCTGCCTTGCAAGGGCCAATTCTCACCTCGAAGGTGTGAGCCACCTGCCAATTTGAATTGCTCCCTCCTGGAGCTGTGGATCCACCCATGGGGCTAGTCATGTACTGACTAATCTTTTAATATATCTTTTTCTTCTTAAACTATACAGGGGGCTCTTGCTGTTATTTACCAAGGAGGAAGAGGGAGACAAAACTGGGGCAAAACACAAAACACTATCAATCAATTCTCTTCTCCCAGGCATTTTAACAGCATTTAACAACATTAAGTTTGTTTTTAATGGACCCCAGAATTGTTGTTTTTAAATGGATACTGTTGTTTTATACTGTTTTTATGATTTTTAAATTTTTGTATACTTTTAATGTTTACTATTTTGTAGTAAACCGCCCAGAGAGCTTCGGCTGTGGGGCAGTATATCAATGTAATAAAATAAATAAATAAAATAAATCCCCCTGTGAAAAAACACAACTGGTTTTTCTACTACAGATGAATCAAAAGATGAATGCAAAAGATGGAAATAATAGCTCAAAATGAAGAGCATGATATATATATATTAAAAACTATGAATTAAAAACTACCTGCAAAGGAAAAGAATTGCATCAGGGACACCATTACAGCTTTCAATGGAGGGAGATCTATTTATTTATTTCTTGCATTTCTATACCACCCAATAGCCAAAGCTCTCTGGGCGGTTTACAAAATTAAGACAATTCAAAGTGTAAAACAACAATATAGAACCATAATATAAAATACAGTATAAAAGCACAACCAAGATTCTGCTTTTATACTGTATAATGTACAGGGGATGTTATTTCACAGCAAGGTCAAAAGGGTCTTGGATATAATTAAAGAATACCTTATTGAAAGCTGCATATTGAAGCACATTAATTGTGGTCACCGTTCCTGCCTCATAGTAACCAGGGATGCTGGTGCCCCCAAGAATAATCCCTTGTGGCCTGAAAGAAGCTTCAGAGGAAGCTGAATGTCTTTCCCACATGCCTCACTAAATGGCACTGAAGGCACATGCCTAAACACTGTTCCAGGCTGCCGTGCATTTTTTGAAGGTGCTGGGAAGTTGGAGTAGAAGGTATGAACATGTTTCTCCCATTGTGCCACAAAGTGTACAACTTTAAGCCACCTGTCTCAGTGATGGGCTCTCTTCTCATCTCATGTCCAGGACTACCCAAGAACCTCTGAGCACTTAATATGTTCTGAAACCATACTGGCTATAATTAACTGCTGGAAGATTAAAAAAAACACACAGAGTGAACTGCTGGGTAATAAATTACCAGAGCCTTTTCAACTATATTTGAAACAGATACACTAAATTCTCCCTTTGCCATTCACGCACTTAAGGTTAATTATTTGGAATTGGTTACAAACTCTCATGCAACTGTTGATATCCGGCAGATTTGTGGCCAGCTCTGTTTAGACTTGCAATAGCTGTAACATTTTTTTTTTAAAAAAAAATCTTCCCAATCAGGCCAGTAGCAGAACATAATCGCTCACTATTTCCTTTTTCTCCTTTTCCAGTTTGACGTATGGCACCTCACATTGCATTAGGAAATCACTGCCTTACCTAAGATAGCTGCGGCCAACGGTTTGGCAACTGTGCCTGCAAGTATCTGATAGTAGTACTACACTGTGCAGTACAGTATAAATTCAACCTCGGTTCCCCCAGGTAGTTGTTGCCTTTGGTCCAAGCCATACCCAGCCTGGTGCCTCTGAGATGTGAACTACACTCCCCCATCATCCCCAACCAGCTAGTCTAGGATCAAGTAGCAGTCCACATGCAAGAAGCCGGATGCAAGCAAGAGGGCTGTCTTTATTCTATGCCATCAGGCAGCCCAACTGCCCCTCCTACACCTGGCCAAGAATGCTACAAATTTGGGAGGCGTGAATGTCCCCCATTTCACTTCATTATTATTCAGCGGGTTGGCTCTCTCCTGCGTTCCAATTCTGCTTGCTTTCTTTTTTTAAAAAATTGAAGAATTTATACATTAATCTTGAAACTGGCTTGTATGCAGTCTATTACAGTTTTCATTTCATGCCTTTTAGCAACGCGCAATAATTAAAACCACATGAAAAAAGGGATCCTAATGCAATCGCACTATCACATCGAGATTTCTTATCACGTCAAGATTTCTTCTTTTTTTGTGTGCTGCGATGTAATCCGTGCCTACATGCCCTCATGTGTGTGGGTTTAACCAGTAAGAGAGGTGGAGAAAGAGAGATACAAACAGAAACTTTGACAAACTGCACAGGGATGGTTTGAACAAATTTTGAAAACCGAAAGTGGGAAAATGGCAGATGCACACACGATCTAGCAAAGTAGAACCCCAAAATCCACAGAGAAATTCGAAGGAGGGTGGATTTCTTAACTATCCCCTTCCCAAGTGCCATCATCCTTGTCTGCACCTATTTTGGCAGCAGTGTTACAGAGGCTGAACACTCATGCTCCAAAGCAACCTTTGCATTCTTAGAATCCACCAGACAACTGTGTAGGATTGAGCATGCTCAGACTCAGTTCCAGGTTTTGTAGGGCCCTTGGCAATTATGTATTTATAGTTATTTATTTATTTATTTATTACATTTTTATACCTCCCAATAACCGAAGCTCTCTGGGCGGTTCACAAAAATTAAAAACCCTCAATGCCCCCTCCGTTTGCGAGTGTCCCTTCTCACTGCCGTTGTCACCAGGTGCTGTTGCTCCTCATTGTCTTGGGCTGTAGGATGCTCTAGGTACAGATCAGGTATATACAGAGGGACGATCAATGCAGGCCAAGGTCAGAGCACGTGCAGTCAATCAGTCAAAAGGAGCAGGCAATAACAGGAGTAGTCACAATAACAGGCAACGGTCAAAACGCCATAAAAAGTAGGTACATTACTCAGTCCGGAGGCAGAGGCAGTAGGCAGTCCAAAAGGTCAGTAAACAGGATATCAGGCAAGGCAAGGTTCAGGAAACACGGTACAAGGCAGGATGGACCAAAGTTGTTCCAACGCTGGCTGACTCCAAACACAGGCTTTTAAGCCCAAAGCTGGTTGGACCCCACCCAGAGCTCAGCTGCAGTAATCAAAGCTCTCCTTTCAGAGCCCTACTACTGAGGAGACCCTTTCTGCAGGCGAGTACTCCATCGCACAGGAGCCTTACTCGCCTGTCGCTTGAGGCGACGTCCCTCCTGGGGGTCAGGGGGTGCTCAGCCTCTGCCTCAGAGGCAGACCCCCTTTCTCCTGGCAGGGATGGTCCTGCAACTACCTCCCCTGAGGGCTCAGGCTTCTGCGGGTCTGATGGTGGTCTTGGGTCTTGGGTCTGGGGCCTCAGCTTCTGGGGCCTCTAGGTCCTCCTCTGAGGAGGACTCCTAAAGTAGAGGCAGGACATTCATCCTCTTTCTCATCATCGCTCCCACTGGCCTGCTTGACCAGCAGAGAACCAGTGAGCCAGCAGGCCGCGGCATCTCCTGCTCCTCCTTCTCAGCACCACCGTTGCCTCAGCCAGAGAAAGAGGCAGGTGAAAAAGAAGGTTGCGATTGTGAAGAGGAGGAGCAAAACCAGTCTGCTCTTACCATTGGGCCCCTGCTGGGATGTGGGCCTTCGGCAGGGCCCCAATCATGGCAACCCTTGACCACAGCTCTCAAGGGCACCATCTAACAGTGGGAGCGTCACAGTTCTGAAGCAGGTGCACTGAGAGCAGAGCATTACATACAAATAGGTGTGTTTACATCCCGAGCCAAATGAGAAATATAACAGCCTGGTGTTTCATTTTTTGTATGATTTTCCTTGTGAGGAAAATGGAGGGCAAACATTTCGCTGTGACGTGGCTTGAAATTGTGTAGGGCTGCCTGGGCCCAGATGAAACTACCCAGGGCCTAGATGCAACTCAGGGGTTGCCTTCCTGCAATGCTTACTCTTAAACATTCATTCGTTTCATCAACGTGACCCTCTCTCTTCCTTTCAACTCAAACCACATCTGCCCTCAACATACTTGCACCAGATTAAACTGCAGAGATTGAGCTAGAAAGGTTAAAAGGAAGCTACTCCCACTTCCCTCCCCTCTCTCCCCCCCTCCCTGCCCCACATCAGTTCACCGATTCATTCCCACAGAGCTCTCAGATACAATAAAATCCGTCTCTGGCAGCCCAAGAGCCACCAGTCCCGACTGTTAATTAATAATCCTGGGCTTGCACAGCGTCTGCCCTGACAAGTCATCCCATTTTGAAAACTCTTGCCAGAGTTTGGAGCAGGCATGCAGAAATATCGTATTTTCAGCTGTATGTATTTCCCCCCCACAAATCACTTTACCATGGCAGCACTCTAAATATGTCTTTCGAGATAAGCTTTAAATCCTACTCGGGCAAAGTTTATTAAAAATTAAAATTTGCAGGGAATGCTAGAGAGAGACAGATAAAGAGAGAGAGAGAGAGACTTTTATTACTTAAGACTGTACAAAAGGGGAAGGGGGGGGGGAAACAGTCAATGGAATTGCCTTACCATTGATCCTGGCTCAATAATATATCCCACCAAACACTCACCCAAATCCTCCAGTACCTCACAACAGGCTATTTATTCAGTTATAACACCGGCCACCTCTAATTCACTAAATTTTGTTCTTCTGGTACTGCAAGTCTTCTGTGTTGCCACTAAATCAAGGAGGCAAAACAACAAGCTCGTGTTTTTGTTTTTTACACTAACAAGGAAGGAGCTGCCATGGATAAGGAAAAAAAATACATTATGAAAATATTTATGTTTGGTTAAAAGAGACTCGGGAGAGCTTAAAGAAGGGACACAGTTCAGTGGAAGATCACATAGTTTGGCTCAATGCCTGGCATCTCCAGGTAAGACTGATAAATAGGAGAAAAGGAAGCAGGTCTTTCCCCTCCAACAGTTGGAGAAGAGCAATTGTTCAACAGAAGAGCCTTAGGTTTTCATGCAGGAAGTCCCAGTTTCAATCCCCAGGATCTCTGGGCAGGGCTGGGAAAAGCTTCTGCCTCCAAGTAGACAAGACTGAGCAAGGTGGACCAATGCTCTGACTCAATCTAGGGCCACTTCTTATTTTCCAAACTTACAACGCCCAAACCCAAACTGCATTCACAAGACTAGACAGCAAGACCTGGATGCCTGGGTTCAAATTGCTATTCATTATGTCCTTATTTCCTGAATGTACAATGGAGGTGTTGAAAAATGATCTGTAGCCTCCGAGAGCATGACACATCTGGACAATTACGAGCAACTGCTGCGTAGGAACAAGAGTGGGATGGTTTGAGGATAAGGAGCAATGAAAAACAGGAAGGAGAAAAACACAGCTACAGCCCAATTCCACTCCTTCAACAGTTTAACGGAATTCTGTCTCTTCTTTCTCACTTTAGACACTTTCTTTGGGGCAAGTATAGGGTGTCCATGTTCACACGCACAAATCTAGGCATGCCTGCCTAGATTCTGCCCTATTGCTCAGCCTGCAAACCTCTAGTCAACTTAATCATGTTTTGTTCCTGTTCCGACTTAATGAAACCCATTGGTTCACTCTGTGCCATCTTGATCCATGCAGAGTCGTTGTGCATGTATGCTTCCCCCCTCTCCTAACCATCGCTGTCTTCTTTCATCCGTACATTTTATACTTTTTTTTTTCCAGGCAGTTAAAACACAAATCTCCCTCCAAAACCAACCCAGCAGCAGGACTGAGTCTATAAACAGACAAATGCTGCTCTCTCAGCAGGCCCAGGTCACCACCTTTAGCAAATTTCAGACATTGGGGATCACATTTATTCCTCATGCAGTCGCATCAGGGAGCAATTCAGCCTCAGACTGGTTGCTCTCATTGTATTAAGTCCCTCTGGGCTGCCAGAACAAAGGATTTCATAAAGTTGAAAAAAAAGAAGACATACCAAAATATCAGTATTCCTCTCCTCTGTTTCTTCACTCGGAATAAAAAGTCTTTTTTAAAAAGCTGCACAGAAGGACTTTGGCGTTTTCAAGCAACAGCTTGCAATCCTTGCTATCTTTACTAGGAAAGCAAGCTTCTTTAGGAGTCTCCATCTCTGCCTTGTTTACAAGCTGGCTTTCAAGTTTCAAAAGCACTCCGGAGGACATTTTTCTATCACAGTAAACAGAGACTGTGCTTCTAAAAGTGAACACCCTCCGGAAGAGTTGCACAACAGACGCCACTCACGGCAACACTGGGACCCTTTTTCCCTACTGGAGCAAAGATATGGGAAATCCTCTCTTATTACCAGGCACTTGGAGGAGCAATGTCCTGGAACCCATGCTCAATTCGGCTCAAGCCAAATCACCCAGAGCAGCGATGGGGAGCTTTTTGCAGGCCAAAAATGGCATTCCAATCTCGGAAAAGATCTCAGGGGGCACACTCCATCTGTGGGCAAACCCAAACGAACAGTAGACAGGGCCAAATGTGATACTTAGTGGTTTTAAGCTTACTCAGAAGTAAGCAGGACAAACCTCTCCATGTCTACTCAGAAATGAACAAGACAGAATCAATCAGCAGCTTCTCTCCCAAGCATCGCTCCCACTCCCTAGCAGGGAAAAGCTCTTATCTCCAGATCAGCAGCTGATCAGAGATAAAAGCTTTGCTCTGCTGAACACTGAGAAAGCCGGGAGGGGGGGGCAGTTCCAGTGCTCAGCAGATTAATGCTCTTATCTCTGATCAGTTGATCAGAAATCAGTACTTTTCCCTACTGGAAGGACAGGGTCTGGGGAAGTAGCTGTTGACCTGGATTGGTCTGCTAATAAGGTTGTTGGACAGTGGGGAAAACCTGTTAAGTATTGGGCCTGACATAACAACCACCCAGGATCACTGTAATACAACCTACCTCCCAGCACATTTCTTATAACATTTATTGGGATAAAACAGCAAGACTGAAACACAAGCTTCCCTTCACTTCTTGTGATATGTTATGAGGCAACTCTTTCCCCCTACCCTTCCAGCAGTACCAGCATATAAGCCAATTGAGCCATTATTCCTGGCTCATTCATCAACGCACAGAGCAAACCGCACATCAAATTTCTCATGGCAAACTAAGGGACGAGAGAGCTACTGTATTGTGCAAAGCCTACTGCAGAGCACAGAGGAATTAACAAGATTCTGCCTTCGCTTCGGAGCTCATCTCAAGAAAACAACCTTGTTACTAAGCCCCCAAAAGTTATTACAACATATATGCATTGCTTTTTACTAATAAGAGCCTTTTGTAAGGCAAAAGCAGGTTAGGAAAAAAAAAGTTCTGCAGGTAGCACAGCAGATTGGCGAAGGAGAAGCAGAGTACTCTTACTTCTCCTTTGCCATCCCGTCCACGTTGGCCAAGGAGGAAGTGAAGTCCTTCCTCTACAGCGAGTATGGAAGGCAGGCAGAATGGGCAATGCCAGGCCTCCGCCCATTGCTGATTCTTTTCCACCCCACCAATTCCATTCTACAATAGGTGGGTCGCGCTGATTCTGTTGCGTAAGCAGAACCCACCGCTTGATTTAGTGCTTCTAAATTGGAGGGAGCATAAGCGCCCCCATTGGATTCTGCCCAATGGTTTTAATTTTTGTGAACTGCCCAGAGAGCTTCGGCTATTGGGCAGTATAAAAATGTAATAAATAAATAAATAAAATAAATTCTTCTTCTTCTTCTTCTTCTTCTTCTTCTTCACCAGCCTGCTCACTTGCCGGGGGGGAGGGGGAGAGAGAGAATCCAGGCCTGGAATTCCACACCTGGAGGAAATTCTTCATGGAATTCCTAGTCACCAGCAGCAACCAGCCAAGTGGTTAAATTGAATACAAGACTAAGAAACTGTAAGAAATCAGACAGGGGAGATAAACGAACCAGCCAAATATTGGGATAGTTTATTTATTTATTACGTTTGCATACCGCCCCATAGCCGAAGCTCTCTGGGCGGTTTACAAAGGTTAAAAACAGTAAACATTAAAAACAAATATGCAAAAAACTTAAAACCATCAAAGGCATAAAAACAACAATATCCATTTAATATCCAGTTGTGAAAGAAAGGATTGCCTGCAGATAGTGGAGTTTCCTCACAGTTACTTGGAATTTCCCATGAGTATTTTGAAAGTGTTTACACACATTTATGTAGGAGCAAATCTGAGTATGCTACAAGTGTGTATTTGGCAGTGAATTGGCACTAATCCTGTACTTGCGTGATGCATGTTTGTTGTAATTAGCCTATTTTCCAGTATACAATGTCTACCCTCATGTTTAGCTAAAAGCATAATGTGTGGAAAGGCCCAGAGGCACCCGCAATTGGGAGATCCTCCTCACACTGCCCTTTCTATTATTATTTTCAATTAAATAAGCAGGTAGAATCTTCAAGATGAATACAAGCAACACTCTTGAACAAACTCACAGAAGCACCACAGCTTTTCCTCTCAAGTACCCCAACATTGGGCTGGTTTCTTGATCTCCTCTATCTGATTGCTTGTGCGCACTGCATAAACTAAGCCAAGAGTTCATGCACAAGGAGCCAGGATAGAAAGGCACAATTCTGCCATTCCACAACGCAAACAAATGCCCTCTGCTCTGTGTGCTCCTAAAAATCGAGAAGAGAGGACACCCCAAAAGTCATTGTTTCAATTAGTACTATTATTTTTCAATCTTGTGTAAGTCCGTGATTTTTCCCTCCACCCTACTGCTATACCATGTAATTTACCAATCCCACTCACTGCTCTGTCCTGAAATTTGCATATCTTTACTGATCCTCCTCACTCCCTGCTTTGCCTTGAATTTTGGGTATCTTTACCAACCCTTGTCACTGCTGTGTAACCCATATCCATATCTGACAGCTAACAATGGAGGCCAGTGGAGGGGAGCAACAAGCATGGAGGAGGAGGTAGGGAGCTGAAAACAGCAGGGGACTGGAGGAAAAGGTGCTTTTCAGGTGGGTGAAATTACTTTGGTAGTATGTGAAGCAGCCTTTTTAAAAAACAAAACAAAAAAAAAACATGTTTCCAAGGCAAGCTGAAGTGGAGGATGAAATTGACAAAGACATTGACATTCTCAGCTGGTGAAGAGCCCATGAGAGCCAACTCTCCCACTCGTATAGGCGGGTATGTTTCTGGCACCATCTCCTCTGCTTCAGAGTCTGATTCTGATTGATCGCCTGAAACTCCTTCCCCCAACCCAGGAGGAGCAGGGCTAGACATGACCCTAGCCCATTTATTGGAGAGAGGAGGTTGACGGAGCTGGCTTCTTAGAGAGTTCATGGTGGCCCTACTTCACCTTCTCCCTCATTGCAGCCTAACGGAATGGAAAACCTTCTTCCTCACACTTTCCCCTTTATTAATCTTGTCCAAAAGCGTTAAAAACAAGAACACCAAACAAAATGGGAATTTTCAGCAGAGAGCTAAAAACCACCATTTCCTTCTCCTTTTTTCCCTCCCCATGGCATTAGCAATGAATGATTTCAATACAAAGACAGTATCAGCAGCAACCAGGAAATTTGGCATATAGGCAGGGGGTGGGGGGAATACCCATCACCACTGCAAAAACAAGCTTTGCATTCCCAACACTGAATGGTGGTTGTTGTTTTTCCTTTTTTACTTCGTTCTCTTTATTTATGAAATAGCTTGTGCTAAGGTATTACAGTGCATAATGTAGGAAATTATTATGCAGTGCAAGATGCAACCTTAATGGCGTGAATTATATTCAGTCAGATCACACACTCCTGAAAATATGCAAAATGTACAGTGTTACAGACTTTCAATTCATATATATATATATATATAATTCTCATCTCATTAGTTTCTACTGTTTCCTTGTATGATAATATGCCCAGTGCTGACACCTCTCCTACTCTCCCTGGCAGGCCCTACATTAGCATGTAAATAGCTGGCAGATAGGAGGAAATGGAAGCAAGGAAGAGCTCTTTAATTAACTTTAATCCTCTGCAAATCCATATAGCAATCTGCTCTGACAGTCTTCTACACAAGCTCTTCTTAGGAGGTCCCTCAACATTGTCTGCGCCAGGCCAGAACGAGGAAAGAGAATGAAGAATCCAACCTTGGATACAATATTTAGACATTTCTCTTCTATTAAACGCTGTCCTTGACTGCCATCTGGCCTTTTCAAGCCTATCGTTACACTAAGTCTGGCTGAGGAACAAGGCTGTGCCACATGCGAGGGAATGGCTTCGTCCTTGCCAGCTTGCTAACCGATTCTCCTTTGGTGCTGGAGCAAGCGAGCCAGACCCCATCAGCAAAGACAGATGGTTTCCAACGTAGAGGGTGGATGTCCGTAATTTCTTTACTCCTTCAGTGCAATGCTGTCTCCGTGTGTGCACACGCATGCACATGAAAACACTCCTGCATTTACCCAAACAGTACTGCTTTCTTCCCTTGGGGGTTATTCAAGAAAACATTACTCTGCTTGTGGTTGCACAACATATTAAGAACAGGTGTAAACAATGCTTTCGCCCTTCCTCCAGGTCTTTTAGAAGAAAGCATTCAACAAAGTAGTGTAAAGCAACCCTTAAGTTCTTAACTAAAAAAAAAAAAGGAAGAACATTTAGTGAGGAAGGAAATGCAAACTGTGTGAATTTAGGGCAAGAGGGGCAGAAATAGGCAATACCACTGCCCCCCAAAAAGTGGAGGGAATGTCGGGTAGAAAGGAGTTCCTGTTCTCTGAATCTTCCACAAGCTTTGGGTTAATCCTTGGGCATTCCACAAGCTTTGGGTTAATCCTTCCACCTGGGCTGCAGGTAAGGTCCAAAGAAGTTTATACATTCAAGGGGAGGGGTACCCTGCTTCCCCAAGCCAGGCTGGAAAATCAAGAGCATCTCCCAACTCCCCAAATTCCCAAATTAAGGGAGTTGGGACAGCCGACACCTCCCGATTGGCCTTGGGGTACGTCTGGCTGCAGCAAGCTGCACCATGAAGGCCATACCAGACCTTGCACTGCCTGATCAGTGGTCCTGCAGAAGAGGAGTGCAAATTGCAATCAGGATTCCACCTATAAGGCAACCAGCACTTCACCAATAATGCATTCCCCACCGTAATAGCCTTCAAGGATGGGAGACACGAGGGCTGCATAGCAACAGGATTCCTCTCGTGTGTGTGTGTATGTGTGTGTGTATGTGTGTGTGTTAAGGAATCCCTGACTCTTCTGCAAGTAGGGAGACGGAAAAGGGCATGAGAGAGAAGGGAGGAAAGAAGCAAGGGAGAAAGAGAGGGGAAATGATGAATAAGTAAGAGAAGTGCAAATGGTTGGGCTCTTAGGAAGGGCTGTGGCTCAGAGCACCTGTTTTGCCCGGGGAAGGCCCCAAGGTCAATGCCAGGCATTTCCAGGTAGGACTAAGAAAGAATCCTGCCTGAAGAGAGCCTCTGCCAGTCAGTGTCGACAATATTGGGCAAGATGCACCAAGGGTCTCACTCTGGCTCCCCCCTCTGGAGAGCAAAAAATCACAAGGGGACCCTCCCTTTTTCCTCCAGGAGGAATCACCATCCCACAGGGAGGAACGCTCTCTGCGAACCTCAGGAGAGTGTAATGCTCTGAACCGCCTCTTAAGATTGGCTGAACTTCAGATCTTGATGTCTTTAATCTTTTTTTTATTATTATTAAAAAAAAGGAATAGAAAATAAACTAACTGCCATCTCATTGGGATGCCCCATCACAGAAAAGAGGCTGAACTGAAACTAATAAAAGCTTATTATAGGGATCTCAAAAGATAAAAGTAAGAGACCTCCTTGAGAAATTAAGCTACAGCAACAGATAAACCGTTTAATTTGACAGCTCTAAAGGGACCTATGATTTAAGTTAGTCGAGAAGCCAACAAAAGATGCAATTGAACATTAAATACAGCAGCTACATCAAAATAATTGGAAGGCAACCATCACCCAATTACCATCATTTAGATAAAAGCTGAAGGCCACAAGCCATTTCCATCACAGACCAATATACTTTACCGGATCATTAGGAAAATTAGTTCGAAAAATTCACAGAATGAGAATGGATTTACACCACAGTGTAATATACATGGAAATTTATACACATAAACACTTTATATAGTCCCTATGGAGTTTAACTACTATGTAGGCTTGGGTAAGACTCTTTCAGACTCACCCACCTCTATCAGCGATAGGAATGTATCAGGCGTCCTCAACCCTTTCGGGCTAGTGGACATGACTGGAATTTTGAGGAAGTAGTATTGGCACCATCACAAAATGGCTCCCACGGAGGGTGCAGCTGGTCACAAAACACCCATTTCACAAAAAGGCAAATTGGCTAGCCAAAAGACAAGTAACTTGCGCAAGAACGTACAAGGCAGAGGCGGGGCCTGAAGCCCAAAACACAAAACCACTGCTTTGAACCCACAGTTTCCTGCTTCCAACAGACCACCCACTTCAAAGACCAATTGTTTCCCCAAATCACTCCTTAAGTTCATTTATGCCATCAAATTCCTTCGACGAAATTAATACGAGGATCACACTCAAAACCAAACAGCCCACACTGCAAACACACAAGAATCACACTCTTCCTTTCAAAGTCACCTCCCAAGGTCAGTCCCTCCAACAACCCAGCCTCTCTGCAACCGCCTAGGTGCCCCACTACCCTCCCCATTCCCCCCAAAGTCCCCCTGCAGCTCCCCACCCCAAGCTTACCAGGCAGGAAGCTTGAAAAGTGTTGCCATGGGCCTGACTGCACTGCAAACTGGTGTGTGTGTGGCCTGCAGCTGCCGTCCATTTTCAATCCCTAAGAAATCGTCTTAGGGGCCAAGAGGTCTTCTGGGCAAAGGAGGGAGACGGGGAATGGCCCCAGGCCAAGCACTACTGAAAATTGTGAGTGGCAGGGGACCTTCGCAGGCACCAAGGCAATTGTGCGTGGGAACCATGGCATCCATGGGTGTTCCGCTGGGAACTCAAGGAGTATAATAACCTATGTTACGAGACTGAGGTGTTGTTGTGGCCTTCCCCAACTGCTTGCTGGAAGCTGCAGTCAAACGCTTCTGGACAGGACCCAGTTGTGGAAGGCTGGCATAAGCCCTCATGGATTAGTCTAATGCCTAAAACGCCATCCTAGGTTAGACGTACGGCTATGGTAAGTATCAAAAAGGCACACTGCATTTGAAGTGTTTTGAACACCGAAATGTTCTATGTAAATGTGGTCCAACCCATCGGAAGGTTCTCCACTTGGGAAAGGCTGCCCCTCTGCGCACCCGCCCTCCTGTGCCTCCCTGGAAACCACACACACACACCCCGTGTCTTTCCGCTCTGTCCTTACAGCTGACCCCCCATCTGTCCATCCATCTATCGGATGGACAAGCCCCGTCTCCTTGCCAACAGGGATCAGGCCCCCGCTCCACCTCTTACCCTGGCAAATCTCGGTCATCCTACAGGTCTGCACCGGCTTTTCCAGAGCAGACGAAATACCTCAGAAATATGTACTTATTGCTGTGTTTGTTGGTTTTATTATTTTTTTCTGCTCTTCTGGAAGGATTTGCATATGTTAAAGCTTCTTTTTTAAAAAAAAAAATATTGTGAACCACCCAGAGAGCTTCGGCTATTGGGCGGTATAAAAATGTAATAAATAAATAAATAAATAAATAAATAAATGCTGAGGATGATTTATTATTGTTTCAGCATCAAATTGTTAAGCTCAGACGGTTGATCCTGCACCCACAAAGCCCACTGCACTTGACAAAGCACAATTGTGTGAACAGAATGCTGGACTAGATGGACCCTTGGTCTGATCCAGCATCAGTGTTTTTCTTAAAGTGGCCGCATCATATACCTTCAGACAATGCCGTTCTCCAATCTGTTGCCCTTCACGTCTTGGATTCCAATTCCCATCATCCCTGACCACTGGTCATGCTGTCCAATACTGGGAGAGCACCAGGTTGGGGAAGCAAAGCTACTCAAACCTTCTTAGCCACTCCTCAAATGTAATAAAATCTATACAAAAGAACTTTTGAACAGCTACATTTATTCAGTAATGAATTTCTTTTTCCTTTAAATCTTTCATTGACTTTTGAGATTTTAAACATATGTTTCTGGCTGAAACTCACTATAACAGCGTCCCAAAGGAGCCTTCTCAACACCCAGACCAATTTTCAAATAGCCTGTTTTTTCTCTTTCCCTCTCTCTGAACTGTAGTAATTTTTCACAGGCAAAATTCTCCAAATCTGTGTGAGAAAATTAGAATCAGACCACCAGACGCAATAGGTGGGACTGTTTATCCAATTGGGTGACAAAATAAGGAGCAAGGAAATGTTAGAATGAATTTATATTCTGGTCTAGTTGGAGAATTACAAAGGTAAGCTACTGCGTTCCTTAAACATGGGGACCAGGGTCAGAGGGAGAGAACCAAGCCAATCCGAGAGCTCTCTGAAGCAAATCTGAAAGAAACGTTGGTATTTCTAAGGCTGAAAACACAAGTGGCAGCTATTGCGAAATTTCCTTACAGAAGCAGGGTTAGAGAACAGTGTTTAGCCATGTCTAGCCAAGGAGGGGGTCCATAGCTTAGTGTAGAGCACAAAACATCCAAGGTTCAATCCCTGGAATCTCCAGATTAACAACAACAACAACAGAAACTTCACACAGGAGAGACCCCCTGCCTAAAATACTGGGATAGACGGACCCATGCTCAGATGCAGTACAGGGCAATTTTGTATTATTTATTTATTTATTTATTTATTTATTTGCATTTATATCCCGCCTTTTTTTCCTCCAAGAAACTCAAGGCAGCGTGCATAATCCTCCTCCTTTCCATGTTATCCTCACAACAACAACCCTGTGAGATAGGTTGGGCTGAGAGTCTGTGACTGGCCCAAAGTCACCCAGTGGGGTTCCATGGCTGAGTGGGGACTAGAACCCGGATCTCCCGACGACCAGTCCAACACCTTAGCCACTATACCACACTGGCTCTCACTTGCTGTCTTGGTCACTCCTAAAGCATTATGAGCTTGGAATTAATTGCAAAGACCAAGTAATTATGCCTATCTAAGATAATTGCTATACTTCTGCATTACGTCTCATATCACCAACTGACAGGAGGCCATTAAGACCCCCTAATTATTTAGGGGACTATCACCTAGGTCTTCAATGTGCTTCAGTTTCTAATTTACCCAAAGGGAGAGGCGGGTAAGATGATGATGATATTATTATTATTATTATTATTATTATTATTATCCCCCCCTCTCTCAACTAACAAATGAGTGATTCAAAACATGCTCTCAGGATAGCAGATTACATCAACACCTTTTAAAAAACTCTTACTACTTCCTTGAAATACTTCAGCTAATAGGATCTCACAAACGTTAACTAATACTTTTAAACAGTGTAGAAAATAAAATAAAAATAGTCTGGCCTTTTTAATATTCATATATAAAACTTGCTTTGACAACTGCTTTCAAAACAACACACACTAAAGCTGCTTTTTCCAATTGCACTGTAGCCTGTTCAGGAAGTGCTGAAAAGCGACAGTTTAATTTTGCTGGCCTTACTTTTATAAGCTCAGAAAACAGGGCATAAGGGCACTGCATTTCATCTTCTGCCTATAATGGGCAGTAAGTTGGGAGAGCAGAGAGACGTGGCATCTTTCTACTAAAGAAGTGGCTGATGAGAAGAAAAAAAGTTAGCTATATCAGTAACTATGTTTTGCTTTCCGGGGCTTGCTTTGGTTTGGTGTAGAGGAGAGGCCCGAAGCTATACGATGTGGTAAACAGGTCCATTACACATCACCCTCTGTTCTTGCAGAGGCTCATGTAAAAGCACTCATGGCTACTCCAGCAAGGCACAGAGACGGCAGAGCAGCCAAGCGTGGCCTGCATCTTATCATCATCAATGTATCCTGCAGATAAATAGACTTTTATGGTTGTTTTTCTGACCTCCGATGTATCAAAATATGTACAGAGGCCTGGAAGCAGGAACATCTCCCTACAGAGGCAATCTGACTAAAGGCAGCAATGTGCATACATAAGACTGCTAACTTCAAAACACATTTGCTGACCACAGTTCTGTTGTTCTCCAAGAAGCTACTTCCGCGCTCATGAAAAATGCAAGGCACCACGGCTCCCACAGAAATGCTTTGGGGAGATACAAGTGATTTCACAGAAGTTGCTTGGTTCTTAAAACAAATAAATAAATAAATCTTCTATTTAGAGGGAATTGGAATAAAGCATTTCCAAAGAGCACCTGAATGCTTCCAATACATGCTCAGCAGAGCTTAAAAAGTCCTTATTTTTAAAAGAGAAAACCGAGAACAGGGAGGCTCTGGATATGTTAGCGATGCCAACCCCTGCTTTAATGTTCACTTAACACAGAAAGGTCACAACACGCTACTACCACCCACCCAAATTTGTTCTGAACTATGCCTGAGGCAGGTCACTAGCAGCTGTTCTCCATACCAAGCTTCCCCAGACACTATCTTAATAAGCATCTTTCTAAAGGAGGGGCATAAAAAGGTGTTTTGTTTTCGTTGTAATCTTGAAATTGCTTTCGCTTCCCTTGCCGCTGAGTTGCATGTTGCTCTCGCAGAAGAATAATGCAATAATATTCCCAACAAGGTCAGCATAACAAGTTTGCAAATGGCATTTGCAAATAATAAAAATGAAAAGGTTTTTTCCCCCTAGTCTTTCTTGGGTGTTTTTTTTAAACAAATGAAATAAAATAGTATCAAAGGGTGATATATGAACATGTAGAATTCAATTTTGAAGCCAAAAGTTACCAGAGAACTCTTATCACATTAAATAGGCCCAATAACAGATTTACCTTCTACTTTTCCGTAAGCAAGCTCAAGACCACTAGGAAACCACATTGCAATTATTTACCTAAAATAATTGCAATAAATGAGTTTTAATAAATAGCAAAATAACACGATGAAAAACTGAGTGTGTTGGCTTGTGCCCATCTCTCTGCTCTGGCAAGTAGCTATGGGCTTCTGTAGCGACAGCAATGACAAACGTAGCTGGATTTGACCCCTTCCTCTCTGCCAACCCGATGAAGTAGTACTTGATACTCTGAACACCAGATGCAGCTCTAGTTAGCAGTAGAACAGCCACAACAACACTTGGAACTCTGCACAGTATTCCCTGCAAGAAATTATTTCGGGAGCGCTATGTTCAAGGAGGACCGTGAACTCCAAAGAAACTTTATTTGGAGTGAGGGATAAAAAACAAAATACCTAGAAACAAGAGGGGGGGAATCCCAAATGCACAAGCACAGTACAGCTGCCTTAAGAATATCACATTGAATATTTTATGACATCACTGTCCTTATTATAACATTGACAGCTTCACATGAATTGCCTAGAATAACTTCCTTCATCTTGGAAACGTTGGTGAATACTTTCTAGAACAGTCTTCCCCAACCTGGTTCCCTCCTGATGTTTTGGACTACAACTCCCAGCATTCCTGAACATTGGCTGTACTGGCTTGGGCTGATGGGAGATGAAGTCCAAAACATCTGGAAGACATCATGTCTGTGGGGAGTGTCTTTAGCAGCGGGAGCTTGATCAGGGTTTAGGGTTCTAGAAAAGCCTGGGCTACTCACTTTACTATTCACATCATCATCAACCTCATTTTACACGAGTTAGCAATACAAATTTTGCATAACTTGAATTTTGAACTGCAGCAATGTTCTTTTGGAGTTGCATGTTTGTTTGTTTTCCTGGAAATGCACATTTTGTGTTTGGTTGCACTTTTTTTTTTAATAAGCCCTGATAGCATCAGAGAACAGGTCCACCATTTCTGGTCGATCTGGTGACTGAGCAGTGACAAGGCCTGGACACCATGTCTACCAAGATAGGTAGACATCATCTCTGAGAAATTTGTATGACAGATCTTCCCCTCTTTTGTTTCTCAGTGGGTATACCTGGTGCCTAAACAATGTCTTTCCACCAGCAGCTGAAACCCTAAATTCCTTTCCTGACTTCATTCATCTCCGTAAATGGTCCTTGGGCGAATGGACATTACTGGAGTAAAGGGTATGTGACCTGCTCAGTTTGAAGACTACTCCTAAACTCTGCTTTATAGGCAGATTCATACAATAACCTTTGTATCAGGGTTATTTATTACTACAACACATGCGAGAACACAATCTTCTGAGAAGCTGCCTGACGCTGCCTCAGCTCCAAGGCCCTGACCTAAGAGAGATGGAGAGAGGCTCCACTTGATCCTCCTGAAAGAACTAAAAATGCCAAATTCCTGTAAAGCTATAGATACACAAACAACCACCTCCAGCCCTTAATATAATGCACTGCTGCTGCTGCTGCTGCAATCAACTTCACAGCCACATCTGCATTTCCCTAAAACAGTGACACAGCAGGAGACAGGATAACAACACTCTGGACTACATGGCAGAGTTGTCTTACACTACCCTAACATACACATGCACGCAAAATGGGAACAGCAGCACCACTGCGGCACTTTGAAAGACCAACGGAATCACACTTTCTAAGCCAAAGTCCTGCCCCCTGCAATATGGGTATAATAATGATGGAATTTATCTGCTCACGTTTTTAAAATGTTTATAAATTCAGAAAAAGTTTATTAACAAGACTTGAGTTAGGAAGATCATGAAGTCCTGTTGTTGCTGCTGCCTTTTGTTTTTTTGGTAGGCACGATGGCCTGGTTCAGACAACATGCTAAACCATGCTGCTTAACCACAAAATGTCTGAACCAGGCCACTAAGGGAAGACCCCTAAAAGGCTGAACACATCCCTAACATACTCAGATTGTAGGCAAAATAGTGGCTGCACACTCAGGTGCTACAAAGGCTAGAGACTTGCTTTTTCTTTTCTTTTTAAATGAAAACCGGGCAACTGGAGATTGCAGTTCATCGGGTATTAGGGCCACTGCACACACAGCCTTGTCCCTTCCTGTAGGTGCCCATGATGCCAGCAAAGTTTGCCTCCTTGTATATCCTTTCTCTTCCATTTCCCTCCGCCAGACCACCTCCTCCTCCTCCTTCTCCAATCATTTCACTGCTGACGTCCTTTGTTATCCCCACATGCAGCCGCCGCGATTCAAGGCTGAGGAGCTTAAAGCACAAGTGTTCCACTGTGACAAGCCACAGAGCGGAACAGATGCATAAACTGACTTACTGGCCGCTCAGAAAGCCCTAACTCCGAATTACCTGACATTGGTGTGTTGAAATTCTCAGCCATAACATTGGATTAATCTAGTTTCTTTTTTTACTGGGCATAAAATATTCCAGCTTCTGAAGCTTCAGAAGATGATGCTTCCCAGGAGAGCTGTAGATAATGAAGGTCAAATAAATCTCTCTCTTGTTCATGTATTTCTAATTTTCATAAACCAACCTTCTAGCAAGGAGCTAGCTATTAATGTTCTTTTTGTTCAAGAGAAAGAAGAACCATTAGCTGTTCTGGATGAAGAACTATTCTTAAGACCCTGAAAAAGCCCTGCAGGGTGGACCACAGTATTTATTTTGATTTAATGTTACATGAATGGCTCCTATCATTCTGGCATTAAAACACCTTTTACCATAAATTAATGTTAACAGATAATGTGCGCGCTGGAGGGGAAAGGAGGCACTCTGCCTTTAAAAGGCTAAGAACGGAAAAGGTCATTTACTGCCATTCTAATGCCTTATGCATAGCCTCCTGGGTACAACATGGGGATTCAGGTCATGTTCACATCTGCCTCTCCTGGGGGTTCTGCCACCCTGGCTCAAGAGGGTTCAATCGCTGCAAACCACACAGCACAGCTTGCGCCGACCCCCCTGGCTCATCTGCAATTTTGGAATGTTGGTGGGTATGCCTAAAAAAAATGGGCTCTATCCTGCCTTTTACCTTTAGCAGAGAAGATATTTGCAAGGAATTTTGCCACACTCAGTACAGGGTGGAAAACTGGGCAAGTGGAAGGTACCCTCTTTGTCCTCTTGACCCACCTTTACAACCAACGTGTAAAACCACCCTGGAGAAAACAAAGTTAAACAACAATTGAAACAGGAAAGGCATTACTGTATTGTCCGGTAGGTGTGGGATCATTTCTACTAAGCGTTAATCAAGAGCAGCTACTAGCAACAGGGCTTCCATATCGTCTCAAGAACCCCTCCAACAACATGGGAAAACAGACTTCTCAAGAAACCCCCCAACAACATGGGGAAACAGACTTCTCAAGAAACCCCCCAACAACATGGGGAAACAGACTTGCACGCCACCCATTACCTGCAGTTCAGCAGCACAACCATTGATGGCAACAGTAAAGTACATGCAACCCTGACGTGACCAGGATGGAATCAATAGGATAAGCAGCCTTCCACAACCTGATGCCTTCCAAACTAAAGTTTTGGACTTTAACCCCCATCAGCCCCAACCAGCATAGCAAATGGTAAGGAATACTGGAATTTGTAGTCTAAAACATCTGAAGGGCGCTAAGTTCGTGAAGGCTGTTGTAAATAGTGGCTTTGTCTCTGTTGCTGATGGAATGAACCCAAAGCTCAGCCATTTCTGCACCTGATAACATAAGGTAACAAAGGGAGAAAACCGTGCCTCGATATCCCCTTATCTAGGAGTAGACAGGACTGACATCATGCCTCCGTTTTTAATGTTTTGTTTTCCCTTTGAAGAACAGTCCTAATTAAGCTTAGCTCTGTAAACCTCCCAAGTATTAAATTCAAAAGGCAACAACTTCCTTCTGGAACACAGCTCTTTAAAACCTCATTGCTCATTTTCCTTAAAGAGATGTTGCAAAACGATATTAGAGGCTCTCTTGAAACAGCCCCATATCAAACAAGAAAAATGATTTTGTGTTCACCTAATTCTAGAAGCCAATCTCCATTTGCTTAATATAGTCATGATATTTCACCAAGGTAATTATACTCTTAGCTATCAGTAACAATTAAACCCTTAGACTTGGAGTTGTTTAATAAAGGTCTCAAAATAAAACTGCACATTCCAAACATGGGGTTTCGAAATGTCAAGCATACGAGGAATGTCTCGTGATGAATATAATGATGAAACACACCATCAATCAGCATAAGTTATCCTGCCTCAATATAAAATGACAGCAATATTACATTTGGAGTGCTGAGCAATTCTCATCACGGCTTTAATCGAAAAGGTACCAGCAAGAATGGAGATTGCAAAAAGGGACATTAAGAATGAGTCTCACTGCCATTACATTTGGTTTGGGAAGTGCAACCTATTTTGCAGAGAGGCTAATAGTATATGTGATTTGAACAATTCTCTTTGATAGCAGGAAGGAATTGACACAAGACAGAGGTGGTTGCCCATATTCCACGCATCCTCTGCGTAAGGCACAGAAACCAGTAGAGAATGCTATTACCTTGAAAACAATAACCACTTGCATTTAGAAAGAAAATAATTCCAGCTCTCACTGTTGGAAAGAAAAGCAGCGCGAAGTCAAGGCTAGAAACAAGAGACAGCCTGAGAATGGCTTCTGTGAGATCAGTTACAAGGACATCGGGCAGTATCCAATACTGCCGCTGAGCCTCCCCTGTTTCTTCCGCGTGTGCAGGACCCACTGCAAGTGCAGCAGGAAGCTATCACTTCCTAAAATAACCCTGGAAACAAGCTGAAAGCAAGCTCTGCTGACCTCCCTTGTTCTGGAAATGAGAAACTTTGTTCATTTCCAAACATTTTTGGAACCACTAGCCTCCTGTTGCACTAGCGGTGAGTAGTACTAGAATGCGGGCAGTGTTGGATACTGCCCATTACTTCCCTTACTACCTATGTTATTTGACAACTGTTCTACATTACTCTACCTCCATTGTGACTTTTTCATTACATGCCATGTATGTATATATATACACATAAATGTTAACAAAGTGGGAGATACTGGCCACAGTAGAGGGCTATGTGCTGCTAACAGGATATGCTCTTCAAAATGAGCTGTACTGCCACAGGGTGGTCAAAAAACACAAGGCTATGTCTAGTTTCTAAGTGAGACTTTGCGTTATCTGTACATCTCCATGTTTTCTTCTGCAACGATGAAGGCAGCAATCATTTTCTTTCAAAATGCAAGCAGGTAATTTTTTTCAAGGAACAACATTCTCTGTAATCTAACCTGTGCGGAATTCTTTCTCAGTCCAAGGAAATGGCAACTGAGCCTGTTCTACTTGCATTACGTTAGGAAAGGCATTTCAGCTCTGCATGCAATGAGTCCAGTTCACTGAAGTTCTGGGGTAATGTAAAGCCAGCTACCATGACAGGAAAATGTTCTCCTTTCAAGGTGGGAATCAGCGATGGAGTCTACTTTAGCAGAAAAACTGACACTATTATCCTGAATGTTGTCCTGATTTTTCTCAAGTCACATATTTTGAATGTACAACATTTAAGGAGCAGCTTAATCAAACAGCTCCATTTTCTGATCATTTTTTCAGCTTCAGCCTCTGGAAGGGTTATTCATACAATGAGCATTGATGGTTGAGATGATGCCTTCCTGAGAGCCAACATAAATAAGCTGCTAGAGTTGGTTAATCAATACATATCCTGATTTTCGAGAAAGCACAAGACAAATTATGTCATGCTTCATGCCAGTCAAGGTGACATACCCAAACACAAACAACGTGTTGAGCACAACTAAAATTGAGTGCTTGCCTGGTTATCAAACATCTCATCGAAACAGAATGTCAACAAGCAGGAGATGCAGAGAACAATTACCAAAAGAGAATCAACGATTCACTATCAGCTTTATGACATACCATAACTCCAATAGAAGGAGTTATGATTTTTGTGAACCGCCCAGAGAGCTTCGGCTATTGGGCGGTATAAAAATGTAATAAATAATAATTAAAAAATAATAATAGGAAAAATACTATGTCTCTAAAAAAAACACCAATAGTGTTATCTGAGTTGGCTTATAGGAACTTGCCTGGCTGTTAATTGCCCTCAAGTAGTATTGCCTCACCTAAACTGGGGCGGGGAAAAGATTGATATTACTATCAGCTTTATGATATACCATAACTCCAATATAAGGGAAAAGTCTATGGCCTTAGCTAGACCTAAGGATCATCCCAAGCAAATAGAGGGGTCGTCCCTGCCTGCTCCCAGGATCCCCTGTGCGTCATTTGGATGCACAGGGATGATCCCGGGACAATCCTGGGATATAGGCCTGGTCTAGCCATGGCCTATGTCTCTTAAAAAAACAATAGTGTTATCTGACTTGGCTTACAGGATGTCTGGCCACAGTATGGTTCAGAGCAAGCTAGAATTGGCAGATGATAGAAAAGTAGCCATCATAAACCCTGAATGTTTTTGTTTTGCTTTATAACCTACTCAGTAACCATAGATTGTAATCTCAGTGCAAACACAAAAGTCAAACAGAAAGGGTAGTGTATGCACTAATTCTCAAAGCTAAGTCACTTTTCTGAAATCTGAGAACAAACAGGTTTCCTCTGCAGAGAGGAAAACACATCCTTTCTTAACTAGAACAGATTGCCTCCAAGTGAGATCTTAGCTGATTGACTAATTCTCTATTTATTAGTTTCTCTACTGGCATTGGCAAAGAGCAACGCTTTTGGATGCACTTTTAAACAGCTATGGCTCAAAGACTTCAAGGCGCCCAACCTAGGCTTAATTAAAATGATTTCCTGTCTACAAGGCTGTCTCCTGATTTGCAGCACACATACAAATGACTGATAACCTAATGTTCATTCAACGTGTGATTGTGACAGCCAAGACTTGCCTCCCCGCTCGAAATGCAACTGAAGATCTCACAGCAACATTGCAAAACACTGCCACAAAGCCTCCTCTTCGCAAACTATTGGGCCTCCTTAGTTCATTTATATAGATTTAAAATGTCTACCCTATTTTTCAACTGCAAGGCCTGAAGGCAGCTTTCAACATTTATTGTTTCTTTTAAAAAAACATACTTTTAATGTGTTTTATGCTGTTTTTATTCTATTTTATCTTGTTCATCACTTCGAAATTTTGAATGGGGAGCGGTATATAAATATTGTAATTTATTTTTTTTACAATAAGGCCTGTTAGCTAATGGCTATGAGTCAGATCATTTTGAAAATAGAAGCTCAATTTTTTTATTCAATATGTTTCTGTTTATCAGCTGCTGAGGACAACCATGAAGGAATGGCAAATTCCCCGACATCCTAATTATAAGTCTGCCAGAAATAAGAACATAAGAAGAGCCCTGCTGGATCAGACCAAGGGTCCATCTAGTCTAGCATTCTGTTCACACAGTGTCCAACGAGCTGCCCACAGAAAACCCACACGCAGGATATGAGTACCACAGCACTCTCTGATGTGCCAACAGAGTGCTGCCCAGGATGGACTTCTGGACTCAAGCTGTAAGGTAGTCCTTATGTTCTTAATTGCGAGCCAGAGATTCCTGGATGACCCAGTGAGCAACAGATTAGAAATCTATGAAATTCCAAAGTGAGGTTGGGAAACCATGAGAGCACACCACTGCAATAAGCAATAATTGGTTTTTAAATGCTTAAATGTCAGAGGAGCAAAAGGCAAAGTAGCCTTTAAGCAGTGAACTATAAATACACAATCATGACATTTGAAGTCCTTCCTTCAAAAGAAGATCCATCCCAAAAGAAGATCCATCCCTTTTTGGAACCTTACAGGAAGATATTTCTGGGATATCTCGCCCTCTTGAGAATAGAAGAAGAGCCCTGCTGAATCTCATCCAACATCCTCTTTCCCACAGTAGCCAACTAGATGCCCACAAGCAGAACTGAGGCCAAGCACCATTCCTCTGCTGTTCCCCAGCAACTCACATTCAGAAGCGTGATGCCTCTGATGCTGGAAGTACACTATAGCCATCATGACTAGTGGCCATCAGTAGTCTTACCCTCTATGAAATCTTGATGGCTTAACAGGATGTGCGATCATATCACTAATTTGGAATGGCTTCTCTTAAGTCTCCATTGCTGTGTTTACAAGATGCACTGCATTATACTGAAAGAGCCAGGGACAATAATCTCCCACGTATTTCCCCCCCCCCTTTTCCATTTTCAATGATACTTTCAGCAACAGAGTCTACTACGGAAGCTAATTAGATCATTAAATATCAGTCAGGATTATAAAGCCTTCAGTGCAAAGCTATTATTTATAACAGGTAATATTTTGCTCAATTTAATATTAAATTACATCATCATTTCCTTTTAATTAAAATGAAAGTCTTTGTCCTAGGGTTAAGGGAAGCTTTGTCAAGAAATGTGTTAATGTCATTGTCTCAGCATTCACCGTAAAAAAAAAAAAAAACGTTCCAAAGATGGAATCAAACGACCAAGCAATCCTGGAAAGGTCACTTCAAACTGGACTGTAAAGAAATCTAGCTATAAGTAGGCACTCACAGCATAGATGTTACAATCAGTCCACAGAAATGGATGTTTGGAATCACATTAATGACTATAGCTTTCATGTCAAGAAACAATACACAAATGAAAATCTCTGAAGTCTCCATGCAGTCAGATTTAACTCAACCAACCATGTCAGAGTGTTATCTGAAACCACTTATTACAAAGAAAATAGTACAAGTATCAGAAGAAGATGCAGGGTATATTTTTAGAAGGACGGGCCTGAAAAACTTGACAGAGAGAGATTATAATGATCAGTGTATTAAAATTTATGCAGTCTGCATTATCAGACTTCTTTCTTCCCTTGGTATGTTATTTAATATGTTGGGGTATCCCAATGAATAAAGAGACAATCTGTAAACTTCAGAAAACAAAAGGTCAACCAGTAGCATCTGTATAGTACCAAAGGAGCAACTCCATCCAACCTGTACTACATATCTGACCTGGAAAGCCATCTAATGTCACCGTACTGAACATGCTATTAAATTGAACAGGGATAACTTCCCAATTCCACAGCTTCACTGAACATGACCCCCAAAACGTGTGTACCCAGAAACCCTGTGGATACAACATCAGGATCATCTTTCCTGTATGATGTCTTTGGTTCAAGAGGCCAAAGAGTTCTCTCTCTTTCCATTGTTGTTGATATTGTCAATACTAAGAACAACAACGACAATTCAGCTCCCGCTAGCCAAAACGACTAAGACTGCCAACTGCTTTAATATAATTTTGCTGGGATATATTGGGGTTGGGTAGAGAGAAGCGAGGGGAATGGCTGAAGCCCACTCGTGGCCACCCAGTCTTAAAACAGCCAAGCTGTAACAGAACAACCCAAATATGTGGGGGCACAGGTGTTCTGAGAACTGTAAATGATTGGGCAGCCCTCATGTAAACTGCAAAGCAGAACGCTAAGCACGCTGTTGGCATTCTATAAATTAGCCCCGAGTCAAGTTGTACATCAGTGATCAAAACAAGGCTGACCAGAGCACTTCCCTTTCCAAAGTCAGCAGAGGGGGAGTTGAAACGCAAACTCTTCATGAAAACGTCGGGAGACGTGACAGCGGCTCAGTTTCCTTATCGCTTGCCAGACTCCCAATGGCCCTCTTACGCCAGCAGCCAGAGAAAAATATCACAAATGCCCTCTTGCGAGATGCCTGCTTCACACTCCAGAAAGCTCAGCATAAAACATGGTACGTCAGGGCTTCTTTGGCTGGGCAACAAAGCAGAATCGCAGACCTGACCACAATAATTCTCAGCAGCAGCATGCCGTAGGAGGCTCTAAATTTAACAATGATGCTGATGATGGATGGTGATAATCAGGTATAATAAAAACAGTGCGTCCTCTACAGAAAACTGTATAATTTTCAACAAGTAAGAAAGGACTGCCAGATTTATCTTGGACCTCTCCTCTCTGACCCAAAATCGACTTACTAGAAATGTGTTAACTTCTTTAGCTTCATCGCAATATGCATAAACATTGAACCCCTTTTCTCGCTGGCATGACAATACGGCTTCTATGGATGATGGTGCCCTTAAAAGGGCCTCTCTTGAAGATCTTAGCATCTGGGCAGGTTCACAATGAAAGAGGTGGTTCCTTAGATAGCCAGGTCCTAAGCCATTTAGGGCTTTAAAAGTTAAAATCAACACCTTGAATTGAGCCTGGAAATGGGCAACCAGTGCTGGCCAGTCCAGAAAAGTGTAATATGGTCCCTGTACTGTGTAGCCTAGCTTTTGCATTTTGCACCAATTGTAGCTTCTGGACCCTCTTCAATGGTAGCCTTACAGAGAGCACTAAATGTGATGTAACCAAGGTATGGATAACTGTTAATGGATAAACGTACTGTCACAACTCAAAGGACCTCACTTTGTTCTGACTCTTACTCTGAAACAGAGTCAATATACTGACTTTGACTGTACTTCTTTTTCTTTCTCATGAAACCACTCTGCATCTATTCATTCAGCCTTTCACATGGCCCATCCTAGGCCACTAAACCTCGAAGGATCTCCTCTTGCCTAGGGCTTCCCAGGATCTGACTCACCACTTTCTAGTGATACTTATTTCGTGAGTGATAATATCCCACCTCTAACTTTGGTTTCTCTATCTTTATTATTAGGAATAGTCTGCCAGTCCAGTGCTAATGAGAATGGTATACTAATCAAGCCTTCTTCTTTCTGGGTCCATTGGATGCAGGTATTTAGTAAGTACATATATGGAAAGCAACAGGAAATTTGTCCTTTTGGCAAATTAACAGCAACATTGACTTGTGTCATCCAAGAGACATACCTTGATGAGCAGCTGCACTTGTTTCTGCAAGCACTTGACCATAGCTTCATATTGCTCACGTTTTTTCTTCTCCTCCAGGAACTGGCTCTGGACTTTCAGGAACTCATCTTGCAATTGCTTCCGGGCCTTCTCCACCAGCCTGGCACTAGGGAAAACAAAATTAGCGAATTTGAATAAAGGCATGTTTCTGTTTTTTACAATGGACAGATTACTGTAGTTGACACTGAATAAAAGAACCTTAAAATGGGGGTGGGGTGGGTGGGAATTGACCAGTCGCAACTGCTTTACAACTAACTAAAAATTCCTTCACTGATAACCTGGAGGCAACTCATAGTTACTACCAGCATCTAGGTGAGAAGTTGTTTATTGTAATATTGCATGGGTGAATATCATGCTGTTATTAAACCATTTGCATCTGCATCCCACTTTTATTTAGGTGCATTCAATGTGGCTTTTGGGGCTCATGATTGCATGGATGCAGCAGACACAGCCATGCCCTCAGGAAACTCAAAGTAGTTGTATGAAGGGCACCTTCTATGTCTCAGCTCCCTGAATTATCTGGAGAGACATACAAAGTAATAAGGAATTGTAACATTCATAAATGATAATTTAAACATGACACTTTCCATAACTGGGTTGGGAGGGAGACTGAGAATAAAAATACTACGTCATATGTTTATACTATCTGATCAGAGAGCCAGAGTTAAGCCCTCTATAAAAAGACAAAATTAAAGTAGACACCGTCATAGAATGATAGAATAGCAGAGTTGGAAGAGGCCTACAAGGCCATGAAGTCCAACCCCCTGCTCAATGCAGGAATCCACCCTAAAGCATCCCTGACAGATGGTTCATAACAATACTGTCTGAATTCTCTCTCTCTCTCTCTCTCTCACACACACACACACACACCTCACAAAGGATATTCTTGCACTGTTAATTATCCCGTGGGTTTTTTCCTCCAAGCATCTTTTTGGTTCTCACAGCAAAACTATGAAAGTACAGACCACAAATTCCCAGTAAAATCTTTCCCCACCGGCTATCTGCTGCATACTTGCATCTTAAATCCATCAATGAATTAAAGTGCTATATTAAAGTTCCAGTTCAATTTGAAGCTATTCATATACCAATTTAGTAGTCAAAGTATAAAAATTTCCATTGTCGTATTCAGGTGGGAAAGTTAATCACAAAGGCTATAAATCTGCTGTGAAAATGGCTAATTTAATAAACTGGAACAGCACTATGCCCCATCCCGTTTTCTGTTTTAATTAATTAGTTACACAGAGAATGAAACCTTTGCCATAGAGTAGCATGTACATCTTCTGCTAAACTATTATAAATGCCAGAATTTCAATACTACAGACTCTCAAAAAAGGGGAGTGATGCTTTCTCCCACCTCTCTTCCAACTTCCACTGCTAAAATTTGAGAACACAGATGACAGAACCCAATTTTATGCATGGACATTCTTGGATAAACTAGCTGTAGATGAAACAACTATGAAGGGAAGTGCACAGATCTAACAATAAAATTTGACTTGCAGTGAATTTTCATTCTAACTGGCTGTAGCATCACCTTATATGAAGATACTGAACTAGCTGGACTTGATCCATAACTCAGCTGCACCCCAAGGCCATATTCTTGTATTTTTAAGAGGTTGTTTTTTGCTTTTGTTTTTTGCTTTTGTTGTTTATTTCAAATATATAATAGTTAAAAGAAAGGATACATATGATTTGAAAATCAACTCATCCCATTGGCCACATTGTACTTAGAATATTGGTTCTGGGGAGGGGAGGGAGGAATCACCTCTAAAACTAGAATGGAAGGGGTAACAGGGAGAGCAAGCTTATAGTCCCTAGACATAGTCTGCGAGCCATAGGATACTATGGATTCCATGATCCAAGGTTGGAGTCAGCGCTTCAACTTTGAGGCCAGAAGTCCAAGTTCCCTATCCCTGTCCCTCCCTACTGGCACAGAGAGAACCACGCCAGCAACCTCAGAGAGGACAAAAAGGGGGTGTTCCCATGGGGTATGGGAAGGTGGGGTACGAGCCTTCCCCAGCCTCCTTCCCTCCCCCTCCCCGACACCTCAGCTAGATGGACGAAAACACCCGTCTAGCTAAAATTCAGAGTGGGGGGGAAGCACAGAGGCGAAAATAACTGCCGCCGCTCTTCTCGCTCTGCATTGGCATCCCTAAGCCTCAGAGTTCGTAGGCATACGGCCATCCCCCATAGGATTCTGCCCTAAAAGAAAAGAACAAATTCAGCCAGCAACACTAGCTTGGAGAAGGAAAATATTAAAAAAACCAACTAACTATTAGGGAAATAATCCATACAATCCCAACCATCTTCTAATCTTGCACTATAAAAAACACACCAACCAGAACAGAAAATCATGATTAAGTTCCATTTTTCATTTGCAGGAGACAGGGGAAACCAGTTCACAGCAAAATGTTTCAACTGCAATTTATCTATGGTTACATTTCTAATCCGCCCAACCTCCAAGCAGGTCAGAGTTCTCCCTGAGCCTGTGCTAGCGTCACAGCTACCTTTTGAGGTAGACTAGGCTGAGTGTGTGGAACTGGCCTCACATAGTCAGGGTTCTCCCTGAGCAAGGGAGAAAATAGTTCTCTTTAGTTCATTGCAGCTCTGCCCATCGACTATCATCCCACAACACTGCTCCAAGTTAAGAACATAAGAAGAGCCATGCTGGATCAGACCAAGGGTCCATCTAGTCCAGCTCTCAGTTCACACAATGGCCAACCAGCTGTAGACCAGGAACCGACAAAGCAGGACACGGTGCAACAGCACCCTCCCACTCAGGTTACCCAGCAACTGGTGCACACAGGCTTACTGCCTTGGATACTGGAGGTAGCACATAACCATCAGGGCTAGAAGCCATTGATAGCCTTCTCTTACAGGAATTTATCCAACCCCCTTTTAAAGCCACACAAATTGGTGGCCATAACTTTGGTAACTGGGTGATCTGTTTCATGGCTGTATACCAGGGGTGGGCAACTTGTGGTCCTCCAGGCATTTTACCCTAGATCCCCCATGATCCCTCTCCATTGGCTATGCTGGCTAGGTCTTCTGGGAGTTATAAGCCAAAACCTCTGGACAGCTACAAGTCGTTCACCCCTGCTGAATGCTTTTTAGTCCTTTGTGGAGTAAAGATATTTCACTGCAGAAAGGGGAGGAGCCGGGGCAGAAGCTTCAGGAGAGCTGCTGAGCGATGGCAGTGAGATAAGCTACCTGCATCCATCCACTTATTGACCATAATTCTAGCAATTCAGTCTGGTATGTCACTGCCCAGAGAAGAACCCACCCTCCTCACCCTTGGTGCATAAACCTCTGGTTGTTCTAAGGCCAGAGCATTATACAAATCCACACTTTCATTCATATAATATATATATATATATATATATATATATATATATATATATATATATCCTCATAAAATATTAAACCCCAGATCTGATGGCCGAGTTGAATTATGAGCATGTTGGCATTTTCAGAAATCTTTGCAAGTTCAAAGTATATATTCTTGGCCTTAAAAGAGGAAAAGCTATTTCTGTTTATCTGTCTACTGACGTTAACCACTGCCACAAGTCTTTTGAATGAAGTGGAAGGAACTCTGTCTTCCAAGTGGATGTGAATCTTTTAATGCTATGCTCTTACTTTCTCTGGGGCATTTTAATATTAACTTAATGATAAAACTCCACTTTCAAGAATGTCCTCAGCCTTTCCAGGAACAATGAGAGACACAATGACTACAGAAGCTGTAAGATGCATTTTAATAGTTTCCCTAAGAAATTAAAATTACAACAATAGCTGCAAGGTTTTTTTCCTCTCCCCCCACTCATCCCAAAAAATCCCCCCAAACCTAATATGCTTCTGCAATTTTCTAGTAAGCATCTTAGAGATGTGCCAATGGGCATGATGGAAAATAAAGATTAAAAATATTGCTCTGCTTGGACAACAAGCAATTCAGGTGTCAGCCATATTGGACAGATGATCATAGAAAAAACACAGTGACAAAGAAAAATGTGAGAGTATTAATGCCAGGGTTAACCGTTCGGAAGAGGCTTAGATCAAAGACGTAGAGTCTATGCCATGAAAATTGGCAAACTGACAAAAAGCTAGAAGTGCCAGAGACTGTACAAGGGGCAATGTGTAAAGCAAATGTATTACCACCAGCCATGAAAATCACACCAAAGGCACAATTGTGGAAGAGTGCAAGACATGAGTGCAACAGCACCGTTCCACCCACGCTCCCCAGCAACTGGTCATGGCTGGTTAACTCCATGGCTGGTCAACTCCAGGGGTGAAGCACTTCAATGAGAGACTGAGGCCAGATCTACACCAAGCAAGATATAGCACTATGAAAGTGGTGTGAAAGCAGTATATAAGAGGCAGGAGCCACACTACTGCTTTACAGCGGTATTGAAGTACACTGACAACTGTTGGGGCCCATGACTCATACCATATACTGCTTTCATACCACTTTCATAGTGCTATATCCTGCTTGGTGTACATCTGGTCTTAGCTCTTTGCCTCTCTCATGATTACACACTACAAGACAACATATGCAATTCTGCATACTTTATATAATTTGTATTTGTCACAAAATCCAGCATTTTTTACACAAATTATATGCAGCGCTAGTCACTGAGAGTGTATATCCTACGTATATTGAAACAAACTATTATAGCTCACTTTAATCCACCAGGCAAGTGCTGTTTCCAGTTTATTAATGTTAATTTGTACATTTATCATTGTTTATTTTGAGCATTTTTACATCCATCCTTCAGCCAAAAGGACTCCCACAGCAGCTTACACACAATCAATAAAAATAACCAAGGAAACAGTCTCTGCCCTCAGGCTTACAATCTGAAAGACATGATACAAAGGGAAAGGGGGGGGGGGTAAGTTAGGAAGCAAGCAAGGCACCAGTACTTAAAAGTTCTTATAATGACCAGCTTGCATGGGAAGTTCAAGCACAGGAAGAGCCCAATGGGGCCGGCCTATCCGCAAAGCCAACAGAATGGATCCAGCAGTCCCATCTCACAGACGGAATGGTTGCTCATAGCTGACATTTCAGGGAAGTCAAGAGCCAAATGGACGAATTAACTGATTAAGGAAAACACTGCATTTTCATGGCAGACCAAGCCGTCTTTTGGCATGCAGCAGGACCCCACGATTTTAACGTGCTGAAGCTCATCAACTCCTTTTTCTATCTTCTTGCTATCAAACTGGGGTTATTGGCGTAAGAATGGGAGTTCCCAGGGTAAGGCACAGATCTAAAATTAAGTCCCATTTTAGCAAACTAAATGGGGCATCTCCCATACTATGGGCCCAAATCATCTTCACAGACGCAACTCATAATGGCACAAAATAGAGGGAATCCAATAAAAGTCACCACCACCACCCCGCCTTTCAAATCATACCAAGGTATGAGCTGCTTTTCAATTTCTCTGTTCTCACTTTTAGCCGCTGGACCATGCAAAATACGTTTTGAAGAACTAAGTGCTTACAGTCTTAAGCATTGACCTCTACGATAAACACAGGAATCTGCCTTTTATCGGGTCAGACTATTTGTCCATCTAAACCAGTATGGTCTTCTATGACTGGCAGCAGTGCTCAGGCAAGAAGCCTTTGCCAAAACCTGCTACCCAGTCCATGTAATGAAGTTGCTGGGAATTGAACCTGAAACCTTGCGAATTCAAAGCATGTGCTCTACTAAGGGGTTGTGGTCCCTCCACCAAATAGCGCCTCTGGAAGTTGGCTTATGCTCTTCTGATGTGCGTGAACCACTTTTGCAAGTGACATGAATAAGATGTGTCTGTTTTGTTTTGTGGGGGTGTACTATGGCAGCCTCAGAACCCCGATCACAGATACAAGGCAAGGAAAAATCAACTGTTAAAAAGAAAAGAAGAAGTTGAAGCATGGAAAGACACTGGCTCCCCCAAGTTGCAGCCTGAGGTTCCTGCCTGCAGATGGCCATTTCAGCCATCTAATTCCGATTCTAAATGCTTCAGGGTGTCATTACACTTTTTTCTTTGAAAAACAGAAATCAAAACAGCTGAAACAAAACTGAGAATGAAGAAAGAAAGCAAAAACAAAGATTGAAATAATTACTAATCAAAGGAGAGGCCACAACATGGAATGGTGAAGCCACCAGCCATCTCTGCCCAGTAATTTCTCTCCGTGTCGCCTCTGATGAGTTTTATATTTCTAACATTTCATCAATTTGAATCACCAAATTCAATTTGCATCCACAGATAAACAGAGAGAGAATGGTAAATACTCTCATCTGACCTTGAAGTGAGAGAGAGAGAAATTGCCCTCCACAATTTCAACTCAATCTGAACCATAATGAATAATCCAATTTGCCCCATCAATTCCCAACCTGTAATCACATTGTTGCTTACTTCTGGAATGGCTTTTGACGCCTAGGCACATCACAGAGAGACAGTGCTCCCTCCAAGCTACAGCATTCTGCTGAAATATAGTCATTTCCAGAGAACGCGCGCCCCACATAGTTCATGGAACAACCATGAAATAAACTCTGCTGACATCCAGGCTATGCACCCTGAAACCAGGTGTGGATACGCCATTCCTATGGCACGGGCTTGTGGAGTTTGGGAGGCACAATTAGGGCCTGGAGAGATACAAGATGCTTGCTCCGAGTGATCTGTCCATGGTACTACAAGCTTCTGCTTCTCCAGACTCTGGACATAACTTGGCATTCTGTCTCTCGGAGTGAATTTCCCTGTCACTCTTGCCCTCTTGATTATGCTCACCATATAGGACCATCCACCTCTTCAATCCTGGTTCTCCCTAGAGCAGCCCAGGCTACATTTCCTGCCTCCCCAGACATCTGTGGGGTATGCCTGCCACCAAACAGGACAACTGCTCAAAGTGCTTGAAGCCTGCCTGAACTCTGTTGAGCCGTCAACTTGCTTGCCCAGAAAGCTGCCACTGGTCAGTCTGGCCCAGTACTGTTGACACTGACTTGGCAGTGGTTCTCCAGGGTTTCAGACAGGAGTTTTTCCTGCTCTAACTGGAAATGCCCGGAATCAAACCTGGAACCTTCTACATGCAGTCACCAATGGGCACCTTGGTGAAATAGTTTTCCAAAAGAGGTTGCATCACAAGCAATTTAAAATTAGACGATTCTACCACAAATGAATTTTTAGCATCCTGAAATAGACATGGGCTACTGAGTAATTCTTGTCAAATTTGAAGGCTCTGCTTCCGGTTCTTCCCAAGCACCACCTGCCACTATGGTAGAATTTGGTTGCAGAACAAAAGTAGGGGCTGCAGCCCTGGCTCTGCTATTTAACTGCAACGCAGTGTGAGGATGAGCAGAAAAATGAGCCTGATGGCAGTAAGGAGGGTGCCGCAGAAGAGCTCTAAAGCCCATGCTGAAGAGCCCAGCCTCTCTCCTCTTCCCGCACCCCATCCTCTTAGTGCAGCTCACTGGCAGCCAAGTTAAAACCTCAGGGTTTATCTATGGGAAAGCTGTTTCTAAGAAGCCGCATGAGAAAGCAAGTGAGCAATCACTCAGCCATTCAACATGTTCTTTCCCATTCCCAAGTTAAGTTCTCTTAGTCCTTCTCCCCACTCATACTTCATCAGAACATCCTTCGTGACTGTGACATGTGTGTGTGTGTGTGTGTTTGTTTCTATCAGGTCAGAGAAATATGCAAGAAGGTAAAAGCACAGCACACTCCCCTATCACTGCTGTAACCCACAGAAAGCTGACGAGATTACCCAACTCATCTCACTACATCCAACTCAAGAGAGCTCATGCCTCATGAAAGCTTTTTTTTCCCCTTTTGCCTTGTACTCACTCACAATGCCACACAGCAACACACTTTACTCTCTAGTATTAAACTGACAACCTCTTTTAAGCTTGATAACAGTCAAGGATGCAGTTCAACTCGATGGAGCCAAAGAGAAGGTTCTAGGAGAGCAAAGGGCAAGAGGAGCTATGGCATCTCATTGTTACGTTAAAGAACTCAAACCTGCACTTACACAAGAGGTGGGGGGACGCAGCTGCAAAAACAGACATGGTTGGACCCTGCTGAACAGAGAGAGTAATGGGAAGACAATCTTGCATCAAGGTAAAGATTAGAATGCAGAGAGCACATCACAGCACTGGGCTATCAATGGACAAGTCCATTCCAATGCTCTTGATCGTAGGACAATGGCTTATTTCAATGCAATAAGAAATAGGGGGGAACTTAGAAGACTAAAAAAAAAACACGTTTAAAACCAGCACGCCACTTTAATGACAAAGAGCCCTCGCTGATTCGTGACTCATTACTGCTTTATGAATACTCCAAGGGACTGGGTGAGCTGACCTTTTTGAATCAGACTTCATTCTGAATGCATATTACTGTCCTCCCACAGGAAATGAACATCACACGCTGCCGGTCACTCACAATTTTTCTGATCTGTATGTTTTTATTTCACAGCCGCGTCTCCTTTGCAATTGGAATTTTCTGAAAGAGTATTCAGGGTGGGGGAAATCAATCTCCGAGGGGCCTCTTCAATGATCCTGAATAAAATGTTAGTGTTTCAACTCAGTAAATACACACCTGCCTTTAGTTTCGGGATGCTTGCGCCGAGGCGCCAGCAATGACCTCAGTGTTAGATGGTTTCTGACAAATGATACTCTTGGAGCAAACAGGCAATAGAAAATAAGCAGGCATAATTGGAATACAGACACACATGATTGGGAAAGAGTGACTTAATTTGGCACGTGTAGGATCATCCGGCCAACATTTAAATCTCTGAACACACTTCCTAATTTCACGGCCAACTATTTATTATTGAAACATTTAACGAAACAAACATCTAACAAAAATTGAGAAGGCTACTTTCTGAACAACAGCCAGTGTGGTATAGTGGTTAGAGTGTGACTAGTACTGTGAAGACCTGGGTTCAAAGCCACACTAAGCCACAAAGCTCCCCTGGTGACCTTGGGCAAGTCACAATGCAGCCAACCTAACCTACTTGACTAGATTATCGAGAGAATGAACTTGGATACAGGAATGCTACCCTAAGCTCCTTGGAGGAAAGGTGTAATATTAATGTAATAAATGCACAGCCAACTACTTGGCAAAGCAGGACTGCAGAACATACTTAGTTGCAAGGAAGTTACTTTAAATTTAGTGGAGCTGAAAGGACTGACGTAGTTCTTTCGACCATCTTTTTGGCACTTAGAATATCCAATGTACTCAAGTTTGTAGCAGTTTACACTCAGAGGTTAAAGTAATAGAGAACTGACGATTTTGGGAAAGGGGATAGGAATTACATTGCTATCTGCCCATAGCAATATCAATACTCCCCTTCTAATGTACTTGTATTAAAAAGCATCAACATCTCTATAAAGGAGGCCATTCTAAAGTAGAAGATGCCCAATATTTCTATAAACCTACTCTTCATTTCTATTCATAAAAAAAGAAGTCCCATTTCCTTCAAGGGTGATCTTACCTAATTTGTAACACTCTTTATATATAAATGAGGAAGGAATTGCTCCTTCCCAGTTCCATTTCACCTATCTTGTTTTCTGAGATAGCTACAAATGACACCTGACAAGTGTGATGGGATATTAAAGCCCTCCCCCAATAAAAACCAGAGACTAGTTACCAGTTATATCACTCTAGCAGCAGCTATATTTCTAATCGTTCAGTGAACAACATGGCACACCATAAAATGATGATCAAAGAAATCAGAGACTCAGACAGATAATGGGTCTATCCCACTCTTTCTTTGGAAATATCAGTACAGCTTAAATGGGCTGTCAGTGGTCTCTCAACCAGGCATTAATTGGGTTCACTTCCACTTTTCAACAATGCTATAACATCAGGTCTCTCATATCATTCACTCTACATAATATTTCATTTATTCTAAAGATTCCAATGGATGGAATCAAATAGGATGTTGGTTCTTGTAAGGAAATCTCTGTTGCGGAAGGAGAAAGATCAGGGGAATGAAACCACACAGGCAGCAAAGTATAAGCCTTGTAGGATACAAATGCAGAAGACATTTATAAGATGAGAAGATATCACATCCTTCCATTTAGACGGGGGGGTGGGGGATGAGTGCTGGTTTTAACCTATAAAGCCTTACACGGCTTGGGACTACAATACCTGATGGAATGCCTTTCCTGACTTGAACCTACCCGAACACTACATTCAACATCTAAGGTCCTCCTCCGGGTGCCTACTCCAAGGGAAGCTCGGACAGCAACAAGGGAGAGGGCCTTCTCTGTGGTGGCCCCCCAACTGTGGAACAATCTCCCTGATGAGGCCCGCCAGGCGCCAACATTGTTATCTTTTTAACACCAGGTCAAGTCTTTTCTCTTTTCCCAGACATTTAGCAATATGTGATGAGCCTGAGTCTGTTTTTAAGTTATTATAGTGGTTTTTGAATGTATGTGTATATTGTATGTTTTTGCGGTTTTTAAATTTTGTATATTGTTTTTAAGTGCTTTTCTCTTATGTAAGCCGCCCAGAAAGCTTCAGCTATGGGGCAGTATACAAATGCAATAAATAAATAAATGGAAATTGCAGGCCAATTTTACACACTTTTGAAAAGCAAAGTACCTTCTTCATTGCCCTTGCAAATCAGACTCAAATATTTCAGCCCACAAAGACTTTCAGTAGCCCAAAATTCCACTTATATGTAAGTCATTGATGGTATACAGATGGTCTGAAAAAGAAAAAAGGACCATCTCTCTTCCAGTTTATGAAAACTTCCTTTAGGTTGTCTGAAGGCGATTCTTACTTGCCATGGGCTACAGACCTACAGCTATTTATAGCCTTGCCCACAGCATTCTTGCCCACATAAAGCACAGGAGACATCTTTTGACAGTTTTATGAGAGAGTGGATGCTTCATCTCGCATCTTTAAAATAGATCTTTATCAGCTCTTTTTAAAAATACATTCAAGGAATGCAACCCACCCCCTTACTTCAATATCGCCAATGAGCCGGGAAACAGCCCCCTCCTGCCACGCCGCCATGAGCCAGGCTGTCAAATCTGACAGGCAAGAGCAGAATGTCCCCAGTGCAAGCGCATGGCTGTGCAGCACCATCCTGGTGTACAAGCCATGGAAACTATGAAGCCAGACTAAAGAAGAAAACTGTGACAAGAGAAAGCCATGTTTCTTCCTTTCCCCGAGGTAACCCAACATCCCAATTAGCAGGTCTGATATCGTTGCACCCTCCATCTCCTGCAATCAATACAGACACTTCAGCAGGCAACAGTAGATAGCTTAAGCTCAGCGCACCCTTCGATCGGCACCTGTGTTCCATTATAATCTTCCCTGCCGCCTCCAATGTACCTGATTAATAAAGCCCATTCTTCGTGTTTATTTCCTTATCGATCTTGCTGTCCCCCTCATAGAAAAGAGAAGTCAATGCAGTTCATTTCCAAGTCCAGCTTGGAGGTTTTGCCATTCTAATGGCTCCCTAAACTTCTCTTTTAATCCTACCTAGTAACGAAACACAGCATGGCTAAAAGGACTTCCATACTGTCATGGTCATGAAACATTTCCAACTTCGCCAGCACTGACAAACCTTCTGCTGGCTGTCAGTGGACTAATGAGCCAGGAAACACATCTAAGAACATTGCAAAGTGCATTGCAAAGTGAAAAGGGGACCCTCCACGTCCCTCCTCCATAAAAGCAACTCACAAAAGAACAAGGGAATGCGTCTGCACACCAATCACTGGATCTATCAGCCCAGCAGCCTCTCTGTTTAATTTCTCTTTTCGCTCCCCTTCTGTGTTCCCTGGCTTGGGGGCTCAGAAAGTTGACACTTGACTTGAAAAATGCCAACTCCAAGCAGTTTATTTCCTCTTGAACTTTAAGAACTGACTGAGATAGGAGTGACCTTTAAAAAGGCAGGGCTAGTTCTCGTATAAAAACGATAGAAGTATTCTCTGCTTACACAGCATGGAAAGGTACTAAACAAACCCAAGTATGCAAACATCTGCTTGCTTCCAGGAGTTAACATAAATCCAGGCTTCCAAAGTTTAGGAAGTAGGAGTCCTATAGCAAATAGTATAAGACCTGCTGCCTGAAGATGCAACGGCCAAGAAAGGAAATACAGAGAGATCACAACTCTATGATTTCCTTAGTTAAATTGAAGGGGAAGCCTAGAGCAACACAGAAGATTCCACCAAGAATCACAACTAGCAGTTTTCAGTGTTCCCCAAAAGGGCTACTGCAGAGCTTCTTCAAGGCATGTTTAGCCTGGAGAAGAGAAGATGGAGGGGAGACATGAGAGCACTCTTCAAATACTTAAAAGGTTGTCACACAGAGGAGGGCCAGGATCTCTTCTCGATCATCCCAGAGTGCAGGACATGGAATCATGGGGTCAAGTTTAAGGAAGCCAGATTCCGGCTAGACATCAAGAAAAACTTCCTGACTGTTAGAGCAGTATGACAATGGAACCAGTTACCTAGGGAGGTTGTGGGCTCTCCCACACTAGAGGCCTTCAAGAGGCAGCTGGACAACCATCTGTCAGGGCTGCTTTAGGGTTGATTCCTGCATTGAGCAAGGATTTGGACTCGATGGCCTTATAGGCCCCTTCCAACTCTACTATTCCATGATTCTATGAAAAGCCAGTCTCCCCACTACTCCTGATCTTCCACATAATTGAACATACGCAGGGATGTGTCAGGTATGCTCTGGGGTATGTGGGGGGTGATGGAGAGGCCCAACAGAAGTGTGCAGCCTACACAGTGTGCCCCAGAATGCTATGCAACACATCAGCAAACGTCAGCAGACAGGACCATGAGGAAAGGCTTTTGAGTTACAAAGGTTGAGAGCAACTATCCTAGAATACTGCAGGAGAATGCAGAAGGGGAAGCCAAGTGACATTTCTTTTGGCTTGGCTTGGATTATGTCCAAGCTACACCACTTGTCTTTTTTTCTTCTTCTTCCGGACATCGACTTATGCAGCTATTGATGCATTTCTTTTGGGGGAAATATAGGCAATAGGCTTTTAGGATTAGAATATGTAGCAGAGTCCTTTCACTTCTAGTCTTATTTTTAAATGCTTTAAAATTCTTATACTGTTCATTTACCCAATACCTCTCTAAGGTAAATTTGATGAGGTCATGACTTCCTTACTGCCTTGCCTTAGGTCTCATGGTTTAGTAGGAATTTAAATCTTAAACACACTATTTCCAACCAATCATACATTTTTATCAAATTTTATTGGTGTCCTACACAGTTCAGAGTTTGAGCAACACTTGAACTGGACTGACCTCCTCACTCCAATTTAAACTCAACAGCTCTAGGACAGTAATCCACTTAAAGAAATCTTAGTTGGTTGATTGTCTATTAAATAAGTCTTCATATATTTGTATATGAATAAACAAGACTTGTGAAGGAGAACAGCCTACTCTCTTTGTTTTTAGATTATGCTTACGCATGTTATGCTTCCCTCCACAGGAGGAAGAATGCCTCTTCCACGTTGGCACCTTCCACCTACGGTTTCTGTAAGTCATTAAAAAAATGTAAGTTTATCTTAGGTCTGCTACCCAATTAATTGGGAACTTTTTAATTGGTCAAAAGATTTCATCACTTAATCTGTTTAATCAGCTAATAGTTGAGAACTTCTAGACCCACCTACAACTTCCCTCACTTGAAACATCCATCCAACTACTTCACTCACAGCATTGCTCTTCCTCTACCCACTCAGCTTCTACACATAGATCCCCCTTTAATGCATCACCCCTTTGCCCTGCTAGTGTATACAGCCAATGTGCCAATTCATCCATCATGGTTCTCATATGTCACTCTTACTCATGCATGCAAGGCAGTAAATGGGCCCACAAGTTGAGACATGCAACTGATTCCTCCCGTCGTGAGTGGAGTCACAACTAATGCCCTGTGAAAACGTTCTGGTCTGTTCCAGCAGAGCATTCAAAATTGTTCCCAGTCATAACCCATGCACCAGTGTCCAGTCTGAGTGACATTTGGACTGACTGTACCTTCTCCCCCTCCTTCACACTCATAAAAGACTTGGACTTAAAAAAAAAAACAGTTAAGAATAAGTTGAAAATGTTATACAGTAAAATACTTTAAAATGGTGCCAGCATTGCCCAGGAAGGGAGGGGGACATGGGGGGACAATGATGACTGCTAACCTGCCTTACAACTATATATTTGCAGAAACTAGATGTCTAAAACTGGCTTTCAAAAGCTCAAAAACTTTGCATAGTGCTCATAGGCCAAAGTATAATAAATCCTACTTCATACAATCCAAGCAACTATTTCTGGAACAGTGAGACTTTCAAAACTCTTGCTATAGTATAATTTTAATTCTTTATAAGACAGTTCTCATTATCAGCTTTCCTCAACACCAGAGTTAAAGGACTTTTATACTTGGTGCTTTACATAGGGATACATACACATTGTTTTTAGAAATGTAAAACACTTGTTTGTTTACACAGTAATTGCTATTATGGCCCCGATACCTAGTTATTAATTTGCATGAGAATCAACATTAAATTAAGGACACACATGAAAGTGCAATTTTATCATTTAAGATATATTTGGAAATCCTTATTGTTAACCACAGTAATTGAGGCAATTAAATATTACAGTGCAGTGTTTTTTTCATTAAAGATGCCGGCTCCCCTCCTGACCACCTCCCTCAGGGACTTAATTAAAGCCATTGACTCTAGTGATTTCATTGCGAGTCTCACAATAATTGCTGTTTGTTTGTTTGCCTACCATTAGATGAATGTCTAAGTAAACCAGCTTTTTGCAGGGAGGGTGGTGATTTCTACCCCTTACCATGGTAGAGCAAAGCAAAAATATGAACAAAAAGGAAGCACCCACCCATGCAATAAAAAAAAACCCAAAGAAATGACCACAACATACAATATAAACAATACACACAGGTTTTTCTCATAAAATCATCTGGTTTTTAAGAAATTATTGTTTTAAAAAGCCCTACCCACTAAAGTCTGTTCTCTAGGACAAATCATTTCCACAGATTCAGAAAGAATATACTTTCTGTTTACATGCAACAACAAGACAATATTGGCAGTGGCCAACTTTGCTCTTACAGCTCAAATGTATAGAGCAAAATTTCTGACCTTGTATGTATGATTTGTTTTAGTATTGTTTTTATTATGCTTGTTGTAACCATAGGTTGAAACAATAAAGCTTTATTACTACTACTACTTCCACTAACTTGGTTCATCTTATGGAAAAGAAGTTCAGTTGAGGTCCCCTGAAAATATGTGTGGTGTCGTGCAAGCAGGGGTAAGAGTTCCTCGTGACTAATCCGAACAACCCGCACCCATATTTGTTTCGTTTTCAATGCCTCCTGAAAGCCTCCCCTGACTAACCAGTCATGGTTTTATTGGTACTGTCATGGTCCGGGCCCATGGTCCCTTTAAGAGAACATCTTTGCTTCGTCCCGGGGAGAGGGAGAGGGGTTTCTTTGTGTCCAAAAAGGGAGAAGCAAGCGAAATACCAAGGCTGCGCTGTGCGAGAAGTGCCTGGCATCTGATAGCGCCTCCCCGGGCTGGTACCGGGAGGAGAGTAACAAGTTGCAGCTGTGCAATGTCTGGGAGCGTTCCCCCCTCCCTTCGGGTGAGGTGTGGGTTGCTAAGGGGTTTCAATTGGTCAGGGTGGGTCCGGTGACAAGGGGGTCCCAGAAAGGGATAAAAGGCTTGGGCACCTCTCTTTCCTGTGGGTGTCAGCAGTCCAGTGAGTATGTGGTGAGCAAGAGCATCCGGGACGGGATGGCTGGATGGTGGAAGCTCCACGTGACCGCTGAGGGAAGGAGTTTAGTTTGAGTGGTGTGAAGCTGAGTCGAAGTGAGCAACAAGAGGTTGAGTCACAGAGTTAAGTGTTTGTTTTGTTTTAGAATAGGTTTGGGTACAAGTGGGCAAGGGACCTTGCTGGAGTTACGGCTGGTGGGTGGTTAGTGGGGAGAGAGTGTGAATCCAATTTGGTCTGAGTGTGTAAAGGGGAGGGGGAGGTATTAGTCCCTGCTGTCCAAAGTGTGTCATTCCTTTGTCTGTGTTTTTCCCCCAGACCTCTTACGTGTTTACTTTAACATGTGGACCCTTATGGAAGTGTGTTTGTGAAGAATAAAAGTGTTTGGTCCCTATCTCCTGTGGTGGTGTTCCTTGAGAACTTAAGACTCCTAAAGGGTTAAAAGCGGCAGTGAAGAGGCATGTGTCTGGGCTGGCCGAGCCAGAACCCCCATTCCTGGCCAGGGAATCGCTGAGTCAAGCCGAGCGGTTCCATCACAGGTACAATCTGGTTTTAATGCTGTATTTCAATTATTGCTGTTATTATTTTCTCCCATTTTTATTATTCACTACTTGGATATTTTACTAGATGTAGTGCAGTATATAAATCTTGTCAATAAATGAATACTTGTAAGTAAGTCATTAAGTAAGCAAATAAATACATAAATAAATATTGGGACTGCAGAAGTGAGGTGAGGAGACTTTGGCCAGAGGAATGTGAACCACTCGCAGGCAGCACGCACTTCCACGCCCAAGAAAGAACGTAACAGGAAGACCAGTCTGGTCCCAACCATTGGTCAGAGGACAACCAACTGCATGGCGTGTGCTTCCCACCACGGTCACCACTCATGTCCTGCTAGAACGAATGCTGCTCTGCAGTCCAGGGGCAACTGGCCGTTAGAAGTCATGGGAAGCACACTCTGGCCTCTGCTACCGCCAGAGGGGAAAGGGTGGCAGAGTCGGTTGCAGCATTTCAATCCAAGCAAGAAAATCAGCAAGGGAAACCCAGTCTGGCCTCAACTGGAGGAAAATGCCTGTTTACAATTTACCACTTTGTTCTGGCACTATCAAACTGATCTCTCTCTCTCCTCTACCTATTCCCTCTACTCCCATTCCCTCGTGTGCCTTGCTTTTTCGTTTCTTTTTTTAAGTTTCTAAGACTGAGGACAGGGCCCATCTTATTTATTATTTATTGGTGTGAGTCATTTTGAGAGACAATGTTAGTCTGAAAAGTGGAATAAAAATAAAATTTAAAAAAACAAAAAAACAAAAAAGTCAAGCAGTCTCAGGACGCACACACACACACACACACAGAGCCATCTGTTTAGCCATTCACACAATTACAGCTTTGGGCAGGTGGTGAAGCCCTGTGCATTTTTCTAGATTTACCTGGAGTTCCCTTTGGGAATATAATTATCTATTTACCATCTTCTAACGTCTTTGAACAGCATATGTGGGAAGGCGGAACAATTCCAGCTCATTGCCATGGAGTGGGGAAAGGTTGTGCTTTGATTTTAATAGATCTCTGTTGAATTTCCTTGTGGCTCTTTAAACTGTAGTGACCTGCGGCGTGACTTCTTGCTGTTCGTATCTTCTCTTGACAACAAGGCAAGAGAAGTGGTCTTTGGTGGCTCAAGAAGGAGATCTAGGTGTCATGTCTAGCTCTGCTCCCCTTGGGTTGGGAGAAGGAGTTTCAGGCGAACAATCAGAATCAGATTCTGACGCAGAGGGGATGGTGCCAGAAACATACCTGCCTATACCAGTGGGGGAGGCGGCTCTCACGAGCTCTTCACCAGCTGGGAATGAACCTTCTCCAGAGCTTAGCTCCTCAAGTGTAAGCGACACACAGTCAGTGGGAGGGCACTGAGAAGCTAGCCGATCCTAGAGTATGCCACAAACTAAAATGGGTGGAGCTAAAGGAAGGTAAGAGAAAGCCAGCCTGGCTAGCATCTTGACAGAAGCTGCATCAGAACCCGTCTCCCTGAAAGTTAAAGCATTCTGGGAAAAGGCTTTCCGTTCTTCTTCTGGAAAGGACAATTGTCTCCCTTAGTTTGCATAGTTTTGCCTAGAGGAAAGATCCTAGAGATTGGACTCTCTTTAGGTGGGAAGAGATGTTTATTGCTTAAATAAAGCTTTGTGGATGACCTGGCAGACCTCTTTATTGTCTCCCAATAAGGCAGGAGTTCCTGGAAAACACGACAGCAGCTTTGTATTGTCTCTTTGCATGATGTCTAAGGTAGAAAAGAACTTCAGCCATGGATAATAATACCAGGAGGGGGTCAATGAGTAATATCAGCATCAGTATCATATATTTTTTCCGTTATTAACAACAGATGGGGAAAAAATCCCAATAAGGCTATTGCTGGCAGGGTCTGAAAGCATCACCTCCATTCTTTACCGGTGTGTTTAACAGAGCAACTGCAAGCAAAGCAGACTGAGTTATATCTAAGTCTGGATTACAGATAGAAAAAAGTTTGTGATATGAACTCACTAAGAGAATCGTGCTAATTATAACGGAGAAAACTTCTATCCATACTATTGCTTTGTAGGAAATCTCTTTTAAAGTTCTGCCATCTGTCTGGAGGATTAGTATTCAAACACCGCAGGTATCATATATTCATCTAAGCTACCAATATATAAGTAAAAAAGCAAAGATGCAGGTCGGAGTGCATCTAGCCCAAACTTTTAAAATATGTTTGGCCAGATGGATGCATATTTATCAGGATCCTTGGAAACTAACAGCCTCATGAAGCATGGACTTATCAGGGATTGTGCTTTGAAAGACCAGGGGTTCTTCTTCATCGTACTCAAAGACACATACCTACACATTAAAGCACAACTGGAGTCAATTTATCCAAGATCATCAGTCTTTATTAAATAGATCTGTGTCAACCTCAAAGGATGATAACTTTACGCAATAAAGCATGCATATTCCATTGTCTCATTTAGGATTTTCAGTTCATTTTCAGTTCTGTAGCACAAGCAATAAGTTTGGCCAAGAAAGGAAACTAATCAACAGCCATACCAAGCTGTGAAGTAATAGAACCACTAAGGGCGAGACCTTAAATGGATATGCAATTGCCAGGTAAAGGGTTTTGTGAAACATGTCTTGAAAGCCTTGGTTGGTTCACCAGAAGTTACCTCACTGATACAAGAAGTCACATTCTTTTTGGAACCCATATGGCCATCGATGCTTGGAGGAATCCATTACTTCCTAATTTGGGCAATGCTGCTCCTCTATCCAGTACTCTGAGGCTATTGCAAGCAATATGAAAGTAAATGGAACCACCACTGGAGTTAATACAAATAAAACAAACCCAGATGGCCCACACAATATTTTCTATTACTTTATTTTTGTGGAAACACTGGGTACCTTAAAAACAGAAACTATCAAATTAGTAAAACAATAGAATCAATCATTCAGCTAATTCCTATTTACTATCTACCATTCAGTGTTGTTTAAATGGTAACTTCAGAGAAATCCTTTGACCAGAAAGGGAAGAAAGAGGGAGGGGTGGAACTAGGGAGGGGGAAAAGAGGAGGAAGCAAAGCCAATACAGTAGCCTGAGTGATCTGAAGCCACTTTCAAGAGACTCCCTGCTGAAATGTGCAAACAGAGAAATTGATTTCGGCTCATTTAATTGCTGTTATTCTCAACAGTTTTAGAACAGTATAGCAATGGTCTAAGAACAAGGTACCCCAGGAAACTCTTGAGTGGCTAGCTGTGTTCGGGGATTGGGTGGTGGGGGTGGTGGAGAGAAGCACACTCACTTTTTTAAAAAAAAAAAACTAGAAGTAAAAAAAGCAAAGGTAACATCTTTTGTTATTACATGCACCAGAAGTCAATTTTACTTGCAGAGTTCCATTGTAAGACAAAGTATATATTTGGGGTTAACATTTTTAAAAGGATTGCGTCAAACAACGGACTAGAGTCTTTTCTATCTAGACACTTGTAGCCCAAAAGTCATACAGCAAACATCTGAGTGTCAATTTACACTTTAAGGGAGCAAATGGACAGCAGGAAAAAATAGAACAGAAGATGACTCCACTTAGGTATGGGGTAACAGGAGCACTTTTTGATCAATGGCCTCTTTTATCTATCTTAGTAACACTTACAACACGAGAAAAGTACCTGGTTTTGTAGCATTTCCCTTTTAATTTTGAAACAACATTTGGTGATTGCCCAACGTCACTCTCACTGCTGCCCCCTGGAATTGCCCCACACTCATGGCCATTTTGCCACACCCATCTTTTATCAAGCTTTGCAGTTTATTTAGAAGTTTGCTAAAGATAATATATTCTCTCTCCAGGCTTAAACCTAAGAGAGATTCTAAAGCAAAAGTAATAAACAGTAGCCCTTCCAATCACATTGGTCTGAAAAATATTAATCATCAATATTTTGCTTTTGTTCTATAAAACTCACTTTCAATGCCATTTTTTTTACCACCTCTTGTGTTCTCTCCCACACTGCCCCCTGATGTTATAATTCACCTGAAGACGAAGCCATGCTCTCTCTTTCTAAAACCAAATGAATAACATCGAAAACTTCAGCTAGCAACAACTGGTCCCCTCTCTCATTTACACGGCACTGTAATTTCAAAGTTCTTCAGAATGATGGCAAAGATTTATCAGGCTAGGCATGAAAATATTGCTGTGAAGAGAGTTCCTATGTTAGAGGAAACAGCCAAGATGAAAAGATCAGCTCTATAAACCAGTACTTTGCTTCTTATGTCTCCTCTTGTATGCATCCTATTAATAGCCAATCCTCTAGATAGAGGAATATATGAAAACCAGCTTTTTTTTCAAACAAGACACTACCACTGCTGTTCACTTTGTAAAGGCAGAATGATAGGACTGAATGTTAAAATAACAAATGCATCCATTCTGGACCATACAAAACTCTGTCTCGTGCTGTAGTGCTCAGGTACAGAAATATGCAACCGTTCAGATAAAAATCTGGAAACTAGCAATCTTGCCCAAAGAAAGCCAACTTTCCTGGCATGCATTTCATTATGAGCAGGGACTTGTTTCGATTTCTGAGATTAATAAGTGGTTTCAAACCTCTGCCTCTCTTTCTGATCCCTGTACATAAAAGGGGGAGAAAGTTTGCTTTCAGAATGCAAGGAAAGGGTCTGATGTTTAAATCTGCCCTAGCATTTAAAACAACAGCCTATGAAAAGCCAGCTCACATGGCTTGACCTGAACCTCAAGGAGCCTAGGTTCCAGACAAGCTGCCTCTTTGGCCTATTTGCATTAAACATGCTGAGAGTTTTAGGGAGATACAGTCCCAGTGCTATGCCATGGACTGGAGTCGCCATTGGTGTTTTTAATATTTTAAGTAGTTCTTAATATCTGCAAACCCAGCAATGACACAATAAATAAACAGGAATCAGCCTCTGGTGTTGAAAGCCACCTTGGGGAATGGCAAGGAATCTCTTTTATGGCAGGCATCTGAAGACAATTGCGATTAGTCAACGCAGGTTAGTGCCGTTCCAAAGTTATGGATGAGTACTCAGGCATCCCCATTATAACACTGGAATCTGTGTGAGAAAGGACATGTGACGATGATTTATTGGAGGAGGAGAAAGAGAGGTTCGTGGCAGCAGCAGGTGGCAGATATAATAGTAACTTCTTTATGAGACAAGAAATACTATTCAGCATCTGTGTGGCCTAGCATCGTGCACAGCAATTATTTTGCACGGTCAAGAATGTTATTACATTCCTAGTCCATCCTTCATTTTCTGTTTATTTATTTGATTTATAATCTGCCCTTCAACAGCTTCCGGGGGCAGCTTACAAAAAAGGTTAAATTGCTATAAAGCAAATTGAAACAAAAATATTAACGTGAGAACATTGAGACACCAAGGCGTTCAGAGCTACAAGCTTGGGGCGAGCCGATTTTATCTTCACGTCTATCCTGTGGGGTAGTTTACGCTAATCTGAGAGAGTGTGAGACTGACCCAAACTGAGGCCATTGCTAGACCTACCTGATAATCCGGTGGTGAGGAGGGGCCAGCCCGCGCTCGAAGTAGCACGGGCTGTCACTTGAATCCACACGTCAGACGCGATGGGCTGCAGGAAAGCCCCGTCGCGTCCACCATTTTGTTTTAATGTTAAAGGGCCGGGTGCTCAGGAGCGCACCAATGGCAAAGGTTAAAAAAAAAATGTTTTTTTTAAAAAAATCATTCTCCCCACTTCCCCCCCCCCGTGGCTCTGATCTCCCTGCCCCCCCCGCTCCGATCTCCCTGCCCCCCCCCCGCCCCGATCTCCCTGCCCTACTCTGATGGCCACAATGCTCCTGTGGAGCACTGCACCCCATCCGCCACTTTTCCCAGTTACTTGCAAGTAACTGCGGTAGCTGGGGAAAGCGGTGGAACAGGCTATATGCTAGCGAGCTCAGCCCGAGACCGCGGGAAATACCAGGCTACAACTGTAGCCAAATACCCTGAGGCAAGGGAGGGTTACCCCTGCCTGGCCCCGGGATCCCTTGTGCGTCATCTGGACACACAGGGGTGAGCCCAAGGTTCACCCCAGGCTAAACCCTGGTCTAGCAATGGCCTGAGTCTCATAACTCAACATGGATTCAGTCAAAGGTTTCCACAATCAAAGTCTGGCACTACCTTCTGCACCACACTATTCCCTCTGTGTTGTGCAAAAGACTGGGGATGGGGACGTAGCTCAGTAGTAAAGTGTATGCAGTGGGTCCAAGGTTCATTAGGGCTGGGAAAAACTCCTGTCTAAAACCCTGGAGAGGCTCTGCCAGTCAGTGTAGACTATATTGAGCTGGACAGACCAATGGTGTAAGGGGGCTTCCGATACAAACATTCACATCTTAACTGCATAGAGCACGGCCATCAATTCTGCCATTGCCACAGACTCCTGAGCAATTCATATACTGCTGAAGTGCCACAGATGTCAATTCCCTGTGGCTGTGTCCCACGCTGCTCATGTAACTTCTGTAATTAAGAACCATATGGACTGGCAGAATGGCAGGATTGCTTATGGCACACGCTTCGCCTCCAGCTTCTCACTTGTACAGTTTAGAGCAAGCCCTTGGGGCAGCAAAGAAAACCTGAACTCTTATTCAAATGAGAAGTAGCAGTTAAATATTGCTAATGAATAACTAAAGTAGACATATAGCTTCTTCTAAATATTTAAGAAGTGTAAGGGGAGTGTAGAGTGAGGGTATGCAGGTAGGGCTGGTTCACTCAGCACACATCTCAGCACTGAGCCTTCAGTGACAAAGCTGTAGGTACAAGCATAATCCTTTATGGGGATTACACGTGTCCCATTCTATCTTCCCTGCCATTTTTCTGAGACTATCCTTCTTTTCCAGTGCTTTATGGGATAATTTAAACATTATTTTTTAATATAAAAACAACAACAGTATGACAATACAACAAGTACATTAAGGGAAAATGGCTAATTTCTAGCAATTATGTACGTAATGAACCATGCTGGGAATCAGTAATGAACTGGACAAGGGCCTATAAATTGAAACCCAATCCCAACAAGATGGAGGTTACCTGAATAGAAGATTTGTCTGTTCAAAGCTAAGGTATTAAACCTCTTCTGGATGGCTTTGCACTACCCTTAAGGGATTGTGTTCATAGTCTAGAGAGTATTCCTAGATTCAGCTTTGTCACTGGAGGCCAAGGAAGCCTAAGTGGCAAGGTCAATGCTTCAATTGCAGCCTCTCCTGGAGAGATGTAGCCTGGCTGCAGTTATCCATGCTCCGGTGATAAAGAGGACCAATTACTACAGTGTGCTGTATGTGGGGCTACCTTTGAAGAACTTACCAGAAATTTCATTAAGTTCAAAATTCAGCAGCCAGACTACTGACTAGGACAAGTCAGTAGGAACATATTTCACTGATACTGAAAGACTTTCAGAGGCAGCTGGTCCATATCCAATGCAAAGTGCTGGAGATAACCTTTAAAGCCTTATATGACTTTGGACCTGGGTACCTGAAGGAACACCTGCTCCCATACCAACCTTCCCATGCTCCATATGGAGGTCATCTTTGGAGGCTCTCTTCCAGGTGTTCCTACTAATTGAAGAAAGGTAGGTGATGACCACAGAGAGAGCCTACTCAGTAATGGCACCCTATTTCTGGAATTTTCCTTGCAGAATGCCCACCCGGCAAAGACCTTTTTATTCTCCCAATATTTTTAATGTATGTTATTATGCATTTTTCTCTTTTAACGTGTTGTTCATTATTTTTTATTTATGTATTATCTTGTTTTTGTAAACCACCCTAGAAGCTCAGCTAAAGGTTATATTCATTTATTTTATTATTGCATTTATATCCCGCCTTTTTTTCCTCCGATGAACCCAAGGCAGAGTACATCCTCCTCTCCATTTTATCCTCACAACAACCACCCTGTGAGGTAGGTTGGGCTGAGAGTCTGTGACTGGCCCAAAGTCACCCAGTGGGTTTCCATGGCTGAGTGGGGACTAGAACCCAGATCTCCCAACTCCCAGTCCAACACCTTAGCCACTACACCACACTGGCTCTCTATACAACTTTTAAATACATCAATAAATCCTGCCAGCTGATTTTGGCTTTTCTAGACTGTATGGAGGTTGCAAATTCAAACTAGGAGGGAGCAAGCCACACATTTTTCTTGTTTTCCATATACAAATACATTTCCACTCAAACAACTTCAAGGTGGAAAATCACCCAATATACTTACAAAAAGATATGGAAGACATTTTCTCTGGGCAGCAATACAAGCAAATAGATAAAAGAATACTCAGCCAGACTAAAAAAAAATGAAAATCACATTCACATTCACATTTCATTAGTGGAAACCTACAAGATACCCAGGGTGATAACCATTAAACAGTGCAAATTTTTATTGCATTTTTCAGCGCCCCTCCTGGGATTTTTTAATGGTGATAACATTTTTTTAAACATATAAACAGTGTGAGCTCTAAAAGGTTCATTTTAATTGAAGACATTCCAAGAAAGTTTAACATACAGAAGGACTGTTAAGTGCTGAGGTTCCTTTGAAGGATGACAGAGCACTTAAACAGCTTGTGAATTAAATTCACAGTAAGGAGTCCAACAGGAGATGAAGGGGTAAGCAGGAAAGATTTAGTTTCAAGATGTTGTGGAAATGAAGAATTTGGTTTTGCTATGCACTTGTTTGAAAGACTGGTGGTACAGCACTGATATAGCATTCTATATCAAAAAATTGTGAACATTAACACCTGATTGGATCATTAGAATTAAAAAAGTGGCATAATAACAGTTTCCAGTTTATGTATCCCCCCTTACATCATAGCACATTCATATCAGCCAATGGAACCAGTGACCTAGGGAGGTTGTGGGCTCTCCCACACTAGAGGCCTTCAAGAGGCAGCTGGACAACCATCTGTCAGGATGCTTTAAGGTGGATTCCTGCATTGAGCAGGGGGTTGGACTCGATGGCCTTATAGGCGTCTTCCAACTCTACTATTCTATGATTCTATAATAATTCTTAACGTATTAAGATCACATACAGGAATATTCCCGTTGGCTGTTTCAGGACTGTGGAGCATCAAAGGTTAAGCGAAAAATGGCTAAGATTTCTTTTTTGGTGCCTTTTGAACACTCTGAAGTTAAGCTTATGGGGAATTAGCAATTGGTCACTTTTCCCTGCTTATTTTATTTATGATTTCTCTTGTGTTAGCAGCCTGGAGTCTTAAGGGTTAGTGGTAAAGCAATAATATGAAAGCATTCCATAACCTCCTCATTCTTAATCAAAAAGACTCCACCACTACCCCAATGTACCTGCAAACCCAATGTAGAGAAAGGAATCTTAGCCACAAAAAAACTCAAATAGGTTGGACCTTATGAACCTAATGATGCCAGATCAAGGCATTGCATTTGCAAGATAAGGAGAGAGCAGGTAGGTTGTGGATTCCAAGCTTTGCTCAACTGCACATACTAAGTATGTGACAGTGAATGAATTCCATTTCAGTTCTCTATTACTGCTTCTGGGCATTGATATTACAAACACATTTTGCTACATGCTGAACAAAGCAGGGAGCTCAACACTGAACTCCAGACTGAATAAGTCAGGATACGGAGGAGGAGGTTAGCTGGTACAAGGAAAAACACAAGAGACTAAACTTTGGTGGTCCAGAAAAGTATTCCAAGAACTCATATTTTCTGGCTGAAAAGATGGTAATGGCTTCACAGAGGAAAAGAGAGACAGGAACCCAACATGAAAGAAGGCACAATTAAAAGGAATAATTAGGCCTTTTCACAGAACACATTTCTGTGTGAACACTGACTGCACCAGTTGAATGCATGTGTTTTAAACATCCTATATCATCTTCACACTTCAGAACCAAGATTTACTACAGCTTCTTCTTTGAATGTACAAAATGGTGGCAAACCTGAGTTTTTGCTGTGTAATATGAGAAAGACCAGACCACACATATCCCAAAAGACTGCATAAGATCTTTAGAATCTTCAACATCTGCACAGTGAAATAAATCCTAAATACCTCTGGAAATAATATTTGAAGTCTATTTCTGCCACTACTAATAAAATAACTCAACCTGGCTACCGTTGAGAGAGTATTTCTTTCAAAACATGAGCACAAAGAGGCACATATTTTAAATTATCTTGGAATTATGGTGACTGTTACCAGAGGGCAACAATATTAACAGCTGAAATCAGAGTGGTTCTGTAAGCAAATAGACCATCAAGTCCACATATCCTAGACTTTTTTTTTAGCATTTCAACTGTACCTATCGATCTTTGTGCTCATGCCTTAAGTCAAGCAATATTCGCAAACGTGTAAATCCACCTCTAACAACACCATTAGCTGAAGCAAAATAAGAAATTTACACTTGACTGCTTTCTTCAACAATGCACAATCACCCTTTAATAGGAAAATAAGGCAGAGGGCAGACTAGAAAAGAAATTAAATACCCACCGGCCACCAAAACAAAAAACAAACATGGAGTTCAAAGCACAGAATGCTCCATGATATTGGAAAACCTCCTTTATTACAGATACTATCAATAATTGCATTCTGTCTCTCAAAGCAGAATTAAATATAGTGGTTTTCAAAACCTGAGCAGCAAAGATCTCACTGCTAGAACCAGTATCTCCCTTTCCACTCTCAAAACCAATGCTTCTAGCACTCTGGCGTTTCAACAAATCTGCGATCGATAAATTATTCCAGAGGAATTTATTCTAGGAACTGGACTCTGCAGTTTTTGACACTGTATATATAAAAGCCATGCTGGATTAGACTGAAGGCTCATCTAGAGTCTGGTTCACACAGAGGCAAACCAGGTGACTAACCACGCAACATAGAATTGGTATATGCCATGCAAATGATGAACTGGGGCAGCCTTAACTCATTGGAGGTCTAAAAAAACCTCAGACATCAAGGAAGAGCTTAAAGAGATCAAATAACTGCAGTCAAGATGTGCTGTTATACGTCTGGAGAAGCAGCAAATCTTGACTGCAAGCATTGATCCCTTTATCCCATACAAGTAGGCATTCCACGGGTGGCGGGGGGGGGGAAGCGCACCCATTCAAGAGTTCCCATGTACTTCCTTTCCTTGGGACAACTACCGTATTTCTTCGATTGTAAAACGCCATCGATTATAAGACGCACACTAATTTCAGTACCACCAACAGAAAAAAAAACACCTAAGACACACCTGCGATTCTAAGATGCACCCCATTTTTAGAGATGTTTATATGGGGGAAAAAGTGTGTCTTAGAATCAATGAAATAGGGTATATGGGAGACATATAGAAGATGAGCACAGAAAATACTTAGTTTTGTCCATATTTATACTAAAATTATCTAGCAGGGGCTGAACCATCAAGCATGGTGAGGCGCCTCACCTCCGTGAGCAGATTATGGGGTAGCAGTAAAAAAAAAAGGCTATCAAATTGCCCAATATTAAGGGCGGGTTTTTTCCCCCTATTACCACCATTACAGCCCGTATGGTGCAGTGGCTAAAGTGTTGGAGTGGGAGACGAGAGATCTGGGTTCTAGTCCCCACTCAGCCATGGAAACTCACTGGGAGACTTTGGGCCAGTCATAGACTCTCAGCCCAACCTACCTCACAGGGTTGTTCTTGTGAGGATAAAATGGAGAGGAGGACAATTATGTGTGCCGCCTTGGGTTCCTTGGAGAAAAAAGGTGGGATATAAATGTAATAAATGAATACATTCGGAGGGGAGCTATTGGGTTTTTCTGCCTCCATCAACAAATTTGTCAAGCCATCTCTTCCTAGGAGAAAGGGACTCTCCCGTGAGTTTGGAGTCACAATTCCCACATAAGCATTCATAGGCCACAGAGACTCAGAGGGCCCTTTGGCCTAAGCAAGCGGCAGACAAGCCTGAAAATCCACCCCATGATCTGCGAGAGGCTCTAGATACATGGGACAGCTGCAGAGTTACAGTAGAGCTATGCATTCCACTTTAGAAAGAGGAAGCAACAGCTTTCCCATTCGATCCAAAAGGTAGCCTCAGAAGACAAACAGCTTCAATATTGCAGCTCCAGCAACAGGCCGTTATTACTGCTATTCTTTATTGTGATTGTGGTTAAGTTACTGAAATTAGTGTGTTTACTTGTTTTCTTTGCCCATGTTCTTTCGGTTGAGTCATTAATAACGTATATCGAATATCAATTACAAACTGAAAAGATTGGGGCTTTTGCTGTAGCCTACTGGAAATGAAGCACGGCTTCAATGGAATCTTTTCCTAATTTAAAAGGAGCAAGGGAGGGGGAGAAATCCAACAATTCAAAATTGGTATGGTAGAAATCGTGGTAATTAGAAAATGATTCTTACAGCTCATATCTGACAGGTGGTTGTAAATCTCACACGTTTAAGGGAGGGGGGAAGGGACAGAAAGCCGTAGAGAATAAATTGGCAGCCCACATCCCTCCCCTTCCTCCTCCTTATAGGGAAAGTAGTTAATTAGGTGATTTTTCTCCTCTTCTGACATGTGTAAATGAGAATCTGTTCATAACACAGCTGTAACATCAATGATAAAAATTAAAACAAAAAAGTCAACTTGTCAAGCAAGTTCAGAGAGTGAAGGTGAGTCTCTGGGGAGTGCAAGGACTACCTTTACTTGAATTGCTGGCTAAACTTACTGCTATTTTTCCAGAAAATCCTTCCCATAAATTTCTGTTGTTACTGTAATGTGACACAAGTAACGGATACAATTTTCTCATTTTGCTACTCCTAGGCCTCATCTACACCAAGCAGGATATTGCACTATGAAAGCGGTATCAAAGCGGTATGTAAAAGGCAGGAGCCACACCACTGCTTTGTAGCGGCATTGAAGTGCACTGACAACTGCTGGGGCCCATTGACATAGACCATCTACTGCTTTCATAGTGCTATATCCTGTTTGGTGTGGCTCCTAGTACGGGATTCAAATTTAACAGAAATATAGCAAACTCCTTTACGCTCATCACTTTGAGCATTCCCAATGTAGGCGTCACTCGCTCAAAGCAGCTACCTGGGTTTGCCAAGAGTAGTTTTTGTCAGGAACTCTGATCATTTTCACCCCAACTGAGGTTTAGAATTTCTGCTTGTAGAAAATGTACCGGATATAGCTGTCCAGCCTTAATACACTGCACCCTGTGCCCAGCTATTATATGTAACCCATCTCTCGCCCCATCTCATATTCATGAGATTGTGAACCCAAAGCATTCAAAAGACTTGTAATCTCTATCCTGTTCAGAGTCAACATTAATTTCTTCCCTCTCTGTATGCAGTTTGCTCTGCATGTTTCCTTTCTCCCACCCACCCCAAAATACACGAAGTGCCAGCATCCAAGCTATGGCTATCTCCACACAGGGGGAGTGTGTCCCTGCTGGTACTTTTGGACCTCTCAGCGGCTTTCAGTACCATCGACCATGGTATCCTTCTGGACCGCCTGAGGGGACTGGGAACCGGTGGCACTGTGCTTCAGTGGTCCTGGTCCTATCTCTCAGGCAGGTTCCAGATGGTGATGCTTGGGGATAGCTGCTCCTCAAAGGAGCTGCTGTGTGGTGTACCACAAGGTGCCATCCTTTCCCCAATGCTATTTAATATTTACATGAAACCGCTGGGAGAGATCATCCGGCGGCATGGAGCAGGGTGCTATCAGTACGCTGATGACACCCAAATATGATTCTCTATGCCTTCGACAATAGCGTCAGCTAAGGATAGTGCGTCTCCTCTGAATGAATGCTTAGAGGCAGTAATGGGCTAGATGAGGAAAAACAAACTGAAGCTGAATCCAGACAAGATGGAGGTGCTTGCTGCCAAAGGCCATAACCTGGGTTTGGAGGTGTGTCAACCAGTTCTGGATGGGGTTACACTCCCTCTGAAAGACTGCGTTCACAGCTTGGGGGTGTTTCTGGATCCGTCGCTCCAAATGAAAGCCCAGATAGATGCGATGGCCAGGAGTGCCTAATATCAGCTTCGGCTGATACGCCAGCTGCGCCCCTTCCTAGAGTCGGAAGACCTAAACACAGTAGTGCATGTGCTGGTAACTTCGAGGCTCAACTTCTGCGTAGCCTAGTCCGGAAACTTCAACTAGTTCAAAATATGGCAGCCAGGCTGGTCACCAGTACACCTAGGGGCGACCACATTACACCAGCTTTAAAATCTCTTCACTGGCTGCCAATTTGTTTCCGGGCAAAGTACAAAGTGTCGGTCATATTAGCTTTAAAGCCCTATATGGTTTGGGTCCAGGCTACCTGTGGGATCGCCTTCTCCTGTACAATCCGCCCCACACACTCGGGTCCTCTGGGAAGAATTTACTCCAGTCAACAAAAACAAGGCTGACAACTAGTACCCAGAGGACCTTTTCCTCTGCCGCTCCCAGATTATGGAATGACCTGCTGGGAGAGATTCATCAACTTAACAGTCTTCTGGATTTTAAGAAAGCTATAAATACTGATCTCTTCCGGCAGGCCTACCCAGTTGAATTTTACGATGCCTTTTAATAATGTGCTGCTTTTAATGATGTATTAGTTTTGAATGTTTTAATTATATGTATTTTATAGCGTTTGCTGTACCCTGTCTCGATCCGGAGGGAGAGGCGGGTAACAAATAAATATATTATTATATGATAGGTCAATCCAACAGGTGTGTCCTGACTTCTAAGTAAAGCATCAATATACTGCTTTCAGAAATGCTGTATTTTATGTTAACTTACTTGTATCACAGTTTTAAAGTATTGCCAAAAAATGCCGCAGGCATTTCCGTTCACACATGGAAATCCCATTAACACCAGTGGGAAGCACATTAATAAGTTAACAAGTTAACATTTCATTCCTACGATGTTGGCTACAAACCTTACTCAAAACATTGGGGGGGGGGACGGGACTCAAGCCTGAGTCGCCACCCTGTAAAAAATGTTCACCCAATAGCCAAGAGTTGTAGAAGCAGAGATGGGAATATGCAGCTGGTGTCTAGAAATTTAGAGATGAAGAAAGGGATTTATCTAACCAGCTGCCTGGAGTGAAACGTCCCCAGCTAGGTAAGTAATGATCATAGCTTCACAGACCAACTGTACAGGCAATATCTGTTATTAAAGCTACTGTGCTTTGATTACCAGAAACCTGTTTTGAAACAAATAAAGACCATCTGATTTTAAGTGAAAGGGGACTAAAAGACACCAGAGATAGCAGTGCCTGACTAGCCAACAGCACAACAATTTAACCCCAGCTGTTCAGAGGCAGATCCTGAATCTTGTGGAAATTAGGTGCCCGGCCTTCAAGACAGACAAAGCAAGCTATGGTGAATCTGGGAATACAGAAGAATTCAACTTTTCCCTCCCTTCTCAAGGAGCGTATTTTGGTACCGATGCCTTCCAGACAAAGATAAACAGTTGTTAGCTGGAGCCCTTCCAATGCAAACGACCAGACATATCAACTTTATCCCGTTGGGTGTTCTAGCACGACCCTTCATAGAAAATGTAAGGGAATAAAACGGGAATGTGGACAACCAAGGAGTTCATCGCCAAACGAGCTGCAGCCTGCTTCTGCTTGTAGACATATGGAAAACAAATGATAAATAGCATTTTATAACTCCGCACCCACGCCCTCTCTCCACTCCGTTAATGGATGTCTCTTGACAAACAAATGTATTCCTTACTAAATTCTAAAACCAAGAACAAGTTTCATACTAATACACCATAAATCATGCTTGTCTTTTTCTTGCTAGGAAAAGTGGACAGCAGTGAAAAAGCCTGGCATTTCTAGAAGCGATATAAATGCTGAGATGTCACGACTTCCAAGCTGAGCACTACTATAAAATCATTAAAATTAGACATCCAGAAATTACAAAGTCTATTATTGTTCTGCTCACTGGCACTAACTAGACACCATATCATTCTATTGCCTCATGCAAGATAAGAACACAATTTTATTGAGAAGGAGAATTTGAGCCTAACACATAGGGGGTGGGGGGGAGTTGATTCACCGCATCAAGTTTAGGCAACTTCTGGCCGTTCAGATGTTTGGCCTACAACTCCCCTCACCATTGGCTATGCTGGCTAGAGTGGATAGGAGTTGAAGTCCAACAACGACCCTGTTCAGATGACACGCTAAGCCATCGTGGTTAAGCAGTTTTAGCTAAACATTATGGCTCAGTGTGTTGTGTGAACCATTAGCATGTCATGTGAAGCATTCCTATATAACCATGGTTAAAACACACTCGCTAGCCATTTGCTGCAAAAGGGTGAGTGGCCTAACTGTGACTTAGCATGTTGTCTGAACAGATCCAAATCTGTAGAGGCAAAAGGTGACCGAACATGAAAGAGATCTTCGGGTTGTGGTGGACAGGTTGATGTAAATGTCAACCCAGTATGTGTCTGCTGTAAAAAAAAATTTTAAAAGCCTCTATGTTAGGCATTATAAGAAAATGCCAAAATCTATGTTAGGCATTATAAGAAAAGGAATTGAGAATAAAACTGCCAGTGTCATACTGCCTTTATACAAATCTCAGGTGTGACCACACTTAGAATACTGTGTACAGTTCTGGTCACCACACCTAAAAAAAGATATTATAGAGCTGGAAAAAGTGCAGAAAAGGGCAACTAAAATGATTACGGGGCTGGAGCATCTCCCCTATGAGGGAAGGTCACAACAGCTAGGACTGTTTAGCTTGGGGAAAAGGAGACTAAGGGGAGATATGATAGAGGTGTAAAAAATTATGCATGGTGTGGAGAATGTGGATAGGGAAACATTTTTCTCCCTCTCTCAAAATACTAAACCCAGGGTCATCCCATGAAGCTGATTGGTGGGAGATTCATGACAAATAAAAGGAATAACTACTTCACACAGTGCATCGTTAAATTATAGAATTCACTACAAGATGCAGTGATGGCCACCAATTTGGATGGCTTTAAGGAGAAGGCTATCAATGGCTTCTAGCCTGGAAGGTTATGTGCTACCTCCAGTATCCAAGGCAGTAAGCCTGTGTGCACCAGTTGCTGGGGAACAGGGGTGGGAGGGTGCTGTTGCACCATGTCCTGCTTTGTTGGTTGACAGCTGGTTGGCCACTGTGTGAACGGAATGCTGGAATAGATGCTTTTTATCTTCTTTCTTTTACTGTTTATACCTATGTTCACAGCTCTGGAATCTGTGAACATAATTGAGCAGTATATAGATATTATAGATGATGATAATAATAATAATAATAATAATAATAATAATAATAATAATAATAATAATAATAATAATAATAATAATAAAAAAAAAACAAGCTCCCTTCCAATATCTACTCCACATTTTTCTTATGCTCCCTGGGCATTCTTGCTCACTGAGCTACTCTCACCCAAGGCCTGTTGGCAAGTGGATTTATTTAAAGTTGTTCAGAATGATTTCCTTTTTGTGGCTTCTCTGATACAAGAAACCCAAGGGTTGGGGTGTTGGCAATGGGTGTAGCAACTGTATTCACATGTAATCCTCATCCCACCCCAGATTTGTACAACTCCACCCTGTGATTTTTCCCACATAAATACACATTAGAACATTAAATGCTGCTCTTCCTTTCTAAACCAGTGCTGAACATTCACCGTAATGTCTCTGCATCATCTAAATTCTTCAATACACACCAGAAAGTTGTTCGGTTCCTGTCAGACAATAAACCAAGACCAGGAAGTTGTTATAAGGGGCCACATCAAAAGGAGAAGAGGCCAAAAATGGCTCCAAAGCATGCAGTCCAGAGACTACATTATTATAAAATTATTCAATTGTACGGCTGTATTTTAGGATGCAACAACTGCAAATACATTTACACTGACAAGTGCATGTATTATTCATGGTCCATTTTTATTTGCAAGTATTAAATACATCTCTCAGTTGTCTTAACATTTCATTGAACGAATCTCTTTTCTTAGAAAGCGTTATCTTGGAGAAGAAATTGAGGGCATTTCACTAGGAACTGCACAAGTTTCCTTTGTCCAATCTGAGCTCTAGGCAGTCGTCGGTTTTAGCATGGCTCAATCATGAGAGCATTCAAGAGAGTGTTTTGAATGAACAGATGGGGGGGAAAGTCTGTCACATACTTAAAGTAGTATTCCACAAGAGCATTACAAAGAATAGCAACTATGCCCACCCAATTTATACCAGATTAGTACTAGCATTATAAACAGGTAACAAAAGCCTAATCAAAACAGGACCATATTTTATTTATTTAAATATCACCACTGGAGTTATTCAAAAGTATAACAATATTTCTATTAAAACAGAATGAACTTCAGGGATTATATCAAATCAATTCCAGTTGGATTTGTGTCCACGCTAATCCGCTATTCAGTCTCAATCTCATTAACATACCAGCCTTAATTGGCATTTCATCCCTGCATTGTGTTTCCAAAACGAACAAGGTGTAATTATGTTAAAAAGAGCAGTTCAACGGTTTTAGTTTAATTCATGTCATTCAACCGCATCAGAATGAGCACAGATGTTCTATTGCGGGATACTGCAAGAGATGAGCGTCTTTGAAACCACACTTTTTAAGTTGAAAAACTTTTTTTAAAATAAAGTTATTTAAGTGAAACATGCAACACTGTATTTTCTTCCTTTGTTTCAGTTGCTATACAGCATTAACTTTCAAAAGCTGGTTCTGCTTAATTTGATTTTTCATTTTCAAATGAACAGCTGTGTTGAAGTCTAAAAGCTCTTTGTTTAAGCATACAGAGCCGCAGGAAAGGGTCTGAACAAAGCATCTTTCTGTAAACACTTGATTACCAGGAAACACAGTTTTCAAAGTAATGTATCATTTTATTTTTTTATTTTTTTTAGCATTAGGATTCTATAAAGAACACAAACGTACAGCCCTTTTCAGATGTCCCACAACAAAAGCTACAGGCATTTTGCTAACTGCACACGTTTAAGGTAAAGAAAGAAAGGTACATGAAGGATTTTTCAGTATGGCTCTTTCAAATAATGACCACCACCCTTACATCTCAACACAAATAAAAGCAAATAAGCAAATCTGTAACTTTCAGGAAGTTTCTGAGCTGAAATTCCCTAGAATTGCTAAAAGCAGTAATTTTAATGAGAAGATACCAAATACCCAAACAAATAAATGCTTAGGTCCAATATCAATCCACAGAAAAGCTAGAGGTAACAGCAATTTTAAGTATTACTTCTGACATAATAGAACACCCAAGGGGAAAAATAACACCTTCATATCAATTAAGAGCCCCTGCGTTTGCTAAATCCATATTAAAACTCATGTCTAGTTGTATAAATAGGCCTTCGCCTATAAGATCTGCATAAAATTACAGCATGTTTCTTATATGTTTCCTTTGCAAATCAAGGGGAAAACCTTTATGCAAAGGCCATTTCCTAGGTTCCAAATTTTAATTCATTTCAAAGGAAATTAAATTACATAGTATTCAGATTTACAATAATGTAGGCTATGCAATTATAGCAATGCACTTAATTAAAATTTTTCATACCGCATATTACTTGATCTAAAGGAATAATCACTGAGTGACTAAAGAACAAATTGTCTGAAAATCAATGAGTCAGCAGACCACGGCAACCACTTACTCATTGCAAATAATATCGATTAAACCTTTCAAGTACAAATCAACTTAAACCCTGCAGGCTTCATGGACTTTGTGGGGGCCAAGGGGGTAATAAGAGAATAAGCGAAGGTGATACACTGATGTCAACTTCCTTTTTTAAAAAGAAAAGAAAAAAGACTCAAAGCAATTGCTTAACTTCAATTACCAACCAGTAATTAATAAAATTAGGACATTTGAGCCGACAGCTTAGAAGGCAACTTAGTTCAGAGCGTTCATCTGGTTTTTATAACTAAAGATGAACACTTCAATTTGATCACAGTATTACGTTGCATTACACTGAGCCATGTGTCACATGCAACACTACATTGTGGTTTCCTCTGCCCAGTTTCCTACAGATGTGTTTGACTACAAATCCCATCATCCCAAGCCAAGGATTCCGCAGAAAACCCATCACTCCAGCTAACACTATTGTCTCTTATGTTAGTGCAAGGTAACTGACATCAGCACTAGTGCCCAATTAGAAGCTACCTGTCATGATAGTGGCAGTTTTATATTTTATCCCCTTCCCCTTTATCATGTTAGTTGCAGATGCATTTTATTTATTTATTTATTTATTACATTTCTATACCGCCCAATAGCCGGAGCTCTCTGGGCGGTCTAACACAGTAATTACTTGATTCAGAATGTAATGTTCCATATTGATTTGGAAAATATTTTGTGATGGACTCTAATAATAATAATAATAATAATAATAATAATAATAATATTTATTTGTTACCCGCCTCTCCCTCTGGATTGAGACGGGGTACAATACAAATAAAAACAACATAAGACACATAAAACTAATTCAAATGTTTAAAACAAGTGCATCATTAAAAGCAGTACTTGTATTCCCATTTAATCTCACTAGACAGAAACACAAACAAATTATTATTATTATATTTATTTATTTGTATCCCGCCTTTTGGCCAATACTGGGCCTTACAAAATTAAAACATATACATTTTAAACCTAGGAAAAGAAATGTACCAAAAAAAATAATTTAAAATTACAACATTAAAACATTAAACGTTTAAAATACACAACAATTTTACAAGTCCTTAACACAGATGGAGGACCAAATTTTTCTCCATAGGCCTGCCAGAACAACAAACAAGTTTTTGCCTGCTTTCGAAAGCCCATCAAGGAGGGAGCCAGTCTAGATTCCCCGTAAAGAGAGTTCCAAAGCACTGGAGCAGCCACCGAGAAGGCCCTCTTCCATGTTCCCACCAAGCGCGCCTGTGAAGGTGGTGGGACTGAAAGAAGGGCTTCTCCAGAAGGTCTCAAAGCACGAGCAGGCTCATAAGGGAGAATACGGCCTTTCAAGTAACCTGGACCCAAGCCATATAGGGTTTTATAGGTCATAACCAGCACTTTGAATTGCGCCCGGAAACAGACTGGAAGCCAGTGGAGCTGTTTTAACAGGGGAGTTGCATGCTCCCTGTAACCAGCCCCGGTCAACAATCTGGCTACAGCTCATCTATTCAACAACAACAACAGCAGAAGGAGGAAATTCATATGATGACGTCAAGGTAAAGCAGAAGCCAACAGACTAAACTGGAAATCTTAGGAAACTGAATATACAATATTAAAACCTTCAATATAAGTCTGGTTTCATGGCAGTAATGTTGAACGATTATAATAATGGATGGGTCGGTTAGAAGTACGAAGGGAAAATTCCTACATTGCAAGATCTACAAAGTGTAAAAAGGTCAAGGAGAGAAAGCATCGCAAGAAATATGGATATAAAGTTATGTTCTAAACCTAAAGGACAACGCCTAAAGTTCAATAGTAATATGCATGAGAAACAAACACTGAGAAGGTTAGAAGTATTTAAAGAACAGTTGAGGTTACAAATCAAACTTCTACCAGGTACGATCGAAACAGCTGAAAGGGCAACATAAATCAATGCAGTTAAATAGAGAGGTAAATAACATCGAGTGAGAATTTGGTAAGAAATATAAGAAAGGAATTACTGAGTTAGGAAACTGGTTAAATGGCGGGGAGGCTGTGGCCAAAGAAACTGAACAATTTGTAATTATGTAGGACTAAAAATGTTACGCAACCAATACACAGCTTGAAAAGTATCGATACCTCTGAATAATCAGATGCTGGAACGTGTAACAGGGCAGCGGGGGGAGAGAGACTGCTGCTTTCCTACCCTATTGAAGGTTTCACAGAAACATCTGGCTTGCCACTACTGAAAAACATATGCATAATTCTAATATTGTAATTAATATTAGAAAAACCAGGATATTTTATTTATTTATTTATTTATTTATTTATTACATTTTTTATACCACCCAACAGCCGAAGCTCTCTGGGCAGTTCACAAAAATTAAAACCATAATAAAACAACCAACAGTCTAAAAACACAAATTCAAAATACAGTATAAAAAGCACAACCAGGATAAAATCACGCAGCAGAAATTGATATAAGATTAAAATACAGTAAAATTTAAGTTCAAATTAAGTGTTAAAATACTGAGAGAATAAAAAGGTCTTCAGCTGGCGACGAAAGGAGTACAGTGTAGGCGCCAGGCGGACCTCTCTGGGGAGCTCATTCCACAGCCGGGGTGCCACAGCGGAGAAAGCCCTGCTCCTAGTAGCCACCTGCCTCACTTCCTTTGGCAGGGGCTCACGGAGAAGGGCTCCTGTAGATGATCTTAAGGTCCAGGCAGGTACATATGGGAGGAGGCGTTCCTTCAAATAACCTGGCCCCAAACTGTTTAGGGCTTTGAATGTCAATATCAGCACTTTGAATCGGGCCCGAACCTGGACTAGCAGCCAATGAAGTTGTAAAAGGACTGGCGTAATGTGATCTCGCCAGCCAGTCCCTGTTAGTAAACGGGCTGCCCTGTTTTGTACCAGCTGAAGTTTCCGGACCGGAAATATGCTGATGAGCTTCATATGAGTTGTCTCCATAAATGAGTGGCCAAAGCCTCCATGAGTTGGATAACGCACTGGACCCTGACTTTGCCTCAGAAGGTTCTGGAAGAAACTCTTCACCTATACCACGCTACCTAACACACCTGGAGGGCTCAATGTTGCGGGAAGTTGGTAATACTTGGTCCTTGAATACCTGGAAAACGTGTCTCACATGGCACCAATACAATGTTTAGAAAATCTACAGATCTTTCCCCCTGAAACATCTCCATCTGGCCTTTGGAACAAGCCAACAGAGCTTTAAGTGGTTCCAATTTTATCAGGAACTGCCTTTCCCATAGAATCATTTCCTATTTAAGAAGTGTATGCAACATACAGAACTGAATGACTGTAGATATGGACTTCCAAAGCAAGGATACATATACAGTTCCTCGCGCTCATAAAAATACTACGTTATTACATTGCTTTCCGCCTGCATCCCTCTCAGTTTCATGGGGATGCACGGCAGCAAAGCATAATGCAGACCCAACCCCTCCCATCTAAGCCAGTGGCTTCCCTCGGGGATCAAACCTACCAATCAAGACAAGAGTAATAATCATAATAAAACTAATAGTTGGCTTTATATCCTTCTCCACAGCTTGCAAAGTGGTTGACAAGCAAAAAAACGAAACCATGCATTTCCCGTACAAAAAGATAGAAATCTTATATTTCTTGTAACTAGGTGGTATTTTCGTGAAGGAACACACCTCATGCTGAGCAGGCAGATTTCAAGTCCTGCAGCATTTATTTTACTCTTGACAATTCTTCTCTTGCCAAACTGCTACTTTCCCTTAGGGGCAAAAGGAGAAAGCATCTCCCTAGCCAGATGGACTAGAAGCACAATATTTTATTTTTATGCTGCATTTCCCCGCCTAAGGGTTAAGCTTAGTCGTCATTAAGTTCGTATAGGGCGGGGGGAGTCTATTCATTTACTGCATTCTTAACTAAAGATCATTTCATCCAAATCAGTATTCATGGAGTAACCAAGAAATTATTGAGTTGTCCAGACTCCAAGGGATGGCCTTGTCATCACATATACATAGCAGCTATCAGTATAGTAAGAATTCACACATGATATTGTTGCCATATGACTGCAGTATTAGCTGGTTACGTAAATTACCTTTGCAATCTTGTTTTCCAGTTTCAGTTAAGAGACTTTATATTTGAGGGACCCTTAAGAACTTAACCTCTTGAAGCAGTTGTTGCACTGTATTCAACATCAGTGTATCCAACTAATATTTGGGTTTAACTTTAAAGGTTCTACAGATGCGTGTTCATAAATGATCTGGAATTAGGAGTGAGCAGTGAAGTGGCCAAGTTTGCGGACGACACCAAATTATTTAAGGTTGTTGAAACACAAAGGGATTGGGAAGAGCTCCAAAGAGATCTCTCCAAGTTGGGAGAGTGGGCATCCGAATGGCAGATGCAATTAAATGTAAGCAAATGTGAGGTGATGCACGTTGGGGCAAAAAAACCCAACTTCAAGCATAACCTAATGGGATCTGAGCTGGCGGTGACCGAACAAGAAAGAGATCTAGGGATTGTGGTGGACAGCTCAATGAAAATGTCCACCCAGTGTGCGGCTGCTGTAAAGAAGGCAAACTCCATGTTAGGCATTATAAGAAAAGGAATTGAGAATAAAATGGCCAGTATCATACTGCCTTTACACAAATCTATGGTGTGACCACACTTAGAATACTGTGTACAGTTCTGGTCACACCTAAAAAAGGACATTATAGAGCTGGAAAAAGTGCAGAAAAGGGCAACTAAAATGATTAAGGGCTGGAGCATCTCCCCTATGAGGAAGGTCACAACAGCTAGGATTGTTTAGCTTGGAAAAAAGGAGACTAAGGGGAGACATGATACAGGTGTACAAATTTATGCATGGTGTGGAGAATGTGGATAGGGAGACATTTTTCTCCCTCTCTCAAAATACTAGCACCCAGGGTCATCCCATGAAACTGATTGGTGGGAGATACAGGACAAATAAAAGGAAGTACTTCTTCACACAGCACATAGTTAAATTTTGGAACTCACTACCACAAGATGTAGTGATGGCCACCCATCTGGATGGCTTCAAAAGGGGTTGGATCAATTCCTGGAGGCAAAGGCTATCCATGGCTACTAGCCTTGATGATTGGGTGCTATCTCCAGTATTCAAGGCAATAAGCCTGTGTGCACCAGTTGCTGGGGAACATGGGTGGGAGGGTGCTGTTGCACCATGTCCTGCTTGTTCTTCCCTGTCCAATGGCTAGTTGGCCACTCTGTGCGCAGAGTGCTGGACTAGATAGACCCTTGGTCTGATCCAGCAGGGCACTTCTGATATTCTTATATTCTTACCAACTGAAAAATTGAAAGCATGTAATGCCTAAAAACACTAATTGTCCCTGGAGAATTCCAGACCCAAACCTGCTGACTTGTTTGAGGATTTATCAAAGTAAGTAATGGATAGAGCAAGAGCTTTGAATGGCCGTGGACAGACTCTCTGAACAAATACTTATATATAAATCTCTTGCAAATAAAAAGTGGTGTCATAGAACAGCTTAATCTTCATTACTTTTGATAGCAGAACTATTTAATTCGCCTCACTAATAAAAACAGTGCCATGTCACGCACCATTTTCTGATGAGAACCTACATACTGCAGGATAAGGCATTCCAAGCCTTGCTAGGGCCCAAGAATACATAAGCAGAGACCTTTCTCCATTCATACAATTCTATGAAAATTCTATTACCTGTCATCACCCCTCCCAACAATACTTTTCAGTTGATCTCAAAAACACAGTTGTCCAGTCCACATAGTTTAATAAACTCCCTCTGCTGCACAGTTATGTCCCCTTCCTTTGAGCCACTGTTGGGAGTCCAGTTCTTCATGAATGACAGGAGCTCAGATAGGTTTATAGGAGGCTGCTTTATGCCAGGTCAGATCATTTGTCTGCCTAGCCCAGTACTGTCTGATTGGCAGAGGCTCTCCGGGGTCTAGAGCAGAGGTTTTCACAACATCCCAGTTTAACAGTCGATGCCGAGAAATCTTTCCCTCTCTGTTGGGCAGTAATCTTGCTTAGGGTAGCAGTGTCATTGGCAAGTTCATTTATTTCTTGTAACCTCTCCTGTCTTCTGGGAAGTCACTTGTTCAAATATAAGCAAGTGGGAAAGCTAGGAATAGGTCTCTGGTGCACAGGCTGCAAAGGGAATTTCCGCCATGAAATCTGCAGAGCTTCTAATGCTTTCGGCACTAGACTACATGTGGTAGTAGCCACTGTCCAGCAGCACCCAAACACTTAGAAGGAACTCTAGGCAGGTATTTCAAACAAACTACAGCATCTCTCTTTTACATATTTCAATGGCAAGACCATCCAAATACGTAGCTTTGTTTATCAAAAAGAGAAACAGCAATCTAAAATATCAGCTCCTGCAGAATAGCTCACTTCTTAGATGTATACTGTCTTAAGAACACGTTCAAGAGTCTCTGGAGCTGAAAGGGGGAAAGGACATATCCTCTTGTTTTCAAAGTTATCTATCCACAACACTCACAGCTGAACTGAGTTGCAGAGATAAAAGGCTGGACAGTTATCTAAAGACTACTTCCTTCCTTTCCGTTGCCAGAATTGCCACTGACGCTGCATGCCCAAGGAGAATTTACCAACAACATGCATCAAGGTCATATAGTTCCTCAGAATAAGAGGAAAGAGAGCAGTTTACGCTTCCAAACTAAGGCAACAGCCCTCTGAATATTCAAAGGACAAGACGGCTAAGGATTTGAAGCTAGGCCGTTGCATGGAGAAGGGAAAGAGCATCAAGGTTTGGGTGAAAGATTATCCTATAAATTAACTTGTGACAGGGTAAGAAGTAAAGTAATATTTTAGAAGGAAGCAGGAAAGTGTTGCACCCCAATCCTAAATATGTGTTTGGGCATTATCCATTTGTTTCCAAAATAAAGGTCCAAGATGCAGTATTATATCAGCCTACGGATGGTAGAACCTACTTGCAGAAGCAGCATTTCTGAAGGTGGGAGTTTATTCAGCCTTTGCTTTAGCTGTATTTGATGGCAGCACCTAATAGTTGCTGAGATGAACAGAGCCTTAGAATATCCCACTCCCCAAAAGCAAAATACAAATCTATTTTTAACAACAACAACAATAAATCCTCTTGCATAAGAAAGAAGTCTCTAAATTGCTTTTTTAGGGAATGAAACCCTTCTTTTTTCTGATCTAGAGAGGACGAGGTCTTCTCTCAAACATTAGACCCGCATTTACAATACTGGGGGAAATCTTAAACAGCATACACTTAGTAAAAACACTCCTAAAGAGAGAACAGGTATGGTAAAGTGCACTCTGATAAAGGGCAATTAAGTGTATTGCAGAATTGGGTTCAGCTGAATGCGTACAATCAATAGATTCCCTCGGTTTTGTATCCCTGCAACTAGCAAATCAATCAAGTGCCTTACTCTGTTCCCACAGAGGAAGCAAATGTGTTTGCAATTCAGAAGCAAACAGAAACCTATAAGCAAAACCTCCGAATTAGGCAGCATCACTTTCTTACCACAGTCAGCGTAATTAGCACCGGGCAGAGTAGCGAGCACAGCAGTCACATTCCATTAAAAGGTGAATTTACAACATCTTTATGCGGCTGCAACAAATCAGCATCAAGCACAAACAGGAACCTATTGAGCACTATGTCCACAGTTGCCAACAGGTGGTCCTACGTGGTCATCTAGGACAGCATATTGTACAGGCTGGCACATATGTTGCAAAACAGGATGGAACTTGCCATTCCAAATGCCACCTTGTACATGTCGATTGCTGCAAAATATGTAGATTAATAGCACACCTATCTCAATGATACAAGGCAGGTAGAAAAGAACAGACTCTAGTGTAACAGATGAACATGAACTGGAATTTCACTTTGCCAGTTTAACCATAGGCAAAGGCCAACTCAAACTGTTGGATTTTACATTGGCCCTGTTCAGATGACATGCTAAGCCATGGTGGTTAAGCCTTTTGAGCTGCACCATGACTTAGTGTGTCATGTGAACCATTCCTAACCACGATGGCTGCATTACCATTGTTTAAATACGCTCTCTAACCATTTGCTGCAACAGAGTTAGCGGACTAACCATGGCTTAATCTGAACAGGCCCATTATGGAAGCGTTGTAGAGTGATTAAGATCTGAACTGGGTTTGGACCAAATTCTATAACAGGTGAACCACCAAAACACCTGTGTCTATGCCCTTGCTGTTTGAACTTGATGCGCAAGCGGTGTGCCATTAAGAGAAGGGCTGCAGTGTTTTTCACAGATTGCAAAGGAGCACACTGAAGGAGGTAGCCCTAGGTACGCCAGCATAAACCATTCATGGGACCAAAGACAATGTGTGTGGTAGACACTGCAAGACTGGGGGAATCTCCTGAATTGAGGCTGTTAATCATGGCTTCAGGTAACCAGCCAAATTGTGCAACTTGGTCTCTCCATATTTCACAGCTTAATTATATGGTGCAGATGTATGCGTTTGTAAAGGACTGAGCGCAGCTGCCCCTTGCCAGCTTCTGGCAGACAAGCACCCATTTTTTTCCATTCACACTGTTGGCATCTGCATCAGACTGGAATAATTCAAAGCCAAAACAGATGCTGCGGTTGTGTTTGCTTGGCTGCCCATACTCAGAGGTTTGAGACATGAAGCATCCCATAAAACACAGACTTGGACCATCCAAAATGCACAAACAAAGCAAAAACAACTTGGCTTCACTCATTGACTGAGCCATGTCTGAGGCTGGAAGCAATGGGACATCTGCTTGCACCTAATTGAAAAACCAACACCCTACCAACTCACCTGGAAAGCTACTTTGGTTGCAACAGGTATGCACAGCATCACCACTGAGAAAACCATTGATTCTTCCTTTCTTGTGGTATACATAACACTCACCGGTGGAGTGGATTTCTTATTAAGATTGAAATGCTTGCCAACCACATGAAAGGAAGTCTTCAAAAAAACTACTGCCCTGGAGATTTCTTTTTTGAAAGGATTTCTACACTTTCAAACATTTGGTGGTAGGACTCCATAGCAACTTAGGATTTGGGCTCTTTGCTGTAACCATCCTTTACCTATTTAATGTATTCCTTCTGTTCCTGAGGCGCTTTTCTCCTTTAAGAAAAACAAAAACAAAATGGCGGACACGACGTCCTCTCCCTCTGAAGTCGCCATGCGTATAAACAGAAGGGGAGATCTCGCAATAAAAATATTGAGACATCTTCACCCCTCCGTCACGCTAGACCAGATAGGTCTAGCTAAGGCCCCAGACTGAAGTGAAGTTGAGGAGATGAGCCCTGATTCTCTGGCACAGAGTCCTGGTATTATGCAGACTGAGACTTTTTGAAAGCTGAATGAGGCTCCACTTCCAGAAGAGGACTAGCAGAAACCTCTCATAGTCACTCTTGGCATAAACCACTTGCCTCAGTGAATGCCAGAGGAGCTGGACTTGTGTTGAAATGTAGAAGAACAAAACAGCTAAAATTCACCAAATAATAGCTCTAATTCAAATGCTTATTTTGCCTCTATTTCTTATATATTTATGATAGATTAAAGCAATGTAACCAATTAAAGAGACCATATCATGCAACTGAAAGTCTAGACTTCAGTAAAGGCAGGTATACAATTCTTATCAGCTTTGATTTGATTTGTTGTGTATGTAGAACATACGCAAGGGTGTGCAATGCTCTATCTCTGCAGATTTAGGGACAGGTGATGTAATGACAATCACTTTCTTGCAGCATTTTGAACCCATTTCTTCACCTCCTCCCCAAGTTGAAGGCTGAAAATTTAAGTCCGTCACAAAAATGCATGATCCCTAAGAATGGTGGTGAGAAAGCCCAGATGCCAGAGACAGAGGGAATCCCAAGTAAGGTGTTGGCAAATCCAAGGGAGAGCCAGTGTGGTGTAGTGGCTAAGGTGTTGGACTGGGAGTCGGGAGATCTGGGTTCTAGTCCCCTCTCAGCTATGGAAACCCACTGGGTGACTTTGGGCCAGTCACAGACTCTTAGCCCAAGCTACCTCACAGGGTTGTTGTTGTGAAGATAACATGGAGAGGAGGAGGATTATGTATGCCCCCTTGGGTTCGTTGGAGGTAAAAAGGTGTGATATAAATGTAATAAATAAAATAAATAAGGGGAAAGCATCCCCATTTCTGTACTAGCTTTCAAGGGCTAAAGCATTTACCCTTGCCTACCCTAACTGGAGCATAGGATATACAGTCTTCAACATGATTTCATTTGTTTAGTACATTTCTATACTGTCCAATAGCCGAAGCTTCCTGGGCAGTTCGCATGGGATAAGTTACCACACGTGCTTTGAAACAGCATATCAAATGGTCCCAGGTTTCATCTTAATCATTGGGTTTTGCAACCCCATTTATTTATTTATTTATTAGATTTCTATACCGCCCAATAGCTGGAGCTCTCTGGGCGGTTAATATACTTTAGAGCCATAATGGGTTTTATCTTGTTATGTGCAAATTGCCTTAAACACAACAGATAAGAAACAAAATGTATTGAAATGAAGTTGTTTCCCCTTTAGCGTTGCCAGAAAAACAGAAAAGTATGTATGATCGGTATATTTAGAGCCAGTACTTTACTGCTGGAATTACTACTAGAATAGCCCAGTGGTTATAGAATCTTAGTAGTTTGGCATTAAATCCAATGTAATTAGCACTAGAAAATTCAATTACAGTTCAGATCTACTGTTATAGAGGCAATTTCTGGAGATCAGGAAAATTACTTCTGTCCACTTGCATAAATAGCTGGCTAGGCTAAAGCATTTTTATCAAATAGATCACCACCAATATTCGCTTATGCCTCTAAGATTGCCAAACATGCTAACAGTGAATGGGCTGTTCCCCTTTATCCTCTCTACTTTGTGTGGTACATTAGGCTGAGAGAGTGTGACTAGCCCATAGTCATTCACTCAGATGGCATTTGTAGAGTGGGCATTTGAACCTGGTCCAAGCCTAACACTAACCACTTACATCCATACTAGTTCTTAAGAAACTAGCTAGATTTTCTCTCCTCTCTAATGGCAACCTTGGTCCTAGTTGGCTATCTGTGTGGCAGCAGCAGCGTTGCAGAGTCAATATGTTAAAATGGGGTGAAGTTCCACCCACTGCTACGTTAGTTTCAGAAACAGAGAACTAAAATAGTCTCTATGGACTTTTCTCACCTAAATGCTTATGGAATAAATCCTATATGTGATATAATTTTAACAAAAACCTATAAAATTCTGAATCTTGGAATCAGAATCATGCAGATTAAATGGTCTCTTCTCTCATCTTGACTTACAATGTATCCTATAGGCAGAATTTATGTTTGCTTAGTGAATAAATACAGACCTGTTTTATTAGTCAGGGAAGGCTCTCAAAATCCTTCTCAATTAAACACAACTACAAAACAGCACAGAGAACTAGAGTTTCACCATATATACAGGCTCTGCCTTCTACCTATCTCCACAATCTTGTCCATATATTTTTATTTCGCTTTGCGGAATTTTGACTAAGCATATTTTAGATTGTGACACATTTAAATATTTAATAGCACCAATTCATTTTAAGGTTCCTATCTCCAGCAACATCTGCACCAGATTTAGTGTCTTGGCTTACCCAAAGTTATTGAATGCCACATTTCATCTATTTTCTCATGATAATCCCTGCCCAAAAGTATTTCAATTCTATTTTATTCACTTTATATTAAACTCTGCAATGCAGTTCGAACCATTTCTGCAATTCCATGACATTCCAATTGTATGAATCATTTGTATATAATGCTCAATAACATTCCTGATAGGAAAGTTTCTTTACTATAAATTCCTGTTCTCTGTACGTTCTGGAGAACTTTTCAGAATCTTGAGTAAGTCCTATTCCCACCCACCCCCTGGATGTTGGACAGGGTCCAATCCCTCTGGAGAGGATCTTTTGCAGTTGGACTCTACCTCCCATCCAGAGGAAGGAATTAAACCCAAGGTTCCAGAATGCCCTCCAGAAGATACAGGACAATGTCTATTTATAGCCTCTGGTGTAGGGTGGTTTTTACCTTATCTCTAATTAGTGGAATATAATTTCTGGTTCCCATTTGTTTCAATCCATGAGACAGAGGGTTACTGGCTCTTTCATCTTTTCCTCAATAAACCTTCTTAGAACATCTGAGGGCAAACTCAGTCCTGGCTGAGAGAACAACATTTAGCTTATTTTTCATTTTTGTGAGTTGTACATAAAAGCGTGGGAATGCAGAAAAATGGCTCAACAAAGATCGGTTTTGTCCAGTTCTGTTTCTCGCTCACTTCCCTCCTCCTGTGTTCAGCACAGGCTACGATCCGACCTCTCATATAAACCACATAGGCTTTCCATTCAATTGCTTCAGTTGGAATAGATACAATGCTCAGCACAACTCTCTTCCATGACGGCTTGAATTCGTCTTCTGCATACTGGTAACACCTGGCACATCACAGCAGACCTCCAAGGGGTCCAGTATTGGATTCACTGGGGTAGATGAAAACAACTCCTGAACTACTTGGAAAACTCAGCCAACTACTCCAGGAAGCAGCAAACTAAGCCTTCTTTGCCACCTTCACCACCACACAGTAGGTGCAATTCTATGCTCTTATGTGTGCTCTACCTTCATGATGAGACTTACAATACTTACGTTCCAGCTATCTCCTGACCTGTTTCCTTGCCTGGAGCTCCCCAAGTAAACCAGGAAGCCAGATGACTTCTTTCTTTCTTTCTTTCTTTCTAAGATCTATCTGCACTCAATACATTTTACTGAAGTCAGCCAAATGTCAATACTTGCAATTGAAACATTCCTTGCAGACCCATTTTGGACCAGCAGTTTTGACTGCATTTCAGACTCCTGAAATGTTTAGTTACCTTATGCAGACATCTCCGTTATAAGTCTGTCACCCTTTTGTAACATTTTGTGACACCAGTTATTCACAGTGTCCAAGTAGACTGGTACAGAGAACTTGACAGCCGGATCAGAAAACACCAATGGACAGACATGCCTTGACAGCTATCTGCTCAGCTTCATTGGACTCGAGGCTTAGACTGATCCATGAAATTCAGAGGTTTAGGGTTTTACTGGACACTCCTCAGGCTGTACTGGGGGATGGGGACTTATTGGCAGACCACTCTGTTGGTGCTTCCATGGGGAAGAAGGGTCCCTGATACATATGATGTGTCACGTTGCTCTGTGTCCCACCCCTCAGGTGTGAGGTTTGTGTCCTCCTTAATCATGTTGTGAAACTTTTTGCTTGGTTGATGTGCATGTATTATTGACTAATATCCCCACACTGCAGGTCTATTGGATGGTCACCAGAATCGACTCTTTTGGGACCTTTTGGTGGCCAAAAAACTTATATCACAGTACTGGAAGAAGTGGCAACCCCACCCCCCCCCTCAAGAAATCAGGACTAGACCTGACAGCACTTTGTGTCTGGTTGTACCTTCTATCCTAAACTCCAGTGCATAGACACATATTTAAGTATATGGTTAGCCTATACAGAAATGTTAGAATGAGAATTGTACTGATCAGTTTGAATCGGAATGTTTATGTATAAACCCCCTTGTGAGCTCCTATATCGAATGCATGATTACACTCCCCAGTCTAGTCATACAACTTATCCTTCCCAATCATTGCCTGAACCAGTCCCCCGCCTCAGCGCTATCTCCTTTTTATTTTAATACTATTCTTGTTCTATTTTGCTGTAGTAATATGATGCATGTAACAACAAAAATCAATACAAGCATACACACACATACACCTAAAAACTTCATTTACATGTGTAGTAGTGGCGTTTATGCACACAGGAGGATAAATGGAGGATTCCTGTATCCTATTTATAAATTATTAAAATACATAGCACATTTACAATTGCTCATTATAAAAGATCTACACTTATTTCTCAACATTTTTTACTTGTTCTTTTAGTGCTTAGCAATAACACTTAAGCTTATCCTATAGGATTGTTTCTAAAGTTCTTTTTTCAACCACATTTTTGGCATAACCTTCCATTTAAAGTTAAGTGTTTAATGCAAAACATGGTCCATCCACTTAGCAACATTTTCAGTTTCCCCCTGCCTCACCAGATATAGGAGAAATCACCTTCAGCCACCAGAGTTTCTTCAACACTTGTAACTGTTCTAATTGCACATCTTCTAGTTTCATCTTTCATTTCATCTTAACACCATACGTTGGCCCCTTCATTGCAGGTGAATTGTTTTTGAAGTAGGACATATTTGAAAGTTATCGAGTCAATCAGCAATTGAGTCAATCAGCAGTTCTTTCTGCATCTTTCTGCACTGTCACCAAATCAGAATTTGTTCAGCTTTCAGCACCTCATCAATGGCTCACTTGAGCACTTCTTATTTCAAAATGTAATATGCTGTATTACTGAAACATGTGTGTCGTAAGGTCAATAAAAATTGACCACTCTCTTATTTAACCAAACGGCTCATTTATCAAGAGGGGGCAAACCAACAGATAGGACCATGAACACAGCTATGTTAAACAAAAGTATTTAAGGACCTGTGATCTAACAACCAAACTATAGTAACTAATTCCAGACTAGGGGGGGGAAACTCATCTAAATCCTGCCTTTCCTCTTCAAAGTGGAGGATGTGTACATGGAACTGACCTATTCAAATGAACAATGCAATAATAAGACGTGACATATTGCAAATTTTAACTGATTTTTCAGCCAAAAGATCCAAGATGAAGGAACAGCTCTGGGCTGCAGCAGCAGCCAGCTCTGCATTTCAATTTGTTCAGCCATTTTCTCCCTTACATTCACATTCAGAATGAACTCATCACGCAATCTCTTATCGTAAATCTATCTATACTATGTCGGTCCTCAGTAAATGCTGTAAAAGAAACACAATTTTAAAAAACATATGAAACATTATTTTAATGTTCCTTTGCTGCCTTACTGACCAGTTTATGAAAAGGGATCCATATTCTCAGAAGATGCTAGAGCAAAGCTTTTCAATACGATACATGGATCCGCTCTATGTGAAGGAAATACTGTTTAAAGGCTCCTTGGGGTGTTCAACATAACTGTTTTAAAGCTGAAGAGCAGCAAGGGAACTCAAAGGGGAAAAGAAGCCACAGATTAAAAAGAGAGAGACCAGAAATTAGAGGAATGTGTGCCTCCTTGTGGAGGGCCTGATGACTTTTGTACAGAAATTGAGAAGACTGGCACTGCATCCTAGTCAAGATACATACAGCAAGGTGGTCAAAAGTGCACTACAGCTCCTCTGGCAACCAGCCAAGACTCCAGTGGAGGCCCATCACACCATGAAAGCTCCACAGAAAAGCTTTCAATGAACTTGTAATGGCCCTTAAAGCCTCCATTTTTCACTCAGGCATAGGATGTTAGGAGAGAGCACAAGAAACAGCTGGTGTTCTGAGTGGGGCATACTCATGCACCAAAACCCAAGATGCATTCCTAAGGATATGGATGGAGGTGTCATGGAAGAGGACCCCGAGCCGTCATTCACTGAGAATCCCAACCCCTTGTCCTCAGAAAAAGAAGCTCCAGAGTAAATGGGAAAGGAATCAGACATGGAAAGCCGTCACAAAGCTTCCTTTTCCCGGGGGAGCCGTTCTTTAGAAAGACCCGAGGATTCAGCTCCTCTGCATCTAGAGGAGACTGCATTATCGTTCTCAAACTCTGAGACTCGGGCCATGTGAATGCTTGCATGCCACTGCCACTCCCACGCTGTTGCAGCATAAGACTGCTGTAACAGGGCAGCCCCCTTTAAGAGCCAAAGACTCAGTCTTTACAATGGTGGGACCAACTGGCCTGCCAACGGCGACTACATTCTTATTTAAGGCTCAGTCTTGCTCTGCCCCTTTTAAGAGCAATAGACAGGCAAGTCTTTCAGCCCCAGCACCAATTGGAGCTTTCCATGGTACTGTTCTATTCCCATTCTTAAAAACCTGACCTTGCTGGGGGGAAAACAGTCCATAGGGGAAACCTGCAACTCAGGCTTCAACAGCATCTAAAAGATGCTAAGTCCTCACCATAATAGAAGCAGAATAGAACAGTATGTAGAACAAAATAACAACAACAACAATATAATAAGGCAAATAAATATTATTGGTGTTATATCCTCCTCACTGTTTGCTTGTCTATACATTTTACACTGGAAGCTTTCAAAGGAGGAATTTATGTTGCATTTAAATTTTCAAACACCACAAATATTGATGTGCTACACCAATTATTATTAATGAAATGCAAAGAGTCTTCAGATGCAGATGCTGTGCAACTAATTGCCAACTGTTTCCTTTCCCTTTCTTCCTTTCTGTTGCATCTTATCTTCTCAACTCTACATCAGCATCAGGCACCCCAAAAAAGGAGCTATTCTAGTTTTGGTACTTGGCCACAGACTCACTTGTAGAACTTTAGGCAAGTCAACAATAAGCTAGATGTGATGCTAAATACCTTCTTCCTAGACCCCATTGAACAAGAGAGATCTGCAATTCAGAACAAGGAAATGCCAGGTCGAACAGCAAAGATTAAAGAGCTAACACTGATTGAATGACCAAAACATCATGAAAAACTCCATTCCCGCTGCTACAGTGGGATCTGTGATGGAGATTTGTGTCTGAGTCTACACTGAGTGCAGAGAAGGGATGAATTAATTTAAAAGAATTTTTGGCTCCTATAAGACAGGGAAATGCATAAGCAGTGGGGAACCGAAGTGAATGAATGGCTGATCTGAATTGCTAAGCTAGAAACATGCCATCTGTATTTGAAAGAAAATATCAGAAAGGTGACATTAGAAGATGCTATGCTTTTAAAGTAGTGCTTGACTGACCTATAATTTTTTAAAAAAGAAGAAAGCATTTAACTGATTCACACACAATGAAGAAAAAAGTTAACCAACTATTCAAAATACAAAAAATAAATGAAAACCAAACTACATTAACATAAAAGGTCAACATTCTATCTATTCATGTGAAATCTTTTTTTAGTTACTGTTTTGTGGCTACCCTGGCTCTTGTATTTGTGTGTGTGTGTGTGTGTTGTTGTTGTCGTCGTATGTTAGTTCTTGTGTTCTGTTTTTGTCCGGTTTGTTCTTCCATCCTTCATTAATTTGTGTATGTTTCTTTGTTTTTTAATCACATTAAAATGCTTTTAAAAGTTCAAAATGTTTATTAAAATCCTGCAATAAATAATTTATTAGTAGTATTATTTATTTATATAGCACCATCTATTTTCCTCATTATTGTTATTATTATTATTTATTACATTTATATACCGCCCAATAGCCGAAGCTCTCTGGGAAGTTTACAAAGGTTAAAAACAGTGAACATTAAAAACAAATATACAAAATTTAAAACCATAAAAAGCATAAGTACAAACAAACAAACCAGACAATATCTATTTAAAACAACTATTCTGGGGTCAGTTAAAAAACTCAGCATATGCTGTTAAATGCCGGGGAGAAGAGAAAAGCCTTGACCTGGCGCCGAAAAGATTAACAATGTTGGAGCCAGGCGAGCCTCGTCGGGGCTCTCTCTTTATTTGTATATAATCAGTAAGTCTATATACACCAGTTGCTGAGGAACATGGGTGGGAGGGTGCTGTTGCACCATGTCCTGTTTGTTCATCCCTGGCCGATGGCTGGTTGGCCACTGGGTGAACAGAGTGCAGGACTAGATGGACCGTTGGTTTGATTCAGCGGGGCTCTTACGTACTTAGATATCCATGGTTTGTTTGTGTGAATATAAAACATGGGACAAAAGTAGGTACAACTATGCTTTGCATTGGAACTTCACTAGATAGAGAACAGTCTGCAGGCTCTGGGCATCTTAGACCTGTTCTTAATACACTGTGACAAACTACTCCAAAACTACCTACTGGTCTTAGTAGTTGGGAACATGTAAACCACATGCAACAGGGTCCTAACCATAACCTTTTTTTGGCATGCCCAATAAATGTTGCCAACATCGACCACACAAAACAGGCTACTGCTGTGACCAAAGCAACTGAGATCTTAATTCAAGGCACTTGTTTTGGTATTCTGGGTAATTTGGGAGATATCTGTTCCAAGGCCAGGTCTCTACAGTATACATCATGCTTGCTGGAGATTATGACAGTTGGGGAAGGCTGCACTATACAATTCCCTTTCAGGACAACGATCAGAAGGCAAGGGAATAGCTACTACTACATCTTTAACTAGAGCAACTTCTGCTGAAAAAGTGATATGCAACTTTTTGAACTACTCATCAGTATACATTTGCATAGTCCTCAACCAATAGATGTTGGTTTTGTAATTTTGATTTCTCATTCTTTGAATCAACTATACTATGAGCTACAAAAAGCCAATGAACAATCACACTTGGAGGAAACATATTTGCCCACAGGTAGCAAGATGATCCAGCTTCATTTCTATTGTCTAGGCATGGTCTTGTCCCACCTGAGATTAAGTTCTACTCTATAGAGAACATTTATAACAAACGAAGAATTTCAAGAACAATAGCTAAAATGGACCCCTATGAGTCTATTTTCTGCTTGATTTTAAGATTATATTCTCTGTCATGAATACTCAAACATGCAAGACATACTCCAAAAGAACAGAACAACCAAGTAGCTTTAATTATAAAATTACTCAGCATCACAGCTCAGACATTGTTCAATAGCCTAGGTACTTTTCAGCTGTCCCTTTCAAGCAACTGATAATTTAAAAGTCTCAGAGCGAGGCAAAAAGCTGCTGGATACCGGAGCCAACAATGGAAGAATTTGTTATACTAGCTCCTTGGTTTGAAGTGCTAAAAGAAGAGTGCCATTATAGGACCATAGGAAGTTTCCTTATACCAAGTCTGACTACTTTCATTTACCTCGGTGTTGTCTACACTGACTGGCAGCAGCTCTCCACCCACCCCATCTCACCTGCATTGAGACCCTGAAGTTCTAGCCAGTCTTGCAAACATATTGCCAAAAATCGTACCAATTATGGGGTCTCGAAGGTAGGATATTTAAAATACGATCTGTTCCAAGCTCTAAAGGAAGAAACGTCAAGCTGAAAAACAATTTGGCATTTTAATGAACAAAAGCAAAGCCAGAGCAGATGCTGTACCAAAGCCAGAACCTGTCAGGACTTGATTGCCTGAATCATGTTGATATCCTGAGATAGGAATGCAAAGAGGCCTCTCACGTGAGCCTGGGCCAGACATGCATGAGAAGCTACAAATTCAGTATATAATGGAGGTAGTAGAGAAGGAAGCAGAAGCAGACTGTGTTCAACAAGGAAGAGTATACAAACTCTTCCTTGTGTCATTTTGTATTGTATCAATTCTCACTTGAGTTATGTATTTGCACTATTTAAAAAGCTCAAACTCACTGCTTTGAGAAGGATAGGGTCAGGATATCCTGTATCAAAGCTTGGATTGTTTGGCTTGGAGAAGAGGAGGCTGAGGGGAGACATGATAGAGGTGTACAAAATTATGCATGGTGTGGAGAATGCGGATAGGGAGACATTTTTCTCCCTCTCAAAATACTAGAACCCAGGGTCATCCCATGAAGCTGATTGGTGGGAGATCCAGGACAAATAAAAGGAAGCACTTCTTCACACAGTGCATAGTTAAGCTATGGAACTCACTACCACAAGATGTAGTGATGGCCACCAATTTGGATGGCTTTAAAAGGGGGTTGGATAAATTCCTGGAGGCAAAGGCTATCCATGGTTACTAGCCCTGATGGTTGGGTGCTATCTCCAGTATTCAAGGCAGTAAGCCTGTGTGCACCAGTTGCTGGGGAACATGGGTGGGAGGGTGCTGTTGCACAGTGTCCTGCCTTGTTCATCCCTGGCCGATGGCTGGTTGGCCAATGTGTGTGAACAGAGTGCTGGACCAGATGGACCCTTGGTCTGATCCAGCATCAGGGCACTTCTGATGTTCTTATGTTCAAAGAACCACTGTAAAACCTTATTTGAAAACCTGAGATTTGGTTGCCCCCTTAGTCTATCTCCCAACAGGTTGGAAAGGTTTCTATTTTTTTCTTCTTCTCCTGTCCTCAAATGAAGAGGGACACTTGTTAAATATTCAGCATTTTCTCCATAACCGTTTCTCTAGGCTAATATTACTTCGTTCTGTTTACATTTCCTCATAGGATTTCTTTTCTAGAGCTTTTGTCACATTTGCAGCCAACTGATTTATCTACATGTTTATCCTTCAGGATATAAAAAGTAGCCATTTCAGTGACTAGCGAGAGCCAACTCCAAGTGTACAGCTCTGCAATGGACAGGCACTTCCGTTCCTCAGCTTTTTATGTTCAGCTACATTAAAACTGGTTTAAATGCAATAAACTTTCTAACGTTTACTGCTACAAAATATGAGGGGGGCAATAAAGTTGGCTGAGCCTATGCTAAGAGAGTCTTAAACATTCCCTCTGCTTCTTTCCTGTGGTCACATACAATAAGCTGGATGGATTGCGAAATGAAAGGGAATTTGGGGCAATTTAAAAGTCAAACTACAATTTCAATACTGCCTCTGAACTGCATTTCAGGGGACAGAAAACACAGACATCAATTCCATTGTTTCCATACTTATTGATGCTTACATTCTGAAAAGTATTTATAAAACAGTGGTCTCAAATGTTCATAATTCCTTTATAAATTGCCCTCAGCTATGTCTTTTCTCAGTGTCAGCTAGTTTTCTAGGCTGTCCACAGCCTAGCCATATCTTCTTTCTAGCTCCCCTGTTTTGTAATCTCTGTCTTTCCTCTGTGCTTGCATCCTTACACGCAACCTCTTTTCTTTCTTTCACACTTCATGAAAAGAAAACTGATAAATGATTATACTGCCAAATTGCGTGCATCATTTCTGCTGCTACTATCCAAACCATTCTGTTAGACTGAAGAAAAAGCCTAGTCTTAAGTGGAACACGCTGCCCTTTGGGTTTTTGAGATGATGACCAATCCTTCTCCCCAATTTTGCTACATATATCTCCCTAGGTCAGAAAAGGGCAAGTCTGCTCACACATCTTTCTCATCACAGTTGAGAAAGATATAGACCCATGATGTGCTTTAAATATTCACAAAGGAGTAAGACTGTGAAAGAGTCGTCCAGCATCAAGCCAACAATTTGCAGAAGGGCAAACAGCAAGTAAATTATCATAGAATCATAGAATCATAGACTAGCAGAGTTGGAAGGGGCCTACAAGGCCATCGAGTCCAACCCCCTGCTCAATGCAGGAATCCACCCTAAAGCATCCCTGACAGAGGGTTGTCCAGCTGCCTCTTGAATGCCTCTAGTGTGGGAGAGGCCACAACCTCCCTAGGTAACTGATTCCATTGTCGTACTGCTCTAACAGTCAGGAAGTTTTTCCTGATGTCCAGCTGGAATCTGGCTTCCTTTAACTTGAGCCCGTTATTCCGTGTCCTGCACTCTGGGAGGATCGAGAAGAGATCCTGGCGCTCCTCTGTGTGACAGCCTTTTAAGTATCTGAAGAGTGCTCTCATGTCTCCCCTCAATCTTCTCTTCTCCAGGCTAAACATGCCCAGTTCTTTCAATATCACCATGTTGTATTGTTTATTCATTTCAAGACAAGTGTGATGGTCAATAATTCCCTAAGCCCTAAAAGGAACAGGAGGGGGAGAGATACTGTGCTAAGAGTGTCAGCCATGATCCAAAGACATCATTTATCTATGTACAATGAAACAGCATGTGCAGCTGTCAGTGTTTAGTTTAGCCACTGCGACTCCTAAGCCAGACAAGGGAAGCTATGCTTAATGATGAATATGTGACTGCCCCAACACTTTCATCACGTATGTATAAAGTGCTTCAGTTAATGCAGCACATGCCTGGAGCAATTGTCTGTACCTCCAAAGTGAAGCCAAGCAGTCCCGGGCACAATGAAATGAGGAAGTCACGTGGAGGCCAATGCAACTTAATACACAAAAAGCACAGATAAAGGAAAGTATCAACCTATGCAATGAAACTCTAACCATCTATTGTGACCTCAGGTAGCAACACTTATGGATCCAAGCACTTGCTTCATCTGCATACATACTGGAACATGAAAGAATACAATGGTCACAGAGGTTTGGCTTATCTGATGTTGGAAGGATTAAAGAGATACTCAAGCCAGACTGTAGCTTTCTGTAAGCTTATCTGTAAAAATGAAGCAATGAAATGTTACTGCCAGTGGTACAGTGCGACCAGAACTCATAGAGTCAAAGCGCCAGGACTTGTTGGTTAGCAGAAATGCTGATGTCATCTACCATCCTTTTCAGATTGGGTTAGTGTGTGTTGCCTGAACACAGCCAGGGTGCCTTATTTTCTTGAAAAAGCCACCTTGAAAACCTATGGTTTATTGTTGGGTTGTGCATGCTTAACAAGCCACCCTTTCAGACAACACGATAATCCACCCTGGCTGCAAAAGGCCGGAGTGGGGGACCGGGGGGGGGGGGAAGCCTCAAGGAAAACAAAAACCAATGTTTCACAACCAAATACAGTACATAACAGCTTAGATATTATGCAGTATAGATACACAATAAATAAATAAATAATAACATGTGAAATAGAGAAACATTTTGTTTATATATTTAGTTATTTTCCCATATAACTGTATAATATGAACCACAGATTGCACCGGATGTTCCCTCACATGCACAGGCCAAAAAAAGACACATTTGGGTTTGATTTTAAAATAAATATTTTAAAAGCCTTGGCTAGGCAACGAAAGCCCTCTCTAAAGTTTATTTCACCAACAGGGATTTGATTCTTCTCTTGTCTCAATAAAAGATTGTGCTTTGTATTGTACCCATTTCCACGTCCTTTAACAATAAAACTTATATAAAATACCTTATAAATATGTAAATAAGTTTTAAATATTTACACAGGAAATGTGTGAGAACACAGCAAATAAGTAAAATATTAATGGGGTGGAGTTCTGTTTTGCTGGAATGCTACTCCGAGCTCCAATGATACATGAGGTCAGTGAACTCTAACCAGTCATCCAGCTAAAATAGTCTTGAAATGCCAGGTCCCAGAACAATATGGGGGGGGGGGGGGAATGACATTTTTTCTGACACAGATGCCATGTGTATTTACAATCTTGAATTTACATATGCTCCAACTGCCTCTATGTAATTTAAAAAAATTCTTGGCTGGGCAACTGTTTATTATTATTATTATTATTATTATTATTATTATTATTATTATAGCACCATCAATGTACATGGTGCTGTACATAGTAAAAGAATAAAACAGCAACACCCTGCCACATAGGCTTACAGTCTAATAAAATCAGAATAAAACAGTAAGAGAGGGAAGAGAACTCACCAAATAGGCACAGGGAACAATAAAACGAACAGTGTGAAAGTAAGAACAAATTCAAGTTCTAAAAGCTGTAGAAAAAAAGAAAAGTTTTCCACTGAGCTTTAAAATCAGTAATTGAAGGGCAGGCTGATATGGGTATGCATGCACAGGCAATATTGTTCTTCAGGTTACAGCAGTATTACAAGCGAGAAGGATCTTGGAATGGTTGTAGATAACAAGCTGAATATGAGCCAACAGTGTGATGTGGCTGCAAAAAAAGCAAATGCTATTTTGGGTTGCATTAAAAGAAGTATAGCTTCCAAATCACATGAGGTACTGGTTCCTCTCTATACGGCACCGGTTAGGCCTCCTCTTGAGAATTGTGTCCAGTTCTGGGCACCACACTTCAAGAAGGATGCAGAGAAGATGGAGGGAGATCAGAGGAGGGCAATGAGGATGATCAGGGGTCTGGAAACTAAGGCCTTATGAGGACAGACTGAAAGAACTGGGCCTGTTTAGCCTGGAGAAGAGAAGACGGAGGGGAGACATGATAGCACTCCTCAAATACTTGAAAGGTTGTCACACAGAGGAGGGCCAGGATCTCTTCTCAATCCTCCCACAGTGCAGGTCACAGAATAATGGGCTCAAGTTACAGGAAGCCAGATTCCAGCTGGACATCAAGAAAAACCTCCTGACTGTTAGAGCAGTACAACAATGGAACCAATGACCCAGGGAGGTCATGGGCTCTCCCACATGAGAGGCCTTCAAGAGGCAGCTGGACAAGCATCTGTCAGGGATGCTTTGAGGTGGATTCCTGCATTGAGCAGGGGGTTGGACTTGATGGCCTTATAGGCCCCTTCCAACTCTACTATTCTATGATTCAGCACTTCCCTATACACATGCCTTAAATAGATAAATGTATGGCAATCCAAAACACGCCTTACTTTCCAGGAAAGAGTCCCTTCACATGAATGTTAAGTTTATGCAAAAGAATGTATGACTAGCTCAATCCAAAACAGCCTGGTAAAAGGAGTGAGCATAAAATAGCATATGAAGCCACCATGATGCTCACCTGGGATGACAATGAACAAAACGCACCTTTGAAGGACTCTGAGGGAGTGGTTGCCACAGTGTGGGAGGCCTGAGCGTGGGAAGGAACATTGCCAGAGCATCAGAACCACGACAGAGACCCCTGCCCAATACCACAGATAAATAGAGCCCACATTGTACAAGCTACTATTTGACGGAATCTAATAAAAAAAAAAAACACCACCTAAATCATCTCATCTAACCCCAGGCTCCACAGTTAAACAGAGTTAACTCAGCAGCTGCTTCAGATCTGTGTTGTGTTCTGCTGGAGGATGTTTTAAAGCAGTGGTGAAAGCTGGCTTCTGAGAGCTCCCCAGGACGTGCTCTCCTAGGCTGGCGTACTCACATGAAGATATTCACCAGCTTTTAGCTTCTTCCCTTTCATTTGTAACGTTTTTTATCTAATTGGCTTCAGAATTTATAATCCCAGTGACAGCATTCTGGTTGTGCGGCACGGGTTTTTTTTTAAAAAAAATAGAGTGGGGGAGGAGGAATAGGAAGGAAGCACGCGAAGGCTGAAGGCACCATCTTCTGTCAGGAAGACATAACTGCAGCAGAAGACGGACTTTCAAGTGCACCTGCTCCTTTTTTCATCCTTATATACTAAGGAAGGGAATACAGAGCTTTCAGGAAACTCTTTTCTGCCCGAAAAAGTAGCACAGGCACCTGACAAGTTTTCTGCACAGTCAAGGAAAAATTAGTTGAGAGTTCAAGTGCAACCAAAACAGCCAGACTTTGAAAAGAGTAGATTAAGCAAAGAAAAAATGCAATTAAAGCAGCAAAAAATTTACATTTCAACATCAGCACTGTACAATAAGAAGGTTTGTCAGGCATCCACTTAGTTGACACATGTTCATATCTGTCAGCATTTACATGATAAATCCCAATTTTCAGCCATTGTTGATCAAACCAAACAAGATTTGGTATGCAACTTTTCAGGCCCAGATGCTGAAATAAATTATGCACATTAGTCATTTACGTTTCAGAGCAGCAGAGCGCTCTTTTTTTCCCTTTTTTTTTTTTTTTTTTTTTGTGCAACTTACGACAATTTGGATTTTTTGCCACGCACAGCTAAAAACAAGACTTCTTCCTAATGAAACTTCTCAGACAATGGATCCTTTATAACAAGTTAGGAAAACATTTTTGATGAGAAATGTTATCCACACTTGACTCAGTACCACAGTATGACTCATTACTGGGCTGCCTTAAGAGGGTTTTACCACTGGCTTGAAAGGGTTTTACTGCCACCTTGAGAGGGTTTTACCCATAAAGTAACAATAAGTGTAACATGGGTAAAAAGCAACGCTACATGCATGCAACGAAACACACACACAACAAATACATAAATGCAACAAGGATGTAATAACAATAAGGGTGCAGCCTTATCAGTTCTGCACTTCGTGCTCATCAGAGGCTTACGATTACCCAAATACCGAGCAGGAGGCATGGTGGTGGTGATCCTCCCACTCTGCATTTTCGCTAGACAGACATTTCTGCCCGTCTAGCTGGGGCGCTTTGGAAAGGGAGGAGGATGCAGTGTTCAGAGGAGGGCAACCAGAATGATCAGGGATCTGGAAACAAATCCCTATGAAGAGAGACTGAAAGAACTGGGCATGTTTAGCCTGGAGAAGAGAAGACGGAGGGGAGACATGATAGCACTCTTCAAATACTTGAAAGGTTGTCACACAGAGGGGGGCCAGGATCTCTTCTCAGTCATCCCAGAGTGCAGGACACGGAATAACGGGCTCAAGTGACAGGAAGCCAGATTCCGGCTGGACATCAGGAAAAACTTCCTGACTGTTAGAGCAGTACGACAATGGAACCAGTTACCTAGGGAGGTGGTGGGCTCTCCCACACTAGATGCCTTCAAGAGGCAGCTGGACAACTATCTGTCAGGGATGCTTTAGGGGGGATTCCTGCATTGAGAGGGGGGTTGGACTCGATGGCCTTGTAGGCCCCTTCCAATTCTACTATTCTATGATTCTATGAAAGGAGGCTGGGAAGGCTTCAGGATAGCTCTTATCCCAGCCTCTCCAGTTCCCTCCCCTCCCGCCCATTTTGCAACCTCTGAGAGGCAGCCGGTGGGGTTCTGTCTGTGCCAGCATCAAGGGGGAGGGGGACGCAGATTCCTGCCTTTGAGGTCAAAGCATTGTCTCCGACCTTGGAAATCGGGAGTCTAAACTGCCCTACGGTTCCCCCAGACACTGTTTAGGGGGCCACATGATTACTCCCTGCATGTTCTTAAAACAAAGGTGGCAAAAGCGAGACCACATCACGCCAGTCCTTCTACAACTTTATTGGCTGCCAGGCCAGGTCCAGGCCTGATTCAAAGTGCTTGTACTGACATTCAAAGCCCTAAACGGCTTGGAGCCAGGTTATTTGAAGGAACGCCTACTCCCATATGTGCCTGCCCAGACCTTAAGATCATCCACAGGGGCCCTTCTCCGTGAGCCCCTGCCAAAGGAAGTGAGGCAGGTGGCTACTAGGAGGAGGGCCTTCTCTGCTGTGGCATCTCGGCTGTGGAATGAGCTCCCCAGAGAGGTTCACCTGGCGCCTACACTGTACTCCTTTCATCACCAGCTGAAGACTTTTTTATTTTCTCCATATTTTAACACCTAATTTAACTTAAAATTAAACTTTGCTGTTTTAATTCTGTATTTTAACCTATATCAATTTCTGCTGTGTGGTTTTATCTTGGTTGTGCTTTTCATACTGTATTTTGTATTTGTGTTTTTAGACTGCTGGTTGTTTATTAAGCGTTTTATGTTTCTGATTTTTGTGAACCGCCCAGAGAGCTTCGGCTATTGGGCGGTATAAAAATGTAATAAATAAATGGAATTTTCAACACCCCTGACCTGCAATGTGCAGGCCAAGCTATAGCAAACGGTGAGGCCCACAGCCTGCTGCAGTGCAGTTTGCTTCCCAACGCAACTGACTGGTGGCAAAGCCACACTAAAGCACAGAAGGGGAGCATGCAGGCGGTAACGACCCCTCCGATATTATGACTTGTGACACACTTGTCAGAAAGATTGTCCATACCATCAGGTGACACATATCCGTTAGAAATTCATTCAGCAAATGCTTTGGATAGGAAATTGGCTAAATAACTGATTAGCTAAAGTCTGTAAAGTTTATGCACCAAAACCACAACATGCTTTTTTTGAGACACTATTTTAAAGCCTCGTGTGGCGCAGAGCGGTAAAGCAGCAGTTTCTGCAGCTGAAACTCTCCCCACGGCCTGAGTTCGATCCCAGCGGAAGCTGGTTTCAGGCAGCCGGCTTGGGTCGACTCAGCCTTCCATCCTCCCGAGGTCGGTAAAATGAGTTCCCAGCTAGCTTGGGGAAAGGTGATAATGGCCGGGGAAGGCAACGGCAAACCACCCCGCTATAAGGCCTGCTAAGAAAACGTCAACGAAAGCTGGCGTCCCTCCAAGAGTCAGTAATGACTCAGTGCTTGCACGAGAGGTTCCTTTCCTTCCTTTTCCTTATTTTAAAGATACAATAATATTTTATAGTCTGCTCTTTAAATGGATGGGTGGCTTCATGGTGGTTATCAAAACACACTTGCATTTACTTCTACAAAGCAACTAACCTTGCAACATATTGCTCTCCCCACACCTTATTCTGAAGTCATTATTGCCTGCTTAAATTACACTTTACCCTGAAAGCACTGAAGAGAAAATGATATATCATTTTCAGTACAGTCAGTATTGCTACAACTACAGTTCTCAGGCAGCGTTCATTGCAGGCAGGAGATACAGTACTGGGCTTGACGGACCAATGGTTGAGTTCAGTATAAACTTCATAGTACAAACTTCAGCTTCATAGAAGTTAATGTGAATGTAAGTCATGAACATGTGTGTTCTAGTTATAGTTATCCACAGAGCTTGCTTGAACAAATTTTAAGAAATTAACATTTAAATTCTGGGCTAAAATGTTTGATTTCATTTACAAATATACAGTTACAAGCAAAATTATTCAACCCCCATTGCAAATCGGGTTTATTGTCAAAATTTACAGACTTTCAGCTGTTTGCAATGAACAAATCAAGCAGAAGCAATTGAAATAGCTCAACACAACGAATGCTTCAAGTGGTTTCCCCAAATTCAACTGAAAATGCAACTTCTAATGACTTCTCCAGTCTCAAAATTATTCAACCCCCTGAATAAAATCCCTCACAACAGCACACATACTGTACAATATGTAAAACATGTGTTGTCTCAAGCACACCTGATGCAACTAATCAAGGGCTTCATTAGTTGCACCAGGTCTGCTTGAGGAACACATGAAATACCTGAACTGGCCATGGGTTTGTTGAGTGTCACATTTGACTGCATGTTAGAAATATGGCTAAGTCAAAAGAAAGGTCCAAAAAGTTAAGAGAAGAGATCATCGCCCTTCACAAACGAGGAACATAAGTTGCATTTTTAGTTGAATTTGGGGGAAACCACTTGAAGCACTTGTTGTGTTGAGCTATTTCAATTGCTTCTGTTTGATCTGTTCATTGCAAACAGCTGAAAGTCTGTAAAATTTGACAATAAACCTGATTTGCAATAGGGGTTGAATAATTTTGCTTGTAACTGTTATGTCCATCAGAAATATTCAGATATATTGCTTTTATTTTTAATTTTATTTATATTAATGCTTATTTAAGCATCCACAAGACACAGAGAGTCTCACCAACATAGCATTGCTACAGTGGATAGAAGAGATCAGACAAAATAATAACGAACTAAGGACACGATCCGATGCATTAAGTTCATACAACGACAGGGTTAGTTTGCCTACTGGGCCAGAGGGATGTTCAATGGTCTGCTAACAGCACACAGAGTAGGAATGATGGACAGGTTCATGGAGGGGTGATGAGAAGGAGGAGGCCTAGAAGAAGGTGGAGTGGATTTAGAAGTAGACAAAAGAAGAGGCTACACATCTGGCAAGGTTACCCAAATGCCTTTGACTGCCCCTTTATTCGCTGAGGCAGAGAAGCAGTTAGACAGCAATACAATACCCCAAATTATGGGTCTAATTTGCAACTCATCTAAACCTTCTCTGCAACTTTAAAAGAAAGCTCACTGTCATGTTAAGGTTAGGAAACTGCACTTTCCAAAGCTTCTAGACAAAGCTTCGTAGCAGGCTTCACATTTAGCAGCTCATTTACACTGTGCCTTTCCCTCTCTTTCTTACTTCTTTTCCTCCCCTACCCGCCCCCCTTTTTTAAAAATACTGTCATCTGCTATATATGGTATAGACAAATTGTATGTGGGCTGATTTTTATGTCACCACCTGAGAGTTAATAATAGTTAGTCTAATAACAGCAATTGGCTGTTCAACAGGTCAATGAAAGGCAATGGAGAGTTAAGTGTAAAGAAGGATGGGAGAAGAACTGTCATTTCATCCGAAACTATATATGTTAAGCCAGTGAATTTTGTGCTTAGGACAGCAAGGAACTTCTAGCAGCCTCTTAAGCAGAAGGCTTTCCCACTCAACTGTGCCAATACAGCTCAGTGCTCCATTATTACACTCCTGGCCAGCTTTCTAAGGAAAGGCTGTCAGGCATGCCAAGTTAAATGTTCACTTTTAAACACAGCCAAATAAAGAACAACAGGATGACAGCATCTGACTCACGTATTCTGAAGAACAACAAGTCAAGCACCAGCACCAGCACTTTCAGTAATATTTCCATAGCAAACTGTAAATAAACTGGAGTAGGTAAGTTCATTACCCACCATCAACCTTCATTTGGGACTACATCAATGTTCGAAGCTTTGGGAATATCAGAGATGTCACAGGAACTGGGATTTCATGAGGATGAGTAGAGATAATGCGACAGCTGTCCAGGTTACAATACACCTGACACAGAGTCTACCACTATCCAAGATGAAACCTCCTCATTTACCACTTTATTATGTTGAATCCAGCAGTGGTATCTAACAAGCTGCCAACTGACTCAGGAGAATGCACCACAGCCACAATCCTGCCCTGCACAGAGTCCATCTTATAATATTGCAGGAAAACATTGATGCATAGTATGTTATTCAGGAAAGCCTGTCTGCCTGCCATTACTCATCTTCTCAAGAGGAGCCGTAGGATTCCTTGAAACCACTGTCCGACAGGGGGGGAAAAGAATAAGCTTCCATGAGTGTCAGAAGCTCTACACTTTACTAAAACCATGTGCTTATTCAAGAAGATCAGATTGCATCCTCAAGTGTTTACACAAAGAATTGACATGCTGAGCTTTTACCAAAGCACTCAACTACCAAGTAGAGCTGCAGCTATTCTGCACATATTAAAAGGATATTTTTGCCCAGCTACCTTAGTCGGTGGCGCTTGTACCAACCTATAGCAATGGACATAAATACAGAAGGCTTCTGAACAGCAACGAAGTGGAGACAAGACAGATAATGATCTTTAAAACTGCAGGCCGTCCAAAATCCTACAGGTGAGCTAAACTAAAAATTCAAAACACACAAATCACTTCTACTTTATAGACAGAGGTTCACAATTTTTGGTTGACCTTACTAGCCAAGGCAAACACTGTGGTCGCCAAGTTCCATCCCTCTGGTTGGATAGAGGCAAGTGCCTCCGGCTAACAGCAAAAATATCCCTACTAACCTGTTCTGGAAGAAAGGTAGGTGGAAAGCATTCTGGCGTCAGCTGATGCTCAGCAGTAACCTTAATGTCAAGTAGTGGCTGAAAGGCTTCCCCTTTTCACAACAGAAAGGCCAGGAGGGACAGTGTCCCCTCCTACACACACACACACACACACACACATACACGCTTTTTGCTTCTTTTTTTTGCTCTGGAACGGTTAGGGGTGGCAGGGAGAGTTTTGGCCCTATATATCCCAGGCTCTGTGCCTTAGCCATGCAGATGCCAAATAATCCCCAGTCTTCCTCCCAACTTTGAAACTTGGGAGGGAGCAGGGATCACCACACAACTGCCCCTCAACGATTTCACTAGTGAGGCCTACCTGGTGGCAACACTGTCGTGTTTCAGCCACAGGTTAAGACCATCCTCTACTGGGATTTCTTATTGTTGATCAATCAACAATAAGAAATCCCGGTCCTGGGATTTCTTATTGTTGATTGTTATTAAGTGTGTGTGTGTATGTTTATATGTTGCATGTAAATAGTTTTGATATTATGTTGAAATATTTTATTTTTAAGGTCTTTGTAAACTACCAAGAAAGCTTTGGTTATTGGGCAGTATAGAAATGTAATGAATATGAATGAATGAATGATACAAAAATTGAACTGATACAAAAATCATTGCCATGTTCTCTAAGTGTGCAAAACCATTTCTAGAAGCACACTAGCCAACACGGCTGAAGTTGGTGGAGGGACATGGCACTTCACAAGCCCAACACTGATCCTTGCTCTGATGCCAATGCTAAGCAGAATTCTCCCAAGGTGGAGGAACATGGATGTGTGAGTGTGACTAAAAGATATTAGAACATCTTTACACATCCCTGAAAGTGTGTGCACTGGCTCACATAAATAATAAGGTTCGGTTAAATTGTAAAAAGCCAGGAGCCACAAGATGAAGCTCAACCTAAGGCAAGTTCAACAGACGCAAGCTCCACGCGTAGTTAAGTCTGCTCTCCTGCTTTACAAGCAAGGATGTGATCTTGTGTAGCAAATTGCTCCCTTGTGCCAGCTTTACCGTGCCTGGTTTGTCATCTAAAGCCATTCACTGATGCTCCTCAAGTAAATTAGCAGTTAGATGCTCTGAAAGGAAGAAACTGGGGACTGTTTTGTCAGCCGGTAGGGGTGGTTACTGGAATGGAAGGTATCTTTAATAGCCTTATTAGCCTATAGTTACACACACAAACACAGAAATATATATCTGTACATTTAAGTACAGATATATGAACACCATAGAGGAGAGTTGCTGAACTCTGCTAACTCCTACACTATTCAATAAGCCCCGATGGAAAGGTTTCCCAAATCAGATCACCTGACCCTCTGAAAGCTGTAAGGGGCAGTTGGATGGTGGAGGTTTTGGCAGGTGCCTACTTCTTCCACTACAACATGAACTGACAAAACACGCAGGCAGTGGCAGGTGTTAACGAGATTAGGCAGGAGTCAGATGAGAGGGCTTATCTATTAACAGCAAAGGAGCCCAAAGGTTCTAAGAGCAGGGGGAGTTTCTAAGAGGAATTGAGCTCATATGTCCATTCAGTGGCACATTAACAATGCATAATATAAAGAGGGAGAGGCCATAGCTTAGAGGTAGAGCATATGCTTTCCATGTAGAAGGGCCCACATTCAATCCCTGGGTTCTCCAGGTAGGTCAACAATACTGGGCTAGATGGACCAAAGGTCTGACTCAATATAAGGCAACTTCAAGGTGTTGGTTTTGACCTATAAAGCCTTAAACGGCTTGGGATCACAATACCTGATGGAACGCCTCTCCCGACATGAACCTACCCGCTCACTGCGCTCAACATCTAAGGTCCTCCTCCAAGTGCCTACTCCGAGGGAAGCTTGAAGGATGACAACAAGGGAGAGGGCCTTTTCAGTGATGGCCCCCCAATTATGGAATGATCTCCCTGACGAGGCTCGCCTGGAGCCAACACTGTTATCTTTTCGATGCCAGGTTAAGACCTTTCTCTTCTCCCAGGCAGTTAACAACATGTGCTGAGTTTCTTTCTTTCTAACTGACCCCAGAATAGCTATTTTTACAAGGGTACTGTTGTTTTTATGCTTTTTATGTTTTTAAACTTTGTATATCTGTTTTTAATGTATACTGTTTTTAACTTTTGTAAACTGCCCAGACAGCTTCGGCTATGGGGCGGTATATAAATGCAATAAATAAATAAATAAATAAATAAATTTCCTGTCACTGAAAAATAGGTCATCAGATCTCTCTGGGACCACATGATGACATTTGCTGTTAAGGAACACAGGAAACTCTCCTGGGAATCTGAAAATAACGGAAGAGTTAAGACACTTAAGACAGAGTTAAATATTACAGAAGAAAGGAGAACTTGGCACTTGGAAACTAAACTAATTAGAGTGACTTGGAAGACCTGCAAGTTTTAATTTGAAAGACTTTTACCATCAGTTCAAAACGTAATTTTGAACTTTTTCCTTCTCTCTCTCTCCTTACATTAAATTGGTATACTATGTACAGCATGAATGAACACTTGTAAAAAGCTGTTTTCTAAACAAAAAAAGTGTTCCCGACAATTAATACATTAAACAAGAACATTTTCTCTGACAGATCATGAGTTTCATCCTGAACAAGCAACAAAAGAATCAATAAATTGCTCCTGAATGTGCTCCCCACTCAAGACTCCCAATACCAACCAGGGAGTAGAGGTTGATCTTGACTGCATCAGGGAATTTTACACTTTGGCTAACAATTTTAACAACTGGCTAGGCAGTTTCAATTGCTCTCGTTTAAGGTACACTCTAAGCTTTTACTGCCCAGCTTGAATTTGCTTGTCACTACTGAGAGGTTACAGAATGAAGGAGGTGATCATCCAGAATTGATGAAAGACCCTCAGGAGGTAAAGGAGATGATGCAACCAAAGACTCAGGAACAATCCCCCCTTCCTATTGCTGCAAAGGATTTTTTTCCTGGTTTTGTAATGACAGTACAGTGACATTCAAAACCCAATTTTCTAGAACCACAAATACCCCACTCCCATTTTGGGGATTTAACGGAAATGTCTTTAGCTATGAAGCTGGATAATATAGCTCATTTATTTATCCAAAGAACCTATACCTGCATCTCTTTCCCATGGCTAACAACAGATTAAAATAAAGTTCTACTCCTGCCTAAAATGTAGCAAACTCCATAAACACTGCTGTAGAAATGCAAGTTTGAACCTTCCTAAACTCAAAAGCAGCTAACACCACAGTCAGTTCCACTATAGTTTTGTACTGATTTCAAAGTAAAATAGTAAAAATAAAGCAGGTGGTCAACAACATGCTTTCCAGAATACAAGACTGGTAATGTAAGCTAGCTCCCCTTATTCATGACACATCTCTAGCTTGTATGCTACTGTCGAGACCTGCAAGCCATGAACCAGAACAGGGCACATACATGCACACAGAGAAATACACAAGACCTTTTGACTATGGTCAGGTGCACAACACTATTTTCCATCGCAACATCTTTTCCGTTGCCACACAGCCGCTGTACTTATGTATCTCGACCTTGTGAATAATTCAAAACATGTTTATACTGCATAGCCAAGTTTAGAAGTATTGGCCTTTGGTCTTTTCCAAAATACTGCCAGTACTCACAAATACAGAATGCCAAATGACTTTTTTCAGTGTCAACTCACAATGGCAAACTGATGGTATTGTCACATCTCTCCCTCCCTCACACACACAAACTTCAATACACCTGGGGCCAGAATTTATGCAATTTCCTAAACTCAAGCACAACAAAAGCCCTGTTAAAATACACCCAGTTTCTTGACAGCCTACCTGCTTGAGATGGCAGAGTTCTGTTCTTTCAGAATTAGCTCCCGTTGCTGCAGGGCAATGACATGCCTGGAGAAATCATCAGGGCTCCTAAACAATTGGAAGACACACAACTCACAGTTAAAGACGCTTGGATATGTTCAAGGTTAAAAGCAACAGTGTTTCACATCACAGGAAGATACAGCTAAACACCAAGACTGCTATAACTTAAGAACATAGGAAGTGCCATGACCAAATGAAAAGTTACTAGAGTATGAATCACAGCAGCTAGACTATTCCTCTCCAGACAGGATCGTAGCTGGGATGGCAGTCAAAGCTGGTAACAGGCACTCCGAGCCACAGACACCAATTGAGACTGTAATCTAAGAGCTATGCACCTAGTCTTTCAGGTGGAATGCAACTCCCTCTAGAACAGGTTGAATCCCACTCATGTGGTCTGAGGGACTACACACTGGCAGTGCCTCTATCTCGCTTGGATTGAGTTTTTGATTTGTTAGCCCTCATCCAGTCCATTGCCACAGCCAGGCAAGAAGGAAGAAGAAAATTCAATACATCAGGGTAGAATCTGGAGGTCTGAACATGTCACTATGAAATAAAGGAGCTACTGTTAGCCATTTTGTCAGCATGAGAATTTCCTAGCTGTGCATTGTCAAGCTCAGTTTTAGTAAAGCAATACCAGTCCCTCTGCTTGAGAAAAGGAGCTGCAAAACGAAGTTCATTGTTATAATCCTCTCATATTGGATATACAGACATGAGTTCATTTGGTCAAGTACAAGTAATACCCAACATAAACAGATGCTTATATTTCTTTGCTGAATCAATGGGAAATGTTGTATTATTTACAAGTCTTCAGGTACATTAGAAAATACAATGCATCCCACTTAATCTCAAATATGTCAGCCACTGACATATGTTTTCACAAAACAAAAATAAAAAATAAGGTATCACTGGCTGGTATATTTGCTATTATTTGGAATATGGATGCTTGTAAATAGTCACTCGGTTGCTCACCTGTAGAAAGAATTCCCTCCAGGAACAGAGCCAGAGAACTTTCTGCATGTTGACAGATAATTCGTTCTTTCCTTACCTCCCTATTTATGAAGCAACGGGTCACAAACACAACAGAAAGATTCATGCAGGTGGGGTTGTGACGTTTTTTGAACTTTTTTTCAGATCTATTCTAAATTATATAAAATATTAAACTTGAGGACTTCCTTAAAAGTCCAATACCTTCTAATGAATCAGGAAAGCAACAAGCAACTTACAGTAAATAATTATTGTGAAAAAGTGTTTTCACTTCAATACAAGGCAGCACCCTGCATCATATGAAGGTTAGCGTGACCAAAGATTTAAGCTAACAGACAAAAATGCAAAAAAGGTTCAGTATCCTTCTAAAACTCAACAAGGGCCCAAATTACTCCCTTACTTAACTAGTAAATTAAAGCAACTCAATCTCTGAGCTTGATGCAGGCTTCTATACACTGTACAGCACTGCCCTCTGTTGAATCCAAGACTGGAAAAAGTTCATATAACCAAGTAGGAGATTTTAAACCAGTTAATAAATGGATCTGTACAGAAGGGGGCAAACGCTGTCAGTAACTTGGAAATGCTGCAGTTGATAACTAGGACAAAAAAAAAATTGAAACCAAGTAGCAGGAAATTTCTGCAACATACGTAGCAAATAAAATAGAAATGTTTTCAGTGAATATCCTAGTTGAAAAACAAACTTCACAGACACAAAACATAATCCTTTGCTACAGAACTACAACAGAATGCATTCCTCTCTCATCTTCCATGCAAAATGCCACTGCAGACACTTGTTTCTAAAGGTTTGATTTGAACATATACCTGCAGTCTGAGAAAACAATTTAGAACATCAAATTCTACTAGAATCTAATTGTATTTTAGGTATTATATAGTAAAACAAAATACATTAGCTAGGAAAAAAGCTAACTAAGCTGACTTATCTTAACCTGTTTTCCTTAACTTCCTCTCTCTTCACGATTACACAGAATGACTTCAGGAGACCTTTCACAGTTTCACTAGAAACACGTATTTGCCCATTCACAGACAACTCAATCCTCTTTCTAATACAGAAGTAGGAAACCTAGAGTTCATACACTATTTTTACATGAATGACCGAGAACTCTTAGAAACTCTGCTTTTACAGTATTTGCTTTGAGTTTAAATTTCTCAAAATCAATGGAAAATCTTTCAGCATGTGAAGTTTTATTTATTTATTACATTTTTATGCCACCCAATAGCCGAAGCTCTCTGGGCAGCTCACAAAAATTAAAATCATAAAGAGCATAAAAACAACCAACAATCTAAAAACACAAATACAAAATACAATAAAAAAAAGCACAACCGGGATAAAACCACACAACAAAAATTGATATAGGTTAAAATATGGAATTAAAACAGCTAAGTTTGAATTTAAGTTAATAGGTGTTAAAATACTGAGAAAATAAAAAGGTCTTCAGCTGGCGATGGAAGGAATACAGTGTCAGCGCCAGCCGAACCTCTCTGGGGAGCTCATTCCACAGCCGAGGTGCCACAGCAGAGAAGGCCCCGCACCTAGTAGCCACCTGCCCCACTTCCTTTGGCAGGGGCTCATGGAGAGGGACCCCTGTGGATGATCTTAAGGTCTGGGCAGGCACATATGGGAGGAGGCGCTCCTTCAAATAACCTGGCCCCAAACCATTTAGGGCTTTGAATGTTAGTACCAGCACTTTCAATCGGACCTGGGCTGGCAGCCAATGAAGTTGTAGAAGGACTGGCGTGATGTGGTCTCACCGGCTAGTCCCTGTTAGTAGGCATGCTGCCCTGTTTTGTACCAGCTGAAGTTTCCAGACCGTTATCTATTCTGGACACATATCTGAACACACACCTGTCATAGCATGCCTCTGCTTGCATGTAGTCTAGGGGTAAGAAGTCAATTCTACTTCCATCTCCTGGTGAACACTACCGCCCCAATCAGCCTGTTTTGCCCTAAGGGGTCCTCTTCCACTGTCTGTGAAATTGGGAGAATTACTTCTCCATGTTGTATTGCTTTCAGTTGCAAACTGACCCCAGAAACAAGTGGCAGAAGTCGGAAGACTCCTACTTCTCATTTATCAACTCTGAACTTGCTATCATGGTAGGAACTGTCGTTCCACTAGTGTACTGCTGTCTCCTTACCATATTAAGCCAGTCCATTCCACCCAGGGCAATAGAAGGCAATTAACAAGCCTTTTGAATCCTTTCCTAAGGCATTTCCTTTACAAGACAGGTAAGTGTAAGAACTCTTGACCATTATGTTATGGACTTCAGCATTAAAAATCAGAGAAAAGCAGAGTATATAATTAACAGAAGGAGCGTTAACAGGCATCAAATAGTTTAAGAGAAGGAGAGGATGAAGGAAGGTTAGAGGGACTTAATTGCCTTTCTCAAATTGTGTTGCTTCAATTCAAGGGTCAGCAATGAAGGAATTCAAGTACATCTAATTAAAATTAGCCAAAAGCATACTGAAAAAAGAAGCACAAGCAAACAGTGCACATTTTCTGCATGTGCAAAAAGCAATTACAATACAAAGTGTCGAAAAAGACATAGATATGTATGCAGTTATTTTAAGACCCTGTTCAGCATTTTCAGCTAAACATGATGGCTTAGCGTGTCGTGTGAACCATTCCTAACCATGGTGGCTACATAACCACAATTTAAATTCGCTCATTAACCATTTTCTGCAAAAGGGTTAGCAGCCTAACCATGTCTTAGCGTGTCATCTGAACAGGCCCTAAAGAAATATAGCATTCCTGAAATAGGCTGAGAACTGTTTGATCCAGAATCTATTAGCCTCTGCATTGTTTAGCTTGTATCCAACAGTAATATAATAAGGATCAACTTATATAAGATTTGTTGCCCAAACCCAAAATGAAAATATAAGCTTGCTTAAAACCAAAAGCAAAGCAAAAACAAATTAGTCTGTAATGTCTGAAAAGGGCAGATATAGTTTTCACTTGTTACTATACAAACTAATATGCTCTAAAGTTGAACTGCAGTCTCTTAAAGAGATTTATCTACCAACCTTTTTTAAAAAAAGCATGGAGTTAGATCCAAATGTAATCATGCTTTGAGTAGAACCATCAAAATCAATGTGACTTAAGTTAGTCATTATTAAAATTAAAACTCATCTATTTAAATGGGAATACACTAAGCATAACTAAGTCTGAATCCAACCCATAATGTTTAAAACAGACAGCTTAATGGACTGATAACATATGTCATGTTAATTTTCCATGACGTATAAATATCACAATGTTTTTTTCTCTAATAGCCAAAAGCAGTTGAACTCAAATATTTTATTAAGAAAAAAACCAATGAAGTGTACTTAGTATGCTTTTAATGTTATATTCAAGCAAATGCACAGTTTTACTTGGAAATTATTTTTTATCCGAAATCTATAAATGTTTAAAGTCCTAACAACTCAACAGCATGAATTAATCTAACATAACTTAGATTTTAAGGCAGGGAAATGAAGACATGGAACATCGTAAGTATATGTGTTCCCAAAGAATAGTCATGTGAAAAAAGTTAATTACAACTTTGATTTTACATTTCACTGATATCCATTCCAGTTGGCCAATTTCACTTGCATTTATTTATATTTATTTATTTATTTATTTATCACATTTTTATACCGCCCAATAGCCAAAGCTCTCTGGGCGGTTCACAAAAATTAAAACCATAATAAAACAACCAACAGGCTAAAAGCACAAATACAAAATACAGTATAAAAAGCACAACCAGGATAAAACCACGCAGCAAAATTGATATAAGATTAAAATACAGAGTTAAAACAGTAAAATTTAAATTTAAGTTAAAATTAAGTGTTAAAATACTGAGTGAATAAAAAGGTCTTCAGCTAGCGACGAAAGGAGTACAGTGTAGGCACCAGGCGGACCTCTTTTAATTGTTGCTTTCCTCTACATAGTCCCTCTTCTTCTTACGTCATCTGGCGGAGACATATGGCTTTCCTCTGGTGCTTTAGCATCTTCCGATTCGCTCTCATCTGAATCTTTGCCTTTTGTATAGGGTGATGGCAACATGAAGATATTAAAGGCATTCTTTAGACAACTAAACTGATCTGGCTCTTTTTTCTGTTTGCTAGGAGTTGAAACTTGATCTTGGTCCCTGCTGAAACTCGAAGCCGAGCAACATGATATGCTAGGGGAGCTTACTGTAAATTCCTGGGCACAAGTTTCAAAACAGTGTTGTATATATTTCAATACATTTTCTCCTGGTACATCAGTAGCTTGACTTTGACCGTCTCTGAAGAATCTTGGTCTGTAATTAGCTTTTAAGAGATCCAGCGACTCCATGGCGGCGGCGGCTTTCAGCCCGGAGGCCGCGAACACAAGCGCGAGAGACCGAGGCATTGTATGCGTTCGTGATGTTATTAACCAATGTTATGAAACAATAATTTGTAAAACTGGAAAATTATATGTGGAAAAATAGCGCACATGAAAAAGTTAGTGGAAAATTTTAAGAACCTAAGAAGAGCCCTGATGCTGGATCAGACCGAGGGTCCATCTAGTCCAGCACTCTGTTCACCCTGTGGCCAACCAGATATAGGACAGGGATGAACAAGCAGGACATGGTGCAACAGCACCCTCCCACCCATGTTCCCCAGCAACTGGTGCACACAGGCTTCAGATACTGGAGGCAGCACATCACAACTCTGGAAAAATGTCTTGCAGCACAAAAAAACTAACAATTCTATTATGGCATAAATTTTCATGGGCTAGAGACTTAATCCATTAGTATTTAAGCTGTTCCTGAACTCTTTGTAACAGACTGAGATACTGAACAACCCACACTACTGTAACCAGGCAAAACATGCCAGTCACATTGCCCTGTGCTGTTATTTCATTTGTGCAGCTTACAATGCATCATCTGCTCCTTCCTTTGTCCTCTTACATAATGACCATTTTCTTTTCACTGTGGCGACATAGGTTGGCTAATGTCCAGGTTAACCAAAATTTAATATCTCACAGTATCAATACTAGTGTAAACACACAACAGCACTGCTGAGTTGGAAAGGCCTCCAAATTCCAAAGATGGAGGTGTTTATTTTGTGTTGTCAACTACATTGCCAAGGTGACTACAAACTAATTTTCTTCATACAGTAGAGGCCCAGGGTTGCATTTTACAGTGCCAATTATGAAAGAACTTTATTAGGGGCACCTCATCATAGCACACACACACACCCCATATTCTGTATTTGGAAGTGCAGAATTCATAGCTTTTATTAAATGAATAATACACATATCCATAAAAACAGACAAAAAGTGCCCTTTTTTTAAAAAAATGGCAGCTGCTAATATCAGTAAATACAGTTTTTGCCTGCTTCTCCTGAGCCAACTGCAAGGGGCACGAGGATAGATTACATTTTTCCCCCGACTTTGGGGAATAAACCTCCTAGCAAAAACTCCTCATTATCCAAGTAGAAATAACCAGCATTTAGAATTCAGAGGTAAAGATGTTGCCCTTAAGGTACACATTAGCCCAGCACTGGAGTTTAAGGCAATAAAAGACAAAAATCACTCTTAAGCAAAGCTCTCTGAATGTCTTTGAAGTGTAGATAATTTGAAATGGAGTAATTTAAAGATGAATTTGGAAATTTAAAACCATTCAAATGAAGTGAGATGTTAACTTGATGGCAAGCAGCCCCATCATAATTGCTTCACTTTTTTGTGAAACAAGCTTTCGACAACTGGTGTAATGTACAAGCTATGAGCTGGGTAACTCTTGATTCAGGTTGTCACCTTGGCCACAAATTCACTCAGTGGCCTTTGGTACGCCACACTAAGCCTCAGCTCCCCATTTACTAGGGATGCTACTACTGGCATACTTGCAGGGCCACTGTAAGGATTACATAGATAGCATGTATATAATGCATGCCTTTAATGTTAGCCCACAAATTCATGGAAAAATAAAACGAATTTGATAGCTGTGGATTTACAGTTATTTAATGTAGCAGAAAGGAAATAACATGTACAAAGATCAATCCAGTGGAAAAAGAGTCATAGCTTTCTGTAGATTTAAGGGAAATAGTCAAGAGTTCACACAGTGTCAACATAGTAATAAGTGTTTGAAATATTAGATTTTGGGCAAAGGCAATAGCCACATTTGTACACAACAGTATGCCAAAAAAAAAATCGTGAAGAAGCGTGCTAAAGCATGTTGCTTTCTCTCTCCAACTTGGAGAGTTGGAGAGAGAGCCAAGGGACTCTTGGTCCATGGTTTGTTTAGTGTGATATCAAGATTGGATTCTAGCTTACGACTCTAGTTTGTTTGGAGAACAACAAGCCAGAGTCCCCAGTTCGGATGTCATGCCTTTCAGGTGTTCTGCTAAGAGTGCCTGGCTTGTTTAGCTCCGCCCCCGGACAGGAAGAGACCAGCTGGAGTGATCTGAGCAAATAATAATTCTGGCTTACTGTGATGTATGAACCAGGCCAATGTGACTATGCAACACCACAGATATTAGACCAGATATTTCCACGTGCTAGATTCCAGTGTGGACTGTTTAATAAGACAACCTGCCAGACAATTTAATCCTGGCTTAAAGGTTTAATCATTCAGTTAAGCAAAATGTGATATTATCTAGTGCTCCACTCAGAATGATAACTTCAATGGACCTATAGGCCCATGTATGCATGGAAGAAAACAACATTGACTTCCATGAGCTGGGTAAAGGAAAAGCCAAAAATTCAAGAGTGCAGGACAACTATGAGAATTGTATATCCTCACAGCGGGGAAGGGGGGCATTAATATTTGTCAAAAGATTGGATAGTTACGGATGCTTCACTCTCAAATTAGAAATCATAGCCCTTCGCGTGATGGGACTATTAATCCCAAGAAGGTTATCACAGCAACACTCTTCACTCAAAATGACGAATGAAAGCATTTCCATTCACTCAGGCAGCACACAGCTTTGTTTAGGCTCTCAGCATCCAAACTGGCAATCATACGTTCCAATAGCTGGAACCATCTGGCAAGGAGGGCAGAGGTGAAGTGTTGGATGAAACAAGCATAACACGCCGGGGAAAAAAGCCAACTAGGTTCTTGTGCAGTCCTGGGCTTCTCCTCAGGTTCTCGTTTTTGCCTGACAGATGCTATTATTTACCACTCCAGACTTGTTTGAGGAAACTAATAAAATTTACAGAAAAACAAAACAACGTTCTGGCAGAATCGTCCTACTGCATCAGCCTGAGCAAGAAAACACGGGCATTTTCCTTTACTTTATACTGGTTTAGAGATTGGACTTCAGCAACAGTTAATAGGTGACCCAAAATTTTATGGCCAGTCACTGCGTCCAACCACAGAGAAGACGTGGGGTGGGTGTGGGTGTGGGTGTAAGCCTTTTTATCTGCCCTTATGGAGACATTCGGAAGATTAGTTTTATTCCAATTAATTTAATGCATAGATAAATTGCTGGGAACCAAGAAAAAGCCTAACCCCCTCAGCTCTTAATGACGGCAAGCACATCTGTGTACAAGCTCAATTTGTAGTATAGCTTGCCCACAGGGATACACTTTAATTGCCTCGCTGTTGCACATTACCAGGGATCATAGAAATAGGGCTGACCAGCAAGTGTAATAGAGGGCAAGCTTGCCTCCCCCACCTCCACTCCCTTTTAAAGCAGACCTGCTAGACACCTTTCTGAGCTTCAGCACAGAAATTAAGGATTCATTCATACATAATGGAGGGGTAAAGGCAGGGCCAAACCCTCCACATTTATGAAATCGCAGAAGTAAATTATCTCATGTTCAGCGTATCTTTATCGTAACAATTTGCTCTCACTACCACACAAATGCATGATGTACAATACCACCTACTAGCCTTTTATTCCAATGGAAACCAGCCATTTGGATACAGTACAGAGAAAAGCAACTGTGTTTTTCTTGTTTTTGCAGATCGCTATTCACAGAATGAAGAATCAAGCCATTCCAACAATCTGCTCCTCTTTAATCGTCAGTATATCATGCTTTCCAAAGCTGCCAAACTATACTTGTTTGCCACATTTGCACTGAATAATAAACCAGGATTCTAGGGGGATCTTGTCTTACCTTGAGTAAGTGATGTGCTAGTCAACACAGCTCATTTACTTCCACCTGGCTTTTGCCACAAACAGGAGCACCTTACCAAACCGGAAGTCGTTTGCATAGCATGTCATCCGAACCCAAGAGCCTGACTTGTTGCACCCTTTACAAGCCAGCATCATGAACCAGTGTTTGTTCTTGACTTGCAACAGGCACTACAGCCAGGTTCCCTAGTTCAAATGACATGCGAACAACTTATTTCTGGCTAGTGGAAGAAGCCAAACTACAGGCTGTGTTCACCAGCATGCAACTTGTCTGCAGTATGTCGAGATTCCCCATAACTCCAGCTAATCATTCGGTGTAACCACAGCCATTGTCACATCTCATTTTAAAAAATCAGAGCCACGATAATAATCACAATGAATCCAGCATCTCTGATCAGTTATAGAATCCATGGGCAAAATGCTCTCAGGTACAGAGTGCTTAACCAATTTTCAGTGTGAACCAGATACTTCTAGAGTGTTTGTGTTTGGGACATTCTCCAGATAGGGAGGAAACTATCACTGGGTCAACATTGTCGAGAGTCAGAAAACTTGGGTTCCAATTCTAGCATCTCAGGGAAGAGAAGCTCTCACTGGCAGGAGGAGCCAAGCAAAAGCAATCAAGCCAGCAGGCATAACAATTCATTGTTGTTAAATTAAAAGAACACACTTTCTGAAAGTAACAATACAAGGCCTTCTCCAACCTCGTGTCCTCCAGATGTACTGGACTACAACTCCCATAGTTCCCAGACAGCATGGCCATTGGGAGTTGCAGTCCAACACACCTGGAGGTGTGAAAACAAGAGTCTGAAAACCATCTGTCAGGGATGCTTTAGGGTGGATTCCTGCATTGAGCGGGGGGTTGGACTCAATGGCCTTGTAGGCCCCTTCCAACTCTGCTATTCTATGATTCTATGATTCTCCCCTCAGTCCTCTCCTCTCCAGGCTAAACATGCCCAGCTGTTTCAGTCTCTCCTCATAGGGCTTTGTTTCCAGACACCTGATCATCCTGGTTGCCCTCCTCTGAACACTTTCCAGCTTGTCTGTGTCCTTCTTGAAGTGGGGTGCCCAGAACTGGACGCAATACTCTAGATGAGGCCTAACCAGGGCCCAATAGAAAGGAACCAGTACCTCACATGATTTGGAAGCTATACTTCTATTAATGCAGCCCAAAATAGCATTTGCTTTTTTTGCAGCCACATCACACTGTTGGCTCATATTCAGCTTGTGATCTACAACAATTCCAAGATCGTTCTCGTTTGTAGTACTGCTGAGCCAAGTATCCCCCATCTTGAACATCTCACATGTTCAAGATCCCAGAAAGGTAATTAGATTACGATTTGGAAATATGCAGCAGCAGTAGTACATTACAATCAACATTACATATTAAAGAAATATGTAAATAGATTTTAGTCAATTGGTTAAAGGCAATTTGGTCAAAACTCTTCAACAGATCAGCAGGGGCCATTTGCTTTTTATCAATACACAGGTCAGACGCTGCACATGCCTACTCAGAAGCCCTTCGTCTTCTCCCCATCTCACTTCAGCTGTCCACAAGCTGGAAACTCAGCTTAAGAACTTCAGGAAAAATGAATTATATGCATCCCCAGACACATGTAAATAAAATGAAGAAATTTCAGATTTACAGTCGCTGCCTTCAAACCCTCTTCTCCAGCTCAGGGAGGATTAAGAGGACTTCAAAGCAGCCCAAGCTCCAATTAAACCAGTGTGACCACCCCAGGGATGCAAGAATATTCCTCTGATTAGCAAGATGCACTCTTTGAACTGTTTAGCAAGGAAAAGAAGGCTTTCAGAACTTTAAACAAATGCAATAATTCTCTGCGGGTTTCTAAGCATATTTTTTTTAAAAGAAATCTGGATGTTTAAAAACAAGGACAAATTACTGCTCGGGTCAAAAGCTTCATGGAAACTCATTAATAGGTCAACCATCAGTGCTTTGGTTCTGCAAGTACAAAATGAACCACAAGAACTCCTGCAAGAATCATAGTACAATGGATAACCAATTAAATGTTCCACCTTCTTAGTCTGCTGGATTTTGCAACTGGAATGGAGACTTATAAGGTCAGAGGATGCAATCCATATGGAACACAGGACACCGCTTTATGGAAGAGATTTCCTAGTCCTCCTTGGAGAAGCCTAGGATTGAACCTGGGACCTTCTGCAAGCACAGTGTGTGTTCTACCACTGAGCTAGCATAGAAACACAGGAGGGAGCCCTTCCCTGTATGCAGCCTTACGCTTCTTCAGTTCTTTTGGCCAACAAATGCTCCCTTCTGTGCTTTCATCCACATAAGCCCATGTAGTCTGCACAAAGGCTTGCTAGGCTGGACAAAACATAAAGGAGCTAAGTAGAGAGGTTAAGCATTGGCTGAGCTGAATGGTTCAATATTTGGGAAGGAGACACAATTCAGTGGTTGACTGTCAGCATGCACATGTAACAACCAAAGCAGATCTAAGGGTGCCTTCAACCACACGGGTGGTGCACACGCTGCAGATTGATGCATTATTCCCACCCCACGACAGCTCGATTTCCTTGCTAAGCGTACGCTAATGCTGGGCACCCAGTGTGAAAGTTTCAACATTGAAAACAGTGATGAACGTTGAAACAAGTGGTAAAGAATGAGCGTCTGCACATGTGCCAAAAGGGATTCAGTGCTAAATGGGTATAATAAACTATTGAGAAGAAGCCAACCCCCATCACCATCTCCCATAAATAAAGAATATTTCACTCCAGAAAGAAATTGAAGACTCATTCACAGAAAGCGAACTGCTGGAGAGTAATCGCATTAAAGATGTAAACAGTGGCACTTCAGCAATTACTGTTCTCCTTTGGCAGCTCATTCCCTAGCAAACTGGTGCATTGGTTTCGTTCCCTGCATCAGGCAGAGAGCTCAGATCAGCCAAATACAATTACAGCTCCGTGTATCTTTGCCACAGGCTCCTGCGACTGGGATTAAGATAAGGGCTGGATCCTTGTCACAAGCATGCTGACACCTCCTGAGTTTGGCTCCTGGAAACAAAGTTTTGATAACTTTCAATGCCTGATGCATTCCTTTAGCATTTGCCATAGTATAATGTAGCTATAACTTCCTCTCCTTTTTTTCATGCAAATGCATCTGGGTCATAGACAACAAACTGGTTCTACTACAAACAAAAAAAGCATATGGGACTTAAAAGAAAAAAGGAAAAAAGAATGATTTGCTGCTTTTCTTTGAAACTCAATTACAATTTGATTTCAACCCACAGAGATATATCTAGTGTTATACTTCCTTCGAAGAATACTGTGTGTTACTCACATGTTACAGAGGCTTATGTGCAGACCAACACATAAGTAAGACTGTGTGTTACTCATAGACCAACAAAGGTTTTGTGGCTGCAAATTCATCTAAGTCGGCCCTAATCTATGCTACTATAAATGTGTTATTCTGCAAGATGCCACAAGACTACTTGGTTTTGCACAAAAGACTAATGTAATTATCCTCTAGAATTAAGATTCTGAGCCCCAAACTCGTATGTTCCAGCTATACCTGCAGGGCACCCTGAGTTTCTGCAAGTAAATGTATCTGCAAGTAAATGTATTAACCGGAGAGCTCCAGCTATTGGGCGGTATAGAAATGTAATTAATAAAATAATAAATAAAATAAATAAAATAAAATTTTCAGGATCAACAGCTCCCAAAGCATTAGACACAAAACTGAAGAAACAATAGAACATTAGGCAGAATACATAAACATAAGGTGGACACAAAATACGAGGAAAAGCTACCTTAGATCACATAATTCACTTAAGGAAAGGCGGTAGCTAAAACGTATGTTTTTAAGGCCTTCTTGTGGCGCCTCGTGTGGCGCAGAGTGGTAAGCGGCAGTTACTGCAGCTGAAACTCTCCCCACGGCCTGAGTTCAATCCCAGCGGAAGCTGGTTCTCTCAGGTCGACTCAGCCTTCCATCCTTCTGAGGTCGGTAAAATGAGTACCCAGCTAGCTGAGGGAAAGGTAACCGCGACTGGGGAAGGCAATGGCGAACCACCCCGCTACAAAGTCTGCCAAGAAAACGTCAGAGAAAGCAAGCGTCCCTCTAGGAGTCAGCAATGACTCAAGTGCTTTGCATGAGAGGTTCCTTTCCTTTTTCCTGAATGCCAGTAGTGAAGTGCCTAAGTGAACATTAACCAGAAGGGGGTTCCACAGCTGCACAGTGACTCTGAGAAGGCCCTGTCTCATGCGTTCATCAGCTTAACTGATGTTACCAGCAGGCATACAAGCTGGAAGCTTCTTACATTCCTTTTTAAAAAATACCCGTGCAGTCTTCAAACCTGTATTGGGCAAATAAAACCTAACTTGATATGAGCAATACTCCTTTTCATCTCTAAGGCAGTCCTCCATAACTTATGACCTACCAATCCAAATACAGCCAACAAAGCATAGGAAACCAGAAAGAAGAACATTCATTTGTATTCAATTGTATCTAGTATGGCATGATTTTCTGCTTATTGGAAGATGTAAGATTAGAGAGTGGGAAGGGGGGGGGAAAGAAAGAAAGAAAGAAAGAGAGAGAGAGAGAGAGAGAGAGAGAGAGAGAGAGAGTTAGTTCCAGGTCTCTCAATTCCCTCCCCTAAGCAAGCATACAAAAACCGCCCAGAGAGCTTCGGCTATTGGGCGGTATAAAAATGTAATAAATAAATAAATAAATAAATAAATAAAATCCAACATCATGAAGTTGCCCTCGGAGATTCCATCAATTACCTACATTATTTGTGTGATAAAGAAAGCAAGTGAGACAGGTTTAAAAAGACTGAGGCCGGGTTAGGTCTCCTTAGTTGAAATAATAATAATAATAATAATAATAATAATAATAATAATAATAATAAGCAAAATAGGTATAGGAAAGCAGAGGGCTTCTTTTTTCCTTACGCCCCCATCCGCCTGCAATCACATCATGCCCCAAGGAGACAGCGGAAGAGGATTTCATTAATAAATTTATTTCAACTCTCTTTTCAATGATGCTGAAAAATGTATGCAAATCCATTCGTAATTAGGTTTAAAAATTCCATTTCATGGGATAATCAGACTTCAAAAAACTCAATTTTCGTTTTAATCAGATTTTAACAAGGATATTAACTCCATTTCGTTCAGAGAAGAGAGAAACGGCGAATTTAACACAAAATTTATTCAAGCTTAGCCCTAGGAGATAATTAAATAAAATTAATTTGGCAAGGGTTGTCTGTAAATGGAAGTATTCCAGACAGCAAAGCGCATTTCTGAAAGAAACAACTGCAGTTCATTACTGTACAAACAGATACAAAGCTTATTGTTCAGGCAGGAGGGAAATCTCAAGTCTTCTACAACAGCAAGGCAACCAGAGCCCTCAGGCTGCTTCTAAGGAATACATCTTATGGAGAAGGGAGAATTGCATGGCCTGCCCTCTTAGGTTAAGCTTCTTAAAGTCACCCAGCAAACAAGAGTCTGAAAACAAGAGACAGAACCACCACAAAAGGATCCAAAGCTACCACACACAGGAAATACAAAGCTACTCCTGGAGAGAGAAAGAGAGAGAGAGAGAGAGAGAATACGTGTGTGTGTGTGTGTGTGTGTAGAAACTTCTTTGTAAAATAGGTCAGCATTATTTATTTACCACATTTATATCCCACCTTTTTTCCTCCAAGGAACCCAAGGCAGCATACATAGCCCTCCTCCTCTCCATTTTATCCTCACAACAACAACCCTGTGAGGTACGTTGGGCTGAGAAACTGTGACTGGCCCAAAGACACCCAGTGAGCTCCCACGGCCGAGCGAGGACTAGAACCCAGATCTCCCGACCCCCACTACACCATACTGGAAGAGGTTGAGACAGTCAATACAGACTTTCTGCCAAATCATGGCTTGCACTAATCAGAGCTTCGAACCCCCCAAAATAGTTTGAGCTTCCAAACATACAACAACCCATGAGAACAATTAAGTGGGTGAGAAGGCCCCACACCTTTGGAAGAAGCTGCCATCGGAGGTCCACTATGCTCTGTCATTGCAGGCTTTCAAGAAGGCCTTGAAAGCGTATTATTTTACCATTACCTTCTCTTGATATGACTGTTGCTGCTGCTGCTATTGTCTTTGTTGTTGCTGCTATTTTTACTGTTGGCTTTTATTGTTGCTTTTATCGCTATTTTATTGTGTATTTGTTTTTACTGATTTTACTAGTTCTGAGGGTTTAACAGCCTTCCGTGTTAGGAAAAGATCAGATAGTTATCGTGTTGCTCCAAGATTTCATTGTCTCTATTACTATGTTCAAAATGCACTTACTACAACATAGTACATTTAGTTTATTTTTAGCTTAAAATGGCTTTTGGAAGTTTGCATTATCAAGTCAGTGGTGCAATTTTTTTAGCTTGGATTTTCGTCCTATACTATATTGAGCAGAAAAGCACAGTACGATGAATTATACGATTGCTAACGCAGATGGGAAATGTAGTAGAAGCACCAGATTACTACAATGATTTTAAATAGTGAAAAACCCTTCTAGTTATAAGGAAGATTAAAGTCCATGATTTACAGGGTCTGTTATTTTGATCTTTTTAAAGAATCTTGGAAATTTCAAACTGGGCAGCTGGAATTGGGGAATTACATTGCATGCAACACTGAGAAAGTAAACGATGAAGGACATAGCATGGGTCCCAGTACGGGGGGGGGGGGGGGAAGGCAGGAAATAAAAAAATAATAGTTCATGTAGCAGGGGCGAGTGGAGGAGGGGGGAGATCCAGTGCGGATTACTTTGCACACTGACCTGGTGGCATGAGATGGTCCAATATCGTTCCCATTTTTCTTATTTATAGCGGTTTTAATTATTATTTATTTATTTAGAGTATTTTTATCCCGCACCTCAGCCAAAAAGGCTCCCAGAGCGGCTTACAATTGATCATTAAAGAAGACAGTCCCTGTTGAGTGTACAAGTGCTTGCTACTGCCCAATGTCTGAAGTCCTAAGCAGGTTTGTTTGTGTTTAGCTGAGAAATATATGGCTCCATTCTCCACAAGTTTCCTCAAAACACCATATTTTCAAACAAAAGTCACTGCCTTAACCTTCTACATCAGCACTTTAAAATTTGCTGCAAAGAACCATTTCCATATTTTTGCTGAACATACAAATTCATTCGAGCCTTATCACCTCCAACGTTTGCTTCAAAACCTCAGCCTTCACAAATTCCAAAGTTACAGTTCCTTGAATGGTGCAGTCCTGCACCAGCTTTCATTTAGCTGGCTAACTTCAAGCAAAAAAACATCTTCTCTAGCCTGCAAACCTTTCTCAGTAGCTCTCACAGGTAAACCAACAAAACACTGGAGGGAGGATAAAAGAGTAAGGAGAGAAGCCAGAAGGTTTGAGTGTAAATGAAACACACGATTTAAAAGGTTGAACCAAGTCTCTGCATTTCAGAGGGTATTGCTAATTTACTTTTTTTTTTAAATGCTACCTTTTTCAAAAGATTTTAAGAAAAGGAAGTTTGCTATTAAATACAAAATCAATCAAAAGCCTGGGTAAACGAATAGGTCTTTAGCTGGCACTGAACACTTGTACGACCTGGAGCCACCCATATAGGAGGGGCGAAAGTGTTCCGGGCAAGAGCAACACTGCGGCTGGACTTGGTAACGGACTGGATGAACGCCTATAAACTGAAGCTGAATCATAACAAGATGGAGGCACTCCTGCTGATAGGTGGTTACCAGGTTGGGGTAGTTATGTTCTGGATGGGCTGCACTCCCTGAAGGGCCAGGTACAGGACCTTGATTCAATATTGTCACCGAAGATTCAAGTAGCCTTGCTAGCTCAGAGCACCTTTTACTAACTGTTGCCTTTCCTGTATAGGGATAGCTGACTAGAGTGATTCATGCTCTGGTAACCTCCAGATAGTTAATATAATGTACTGAAAATGGGAATGCCCTTGAAGGGCATATCGAGGCAGTAGCTAAATCCTGTCGTTTCTTCCTGTATAATATTGCCAGGATTCGACCATTTTTGTCTGTCTCTTCTGCCAAGACTCTCGTTCACGCACTGGTTATCTCTCGGTTGGACTACTGCAACCTTCTTCTCTCTGGCCTTCCTTCGTCTCACATCAGTCCGCTGGTCTCTGTCCACCACTCTGCCGCTAAGATCATCTTCTTGGCCCACCGCTCTGACCATGTCACTCCACTTCTGAAATCTCTTCATTGGATTCACTCCAGAATCCAATATAAACTTCTCCTGTTGACCTTCAAAGCTTTTCACGGTCTAGCTCCTGCCTATCTCTCCTCTCTCATCTCACACTATCGCCCCGTTCGTGCTCTCCGCTCCTCTGACGCCATGCTTCTCGCCTGCCCAAGGACCTCCACTTCCCTTACTCGGCTTCGTCCTTTTTCTTCTGCTGCCCCTTACGCCTGGAACGCTCTTCCAGAACACTTGAGAACTACAAACTCAATCACAGCTTTTAAAACTCAGCTAAAACCTTTTCTGTTCCCTATAGCTTTTAAATATTGAGTTTGTTCTGACTCTATACTGTTTAGCTTCACCCTACCCAGTGCCTGTTTACACTTCCCTGTGCCTGTTTGCATTCTCTTTCCCTCCTTATTGTTTACTACAACTTTATTAGATTGTAAGCCTATGCGGCAGGGTCTTGCTATTTACTGTGTAATCTGTACAGCACCATGTACATTGATGGTGCTATATAAATAAATAATAATAATAATAATAATAACACAGAAGCTTCAACTAGGACAGAATTCAGCTACTACAATTCTGTTAGGTGTATCCAGGTGGAGCCATGTTACCCCAATTCTGAATTATATTAGCTGCCTATTCATTCCAACCCCAATTCAAGGTGCTGGTGCTTACTTTTAAAGCCCTAAGTAGGTTGGGATCCAAATACCTGAAGGATGACCTCCTCCCCTACGAACCTGACCACCATTAAGATCATCAGATGAGGCGTTTCATCAAGTTCCATCATGAAGAGAGGTGCATTACCCATCTATGAAGAAGGGGCCTTTTCTGTCATAGCACCCTGGCTCTGGAATACCCTCTTTAGGGAAATAAGACATTATACTCCTTTTGGCACTCAGTCAATTAAAAATTAATTGGATTTTAACTGCTAGTTCTGTTTATGCTTCTCAATTGTATTATGATGATGTTCGTTTTTATTATTTATTTTTACTGCCCTTTTAAAATTTAAATTTTGCAGTTTTTATGTATACTGCCCTGAAATCCATTTTGTGATCAAAGCACAGTTTGTTTATTTAGATGCGCGCACACACAAGTAAATAAATTGACTAGCTTTCTCCCTCCCTCTCACTCATACATGCACAGTTTAGAAGTCAAATGAAGGACAATTAAATAGAAATAGGAAAAGTTAAAATTATAAATGACTCGGAGACTTTGGCAGTTATTGTGTTTGTAGAAATGTCAGAACGAGATAGACTGAATAAAAATAAGATGTGAGCATTTGAGCCTTCTGACAGCGGCACTGCATCTTCTTACCGATTAGTCTCTGCTATTTAAATGATAATTTCACTATAGTTACATTAAGCATGACTGTTTGCCTAGAAGTGGCTTTTTATGAAAAAAAAAAAAAAAGGAGGAGGAGGTGTGTGCAAGCTGGAAATCTCTCCTCTTTACAGCATGCTGAGTGCTCAGGTTCAAGCCATTTACATTTTTCCAAGGGTCACCTCATACTTAAAAAGAAGAAAACAGCTACTTTTACTGCAAGTTGTTTTCTACAGCCTCTCCATTTGCTGAAAATAAGGCACAAGAATGTAAGAATTGCCTTTCTAGATCAGCTGTTAGAAGAAAAAATCTGAGGTTTTTCTGCTGGGCTTTTAAGCATTCCACTGGATATATAGAATGATGTCTGGAACCCCTGCCTTTTTGGCCACGGCATTATCCCTATGGTTGGTGTAATTCTGAAGAAGCAAATCAGCGAAAACAGGATTAATTTACACCGGTAGCCTGTTTATTGAAAGAAAAAAGCCTGTTGAAAGAAATTCATGTTAAAAGCCTAAAAAGCCTGTTGAAAGAAATTTATGTTAATTCAAAAAATATTGTGAGATTTTGTTATTGAAAGGAGTCTATATCAAATTAAAAACAAAAAACAAAAAAACCAGTATTGAGATTTTCTATCACCCCCTTTGTTTAATATGTTTAGTATTTAGAATATTGTATATTATAGTAGTTGTGTGCCTTTGGCACTCGTTGGTTGCTATTATTCATATCAGCTACTGCCCTTCTTTAATTTTGTGCATGTCTTGCTAGATTTGGGCCACCATTGTATTTCCAACCACCAGATGCCTCGGAGTATTCACAAGCGGGGCATGTACATGGCAGCCTTCATGGCTCGGTGTCCCCAGCAGTAAGCCCACAAAAATACTGCTCCTACATATGGAGGTTCCACTTGGCTAGAATGGCTAATAGCTATGGGTAAGGATGTGTACAAAACCCTGGTCGCCATCAGGAGTGGAAACATGAGCAGTGGCTGGTTTCAGCTTAGAGGACCCCCTGTGTTGTTAAGAGGAGGGCTGGGCAACTTGTGGCCCTCCAGATGTTTTGGCTTGCAACTCTCATTATCCCTCACCTTGGCTAGGGCGAATAGGAGTTGTACACCAGAACTCTGGAGGGTCACAAGTTGCCCATCCCTGTGCTAGAGGAACATCATGTACATAGAATTTTTATCCATTGTAGGACGTATTCCAATCCCTTGATGTTATTCATTGTTCTACTTCAGGGTCTTTGCTTCCTATAATTCTTAATAGTCAATAAACGGAGTCAATGTAGAACAGCAGCTAATCGCAAAGTCCCTGCTTCAGATTTCTCCTCTGCCACAGGCTTCCTAGGTGGCTTTAGACAAGGTAGTCTCTCTCAGCCTGCGGCCTCTCATATGGTTTACCTTGCAGGCTTGTTGCAAAGGTAATTCAAAAGAGAAGGGACCACAATTCAAAGGAAGAGCGAATGTGTTACATGCAGAAAGAAGGTCCCAGGTTCAATCCCTGGCTTTTCCAGTTAACAAGTTCAAATACCAGGCCGGATGGGCAAATAGTCTGACCTGATTAGAGCAGCTGCCTATGGTCCTATGTTCTAATGAGCACTAAATTCAAGTAGTCAAGTGGATAACATGACAATCCAGAGCAGGAAATAGAGCATTTGGCAACAGTGGCATGTTACCTTGTGTAACATGGCACTGTTCCCAAATGCTCTATTTCCTGCTCTGAATTGTCATTAAAGTTGACCTTATATAACGCAGGATGTTTAAGCTGGAGAACATTTAGGAAATGCTTCCAGAAAGAAAACTTTTTATGATGACTTAGCATGAGAATTAGACATCAAACCTCGGCCAAACAAGCAGCACTGAACTAAATCACTGTTCCATCTAACCCATCTTGTCTTAGCATGTTTCCAAAAACCAAGATGCAATTACTAAGGTTGAGGTAATTTAAGTACCTGATTTAAACAAATGAGAACAAAACAGTTTGATTCAAATCAGGTTTTCCACTTTGGAATTCATAGCTTTCCTGAACAAGCATGCAAACTAATTGGTTGCTCTTACAATCAACACATAATGGGATGGTTTGCACATAACACCCACCCAGGCATTTTTCTAAACCCTGGGTTGTTGTAAGCAAGACAGTGTGCTAGTTCACACCACTCGCTAGCTCTTGCTTGTCTCCTCCAGCCAGTGGGAGTGGATAAAAGACCCAGGACACTCCATCCCTGGGTTGTTTCATGTGACATCCAAACCTGGAACTCTGACTTGTCTCTCCCCTGACAAGACAGAGTTGGAACCCAGATTTTGGGCATCATACTAAACAGCCAATTTCTCGAGTGTTACCCCAACCTACTTACAGACTTGTGAATAAGCTTAAGACCTTCACAAGAGTAGATTTAGCTCATATCTGAAATTACAAAATAGACAAGGCAAGCCCATATTCCATGGGTACTTGAAGCACTGACAAGCAGCAAGAGACAAAAGCAAAGAATAACTGTGTTCCTCTTTAATATTTATTTTTCCTTTCTATATTCAGAAAATCCCCACTGTGATGTGACAGCTTGTTTTACATAGGGAAGCTTGTGAGCAACCACCATGAAGTTACAATCTTTTTACAGCTCATAAATCATAGCTAACTACTGAAAAATTACAAGCACCATAAAAGTTTGCATATCTTGGAACCGTCAGCTAACACCTCCATCCCACTCCTGTTATAAGCGGAGTCCTACATGCCCACTCAATAGCATAGCCAACGGCTCAAAAGCCTTCCAACGTGCCCTCGATCCAATCTAGCCAGTCTTAAGGCTTCACAGAGAAGTTCAGAAGACTTCGTAGGGGGATTTCTTCCTCACCCTTCAAAGAATTACCAAGAGCAGCCTACAAAAGCGCAAGTTAACATTATTTGAGTTTGTAGCTGTAAGGCACCGAGGTGTGTGTCACACTGGGACGGGGGTGGGTGGGGGAGGGGTAGTTCTCAAGCCAGGGCTCCCAGCAGTCAGGCTTTGATCCTTTATATCTTGCTTCCACTGCAAGCTGGCAGAATGAACTTTGTGCTTCATGGGCACTATCTAGGCTTCAGTACCATTCTGCCTGGCCAACTGGTTGACGCACAAGGCCAATTTTTATCCGCTGTGCCCTATAGAGCCCTGACCTCAATACCTGTTCCCCCATACAAGCAACATGCCTCTTAAATGAGGTTACCGTCAAAGCTCCTATTGGTGCCCTCGATCGCTGCTCTAGAACTCGGCTCCTGCCTATTTCTGGCGCAAATGGATCAACAGCCAGATTCCTTGCTGGATCATGAGTACCTATTTCAGAACAGAAGGGTCACCACTGGGTCAGACCAAAGGCGCACCTAGTCTAATATTCTGATTTTCCCACAGCAGCCAGCCAGAAACTCACAGGACATTTTATGTATTTATTTATTATCAAAACATTTGTATCCCACCCTACATCACTGGGATCTCAGGGTGGTGTACAGATAAAATCAGAATATAAACATAAATAATTTACACAGCTAAAAACATATTAAATCGTTAACAGATTAAAACCAGTAGAAAAAAATTAAAAGCAATAAAAACAATTAAAACTACGTGTGACCATGGAAAATTTAGCCCTCAAAAGGCTTTGATGAAGAGCCGTATTTTAAATTGGCACCAAATGAACCCAGTGTCAACACCAGTTGGGCATCCAAGAGGAGGGTATTCCACAACCGGGGGGCCACCACAGAGAAACGTGAGAAACGCACATCCCACGTGAGTGCAGTAGCGCCCTCCCACTTCTATTTCCAACAGCTGGCATCCAGAGGCATACCGAGAGGCATACAGAGGCATTCTAGAGGCAATATTGTGACTGGTTTTATTTATTTATTTATTTATTTATTTATTAAATTTATATACCACCCCATAGCCGAAGCTCTCTGGGCGGTTTACAAAAGTTAAAAACAGTGGACACTAAAAAAAAAAAGAAAACAAAATTTAAAACCATCAAAAAATATTAAAACAACAGTATAAAACAGTATCCATTTTAAACAACAACAGTTCTGGGGTTCATTTAAAAAAAACACACAACTTAGCATATGTTGTTAAATGCTGTTAAATGCCTGGGAGAAGAGAAAGATGCCGAAAAGATAACAACGTTGGCGCCAGGCAAGCCTCATCGGGAAGATCATTCCATAATTGAGGGGCCACCACTGAAAAGGCCCTCTCCCTTGTTGCCATCCTCCGAGCTTCCCTCGGAGTAGGCACTCGGAGGAGGACCTTAGATGTTGAGCACAGTGTAAGGGTAGGTTCAGGTCGGGAGAGGCGTTCTGTCAGATATTGTGGTCCCAAGCTGTGTAAGGCTTTATAGGTTAAAACAAGCACCTTTAATTGGGCTCGGAAACGTACAGGCAGCCAATGCAAGCGGGCCAGTAGTCATTGATAGCCTTGTGAACACTTGACGGTGGTGCAGACATGGTCTAACTCATCCAGAGCTTGTCTTTGCCATTTAAAACAAAGCTAGAGAAGTTATGTCATCCCTATTCTCACCCCCCTCCTATTCTTGACCAGATTAAAAACAGTGGCTGGTTGGATGGAAAAGGCAGTGCAGCCACCTCCTTTCCCCAATTTATATTGTTAAGCCAAGTAGAGCAAATGGAAATGTGATTGCAATTCCAGTGGTAGCTGCTGTGATCTTTATCTGCTGAGAAGAATACTAAGGCAACTATAATGATACAGAATGGATTTCATTTTAGCAGCAGGCCCTTTGCTTTATTAAGGGTCATTCACAAAAAGGTGCATTACTTCTGCTCTCCCCCGCCCGCCTTTAAAGAAAAGAAAAAGATCCCTATCAGCTTTGAGTCAGGCACCATGGTCCCAACTCTACAGAATGCCGCACCTATTTCTCTACTGTAAAAAGACGATAATCACACTTCCTCGCACAATGGAGAGTGGTTTGGCTCTCCGTTTCATGTGAGGTAGCAAAAGCAGTGAGATAAATATCCCATGGGGAGCATTCTGTATGCTTAAAAAGAAAGGGGCAAGTTTCTCTCTCATTTTCAACCAACAGGTGGCTGATGCTGAGAGGAATGGCCATGCGACTCCTCATTTCGCACCGGTAACATTTAAGAATGCTTTGCTGCTGCTGCTGCTCCCAGTTGGAGGCAGGGAGTGAGAGAAATGCCCCCTCCATAACAGCCACTTCCTTTGCCCTCTGAGGGCTGAGCCTGGGGGCTGGCAGCACCTTGTTGGCCACGTCACCCCAAAGATGCAACTGGAACCCTTCTTCCAGGGCTGTGCTCATCTCCTTGGTTGTTTTTATGCTGATTCAGTACATAGGACAGAAAACCATTTTAGGCATGTTTTATTATAAATTATAGTATTTCTGCTTCCAAAGATGTGAGGTTTGGAAGTGGGGAGGAGTTGCCTTTTCATTAAACAGAAAATAGGGACAAAATGCTTCCCAGTTTACCAGAAACCTCAGCCTATATCTGCCCTTGGGGTTTGGGGGCACCGATTGCATGGTTTGCCTAGGGCGCCAGTTGCTGGCAACCAGTCCCTGCCCCTCTTTCCCACAGATTCTGAACAGAAGGCCTTTCTGTCCTGTTTTGGATAGTTTACATTATTTATTTATTTATTTAAGCATTTTTATGCCACCATTCAGCCAAAAAAGGCTCTCACGGCGGCTTACAAAAGTATTTCTTGACAGTCCCAGCCCACAGGCTTACAATCTAAAAGACATGACACAAAAGGAAAGGGGATTGGGAAGGAGGAGGAGGGGGGAAAGGAAAGGAAATTCAGGCACTACAATCTTAGTTGCAAAGTTCAGCAGTTACAATTGACAGTTGGCAGCAGGAGGGAGGGGGCTCTCAGCTGGAGCTGGACCCAGCCACGATGGAGAGGTGCCTGGCTGCTGCTTCCTCCCTCATTGGTGGCCTCTGCAGTGACAGTTGGCAGCAGGAGGGAGGGGGCTCTCAGCTAGAGCTGGACCCAGGCACGATGGAGAGGTGCCTGGCTGCTGCTTCCTCCCCCACTGGTGGCCTCTGCAGTGACAGTTGGTAGCAGGAGGGAGGGGGCTCTCAGCTGGAGCTGGACCCAGGCACGATGGAGAGGTGCCTGGCTGCTGCTTCCTCCCTCACTGGTGGCCTAGATTAGACACTGGTGCTTAGTTCTTCTCAGAAAGAAACACAACCCAAACCAATTAATTCCATTCTTTCACTGGTCTAGACCATGTCAAGGCCTTGCCCGACAAGCCCAGTGAACCAGGTGGCATGCAGATGTTCCAGGGGGAACAAACAGGTTGACACTAGCAGCGTTTGCTTTTTGGCTCTAGGCAACAGAACGTTCAGTGCCTCACATCTGTAGTTGGCAGGCTGTGCGGAAACCAGAAATGTTCCCTAAGAACCTGACTGAAGACTTGTAATATCAGTCTTCCCCTTTACAGACTAGAGCTCCTCTTCAGCTTTTCTCTTTGTCAGTGACGGGAGGGGGCAAGGAGGGTAGTATAAGTGGCCCACTATCTTCCCCCCTCACCAAACTACAAACCAACTTGTTGCTTAAAAATCCTAGGTATAGGCATGAATCTAGTGCACACATTCTTCTGTAGAGGGTCACTAACCAATCAACAACATCTTTCATATTCCATTGGATTATCTTTATCTCTGTATTCACAATATAAGCTCTCAGCTCCAAATACTGAGGCGTCCTCTGCGCTCATACTAGTAGTATGGTTTTGATGGCTATAAAATGCACTTTTTTATGTACAATCAAAGCACTATGAATGCTTATCCCATCCTGTAGCGTTGATATGCCCTCACAGAAGAGGGACAATTACTCTACAAAAATCAGTACACCATGGAGCCAAAACCCTCCAAGACCAGCACAACACATTTCATAAACCTAAGTTAGGAAACTGTCCTCCTTGGTGAAAACTCGCTGAAAGAGGGAACCATTTCTGGCATGGTAGCAAAGCAAGACATCTACAGATATTTGCCTTCTCTACGGCTGTTTATCAGAGAATACTACAAACCCAACTTCCTACCTGTCAAAGATATAATCCTTGATTTATTCTATTTTATGAAGACCAAAGGAATAGTAAGAAATTGTGCCAGTCAGAGGAAGTGTGCCATCTAGTGGATAACGACTTGTTGCATCGATAACAAATAAACAGCCATTACGGTTGTGTGCATCTCTGTGAGCGCACTTATGTGGACATAATATAATTGACCTTTGCTTCGGACTGCTTCGGACCTGTTTTGATTCACTTCGGATCTGTTTCAAAGCCCTCCACATCACCCTGATTTGCCTCGGATTCAAGATTTCGTCTATAGCAAAAGAGTCTCTCGGCTCCATTTCTCTCCCACTGTGAAATTAGCTCATTAAATATAAACGGTATGAGGAAAGTAAAAGCTCGCGTCATTCCCTGCCTTTACCTGTCACCAGAAAGTTTGGTAGACAAGACCTCAGAACATCGTGTCCCAAAACTTCATTTTGAGTGTGATATGAACACGTCCAGTGTGACAAGTCGTTATCAGAAACAGTTCATGTAAGCACTCGCAAGAAATTCAAAAATCTGTTCTGATGACGTTCCAAGTCTTTCCTTGCTGGAGAAGGCTCCCCAATACGGAAAAGAAATTGGTCTGCAGGAATTTCCCAAGAGCACACACTCTGCAACATCCACACTGCAATGTAAGATCACACACCTCGTCATAACTCTAAATGTTAGCATAGTCTCCCCGCCATGTAATCAAAGCCATCAGGCCCAGCAGGAAAGTCAATAACAAACTGGCAGAAATGTAGCACCCCGAACATCACTGCGCAATCCTCAAAGAAAATCCTTCAGCTTAAGAGCATAAAGGCCCTGCTGAATCAGACTGAAGGCCTAGCTAGTCCACCATTCTGTTCCCACACGGGGGAGCCAGGTGTCTGTGGGATGCCCACAAGCAAGACATGAAGCCAACAGCACCTCCCCACTCATATGCCCCAGCCTTTGATAGTGCAGGAGGTACTATATCGCCATCATAACTAGTAGCCACTGACAGCCTTATCCTCTGTGAATTTGTCTAATCCCCTTCACCAGAAGTTGAGCAAAACACCTAGAGCAGAGAACTGAACAAATGCTGCATTAGGGTTTGATAGATGTTGGCAAATTAACCAAAGCACCAGCAAATTCTCAGAGATGCTATACATTTAACACAGAAATAGAAAAGATGGTGCTTTCCATGAAGAAAAGAAGGGGAGATAGTTGATTATCTTACATCATCCTGACCCAAACAAAAACATGGGTGGCCTTAGTGTTTCACTCCCATCCTTCACTTACTTGATATCTAAGCCAGTGGTCTGGTCCAGTTTCTCCCAAGTACTCAGCCTTCCCTGAAGTTTCTGAAGAGAGAAATAAGACAATGACTTTAAGAACTTTCATTCATCCTCCACGTTTAGCAGCTTATTTTTAAAGTCTCTTTCAAAATGTAGCAACCTTACACTGCCAAAGTGTGTGTGTGTGTATTTAAAAAAACATTTGTGCACAAACTAACCACACCTGGAAAAGGGCTCAGATGTTACTTAGCATGGGGATAGTGTTTTTTGCAAAATGCCAATGGGACCTGAGAACAGGTAGCGCACGCCATTTGCTACATGTAGGAAAATAAGCCGAGATGTCCTAAATCCCCCACACACACACACACACACAGGCACACCCTAAATAACAGTTCATTTGTACCCTAAGTATCATTGTCGGATGGATTAATGGAAAAATCACTGCAGTTTCATCCATATTCTACTCTGCATCAGCTACCTTTGATCGTACGCTAATCGAGTCAAAACCCGAGCCAGCTGCACTTGCCATGGCTCATGCTTCATGAAATTAAATTCATTGCTGGCCTGTACTTCCTTCTAGTCTAAACAATTGATTAGGCTGGATTTGCTATCATTAACAATGCCACGGTATGTCTGTGCTCTAACAACTATTTTCATACCCAGACATAGAAATCAATGGTATTGATCATATACTGTATTTAGTCGCATTTACAGCAGCAGTGATGTGAGTGCAAATTGCAGTCTCTTCCTTAGCTGTTCACCAAATGTGATCCTCCCCATGCAACTCTTAAATACCAGAACATGTTATAGGCAGGCTTGAAATGAAAGCTACTACAGAGTTTGTCCCAGAAATTTCTTAAACAATACACAATGAGCTCGTTATAAATTCTCATGTTAGCTTAAAAGGCTTGAAGATTTGGCAGAGGTGCAATCTAGGCATTCACATTAGAACATTAACAATAGAATCATAGAATAGTAGAGTTGGAAGGGGCCTATAAGGCCATCGAGTCCAACCAATCCTCCATATAGGTGTTGCATTTTCAGAGCCGCACCTGTTTCTCCCATTCCAAAGCCACCACTTCTGCCTGAACCTTCTCATAACGCTCTAGTTTCCTCTGGAGACCCTCCACTTCTTCTTTGAGCAATCCATTGTTTTCTCTCATTTCCCTGGGAAAAGAAGGGAGAACAACCTATTAAGGCATCCCATATTCTTGTTGTTCTCTGCAAATCAAATGTCAAGCTGTCTACTACTATTATACATATTATATGTAACAGCTGTAATGCTACAGAGCCAGCATGAGCATATGGCCATAACACAGGTGTAGAAAAGAATGACTGTTGTGGACCTTGAATGCAAAATGCCAAGAGGTGAAAAGGGGATTTGTAGCCTCAATGCAAAAAAATATATGCAAAAGATGCCACAAGTGGACAGAAATGGAAGGGACAAAACGCACATCTTTCAATTGAGCATAATTCTAACCTAAGGTAAGCATTCTCCTCTCTGAGCTCCTGCAGCTCTCGCTCCATTTTCGGAAATTGTGCCAATTCATTCTTCATGTTCTTCACAATTATGGCATCTTGTTCTTGCAAGGAGAGCTTTTGTTCCAGGTCCTGATAAAGAAGAGACCAAGAGAACAATCAGAATGCTAAAGTTAGCTACAGGTGATGTGTGTGAAATTGCTGCAGCCATCATAACATTAACTACACTGTTAATCCAAAGCAACAATATCATATGTATCCTAGGTGTGTCCAGAAAGAATAGAAGTCAAGTTCGTCCAAGAAAAACGTTTTCCCTACCTTTGTTTTTGTGATGTTTTTGTTTTTATTTTTCAACTCTGGGGTGGTAGTAAGATGTTGACGCTTTCCTAAGAGTACTTTGATAATGTAAAGAGGAAACTACATACAATTAAGCAGGAGAAGAACAAAAAGATCTCACCTGAATCTTCTGCTCCTTCTCGGCAATCAGATCTTCCTTTGCTTGTAAAGCCTGAATTTGCTGACTGGCCTCTTGCCATTTCCTATTGCATGTGGATATAAAATATCCATTTAATACATACAGAGGTGCATATACACACTTTACCTATACACCATACGTTATTTATCAAGGGTAATGCATTTCTGCACGCTGAACAAAAATACCATTCAGACAACTTTATATGATTCCAAGGACCATTTCTAATATTAAAATTTTAAGTCAAGAGAAGGCAAGATATTATGCAAGATTAGACAGAAAAATGGCCTACAACTCTCAGCAGGCTTTTCCTGACTAAACTTTCATAAGACTGTGCCCTAAATGTCCCCCCACTGAAGTCTCTCCTGTGTCTTCATTTAGGTTTACCATGCATCTCAAGCTTGGTAGGAGGTCTAAAATATCTCACATTCCAATATTAGATACAGGAATGATTAATAGCAGTACTTACTTTGCAACTTATTTTATCTATTTAAACATTTATATTCTATCTGTTCTAGGCAGCTCACAATAAATAAATATTTAACTATTAAAAACATCCCTCCATGACTCAGGAACAGCAACAGAAAAATACATAACAAGAGCATTAAAAATAATAATTCCCGTGAGTATTTTTGAATCAGAAGCAGCCCCTCAAGGAATCTGGACTGGTTGCGTGCCAGCCTTCCCCAATGTGGTTCACCCCTGATGTTTTCGACCTCTGTTCCCATCAACCCCAGCCAAGATGGCTGATGATGTGGGATGATGGGAGCTGTAGTCCAAAACATGGAAGGAAAAAGGTCAATCGAAACTATTGGCAAAGGTTTTTCTATCCCAATACTGGTTCCAAAGGCATTTGAAGGCTGCAAACAGACACAGCTTTCTTGCTTCTTCAACTGGAGATGTGAATTAGTCCTGTCCAACTGGTGCCTAATCTACGTTTTAGGTTTCCTCAGCCACAACGATATTTTCCAATCCTCTTCAGCAGAGATGTTTGAATGATTTTAAGGTTGGATATTCCTTTTCCTTAAAAGTATTTCCATTCTCTCTTTTGTTTTACTTTTTCAGTTTATCAAGTTTTCACTTCGGCACTAAACATCCTGATCAAAGCAGGCCTTGAACAGCAAAAATCAAAAGCTGTTGAAACTTTTTTTCTGAGTGACACCAGCTGCCAAGGACTAAAGGTTTTATTCTCAGGCAGTTGTTAATCCCCTACTCACTTGTGTAGCACACCCAGCTGTTCAGTCAGCTCCTGCTTCTGCAATTCATGACTCTTCATTTGCATGTCCTGTTTCTTTAAGTTCCACTGTAACTCGGATATCTTCCCCTTCAACACACTGATTGTCTAAGAGAGAAAGAACACAGAAACACACTGTTGGACCTCCAGGCTGGATGTCAATGACAACAAACCGCCTCTGATCAAACGGTATCAATGAGTGTGATAAACGAAAAATACATAATCAGGCCTTTAAAAAGTCACCTCAGAACAAAGGGGAAAGCAACGCTTTGCTCTCTCATCTGTCATCCTAATTGTCATCCCCAATTAAGTGAGTCACCCCAAGCTGACACTCAAATAGCAAGTTCCAAAGTTAGAATGTATCTACGCAAGGACTCATCAGAGGGATGCAAATAGTTTCATCAGCACCCAAGGAATATTTTCTCTGCAGTGGAATTTCAAAAGAGAGGCTGCATAAATTCTCCTAAGAGACAAGCAACAATGACAACATTAGGTTTTCAAGGGAGTCATACAAGCTAGGGCTATGAGAACCAGCTTGCATGCATGATATAAAGGATCTGGACCTGCCATTAGGCCTTGGCTTGCTTATAAAACAAGAGTCACTTCTTGTGTTAACTTTCTAATTTCTTTCTCTCTCCGGATTAATCCAGATTCTATGCCTATACTCAATTTTTCTCCAAGTTAAACATTTGTACTGAACTTATATTACAATTTTATTGATATTCAGTTACTGATGTCCCTTCCAAAAGTATGCACACCAGAAGCAGCATGACAAGCAACCCATACATCAAATACTATATGGACAGAACACAGTGGAAATGACATTCCTGTAACACCTACTAAAAATGCAGAATACCAAGTGAACAACAGAAGAAACTAGATAAATCCAGGTTGGTTTGAGAAGTGATGTTTGCCCTGTCCTGGACGGGGTTGCACTCCCCCTAAAGGATCGGGTCCGTAGTTTGGGGGTGCTCTTGGATCCAGAACTGTCACTTGAGGCACAGGTGAACTCAGTGGCAAAGAGCACCTTTTATCAGCTCAGGCTGATTTACTAACTACGCCCTTATCTGGACAGAGATAGCCTCGCTACAGTTATCCATGCTCTGATAACCTCTCGTTTGGATTACTGCAATACATTATACGTGGGGCTGCCTTTGAAAACAGTCCGGAAACTTCAGCTGGTACAAAACAGGGCAGCCCGCCTACTAACAGGGACTGGCCGACGAGATCATATTATGCCAGTCCTTCTACAACTTCATTGGCTGCCAGTCCAGGTCCGGGTCCAATTCAAAGTGCTGGTATTAACATTCAAAGCCCTGAACGGCTTGGGGCCAGGTTATTTGAAGGAACGAGCTCCCCAGAGAGGTTCGCTTGGCACCTACATTATTTTCATTTCATCGCCAGTTGAAGATCTTTTTATTCTCTTGGTATTTTAACACCTAATTTAACTTAAATTTAAACTCTGCTGTTTTAATTTCATATTTTAACCTATATCAATTTTTGCTGTGTGGTTTTATCCTGGTCGTGCTTTTTATATTGTATTTTGTATTTGTGTTTTTAAATCGTTGGTTGTTTTATTACGCTCTTCATGGCTTTAATTTCTGTGAACCGCCCAGAGCGCTTCAGCTATTGGGCGGTATAGAAATGAAATAAATAAACAAATAAATAAGTTATAACAATTCCTTCAGTATTTCATACCTCTAACATGCCGATGTTCCAAACTCTCCTTCTCACAAAATGAGGAGACCCAGCGAAAACAGGAGAAATAATTTGCCCCTAAAATATCAGAGCCATTGGCCAGAAAGCAGCAACGGGGCATTTGCTAGATGTTCCTGGTTTTATACAAACATTGATGCTGCTCCTAAAGTGATCATCACTTCCTGCAGCCCTTTCGTATTATGCCTTTTGCTACGTCTTCAGCTTTCATCATGTTGCTGTCCAATCACAATGCAAACGTCAGGTTTCTTTCCTACCTGACAAACTATTATGACTTTTGGTTTCAAAGAATGCTCTTCCAGAACGAGATGGGGGACTTTTTTCTATCAAGAGCAACATTCTCTTGTGGGTAATCTGCCAGAGGCAGCATTTTGGCAGCGCACAGAGCCAAATCCAGCAGATGTGTCACCCCTTTTCTCTTCTGCCACCCCCTTTCCCCTCTCTCCTTCTTTCTTCCTATGCAGCAGGCTGCCAGAGAAGGGACATATTGAACAACTATTTGTACCAACAACCACGCGTGCTCACAAATTATATGAAATATGGAATTAAAAAAATAAACTGCTTTGTTCTTACCTCGTAAGCTTCAGACAGCTTGCTCTCCTTCTCCTGCAACTTCTTGTTCAGAGACTCTGCATTCTTCTGACAGGATTTGTTGCTCTCAATTTGTTCTTGAAGTTTACTTTCTGCCTCAGTTTCCCTTTCTTGACACTGCTTGAGACGCTTGAGGAGCTCTTGGGTACGGTCAGCCTCCCGCTAGAAAGAGAGGAAAAACTGAAGGACACTTTAAAAAAAAAATCACATCAAATAGCCCCAGAAAAATCTTGCAAGTGTCTCTACCAAGTGAATTCATCCCAAGACTGTTAACAGATTTCACTAGAAGAACAGAACCTTTGGTGGACAACTTCAAGGCCATCAATTTCTCTTTTGCAGTCCATGGAATAAATCTCACACAGCTCACAGCATTGTCCACATAAAATCCTGAGATATTCCTCTGCCCAATTTGCTTAGCCAGCTCAATTATTAACGAAAAAGAAGAAAAGAGGCACATATGTTGCCCCTTAAGGTCTAATACGTTTCACTGAACATGCATCTGCATGGCTTTAACTGAGGAACGCTCACAAGAAAGCAGATCAAGTTGCATAAATTCACAGTGTAATTTATTTAAAATCAAGCCTGAAAAAACTTGGACGCATCATAGAATCACAGAATAGTAGAGTTGGAAGGGGCCTCTAAGGCCATCGAGTCCAACCCCTCGCTCAGTGCAGGAATCCACCCTAAAGCATACCTGACAGATGGTTGTCAGTTCCACATTGTTAGGTTTTTGCTTGATGGGAAAATAAAAATTCTTTTCGGCAAATGTTTTAGTCAATTTCATTGTATTGATGTTTTATGCTGGTTTAAGGTCTTCCTCCTTTTCAGTTTTTATATGCTATTGCTGTTGTTATTTTAAGTGCTTTATTTTTTCCCCTTTTTATGTAAATCAAACTGGGGATTTCATGTAAGGGTGATATATAAATGCTTATAAAAATAAAGAAAAACAGCCATAGAGTTAAAACGGTCATTCTGCTGCTTCATCTGTATTTTAATGCTTCTCATCACAGTGATTACTAGGGATGAATCTGGATAATTGAAGGAGAAGAAGAAGAGGAGGAAGGAGGAGGAAGGGGGGAGGGAAGGAAGGAAGGAAGGAAGGAAGGAAGGAAGGAAGGAAGACAGGCAGCCAATTCTACTGTTCTCTCATTTCAAACCAAAGAGGAAAAGCCAATACATAAATAAACTCATAAAGAAATACTCATGGCATTAGCTTCATCGGATTTCTTTCCAATTATACTTCTGCAATACAAAATTTTCTCCCTTTCAATATAGGATGCCATATCATCACACCTCAAGGCTTTAGCCATGGCTAAACAGCACCCGTGCCCAAAAAAAACTCAGCTTTCATTGGGGAGGGGGAAGGGAAAAGAAAAGCTACCAAAGCAGGAAGAAGAGTACCCCATTTTTTCAGTAAGTAAAAACTGCTTCCTGTATTGGGGTCAATAAGGGCCATTCCAGCAGGGAGATTAGAGTGGTAACTGGGGCCATTCCAGTCCTGAGGACCACCCCATAAAGTTCCTCCTCCCTCAACTGCCGTCTCCAGCTGCCGTTCCAGCAGGCTGTGTTGAGGGAGATGAGAAGGGGAAGCAGGGTCATTCCACCAGACCTGCTGAAAGACTTAGATCCTTTCCGCTTCCCCTCCCCATTCCCTTTTTCCTTATAACTCTGAGGGCAGGGACTACTGTACTTTTACTGATTATTTGTAAGCTGCTCCAGGAGACTTTTGGCTGAGATGTGGGATAAAAATACTCTAAATAAATGAAAGGTATTGAGAACTTAGACAAACACTTGGGTAACTGACAATAATGAAATATTTCATTACGTTTTAATAACTTGAAACATGGTAACTTCCATTTTATTAATTCACCTTAGCTTCCAGTGTTTTCCCTTATGTGGCCACATAACATTTTGGGGTTACAGGTGAGCAATGATCCACAGTGCTTATATTCAGTTCTTACGTGTAACCGGTATAGAGGATAGCAGGCAGCCATAGCATAGGAGCACGTTACAGCATAAACCCAGAGAATGGAACAAACTATCATCAGCCTCAGATCAACACCAGTAGTCAACATAGTGCAGCCTTTCCCAATATGGTGCCCTCCAGATGTTTTAGAATAAAACACCCATCAACCCTGCCTACATGGCCAATGGTTGTTGTCTAAAACATCTGGAGGAGAGGGCGCAAGGTTGGGGAACACCACATTATACACTAACAAAATATTTAACCGGAAAAGTCTAAAGTAGTACCACACACACACTGTTTTGAGGTATTTTTCCTGACAGATTCTATTTCATTTTCCCGTCTCTGAGACTCCAAAAGCATTTCCCACACAGTTTCCATTTACTTCCAACTCAAATTGATTAGCACTTATTGGAAAACGTGTAGCAAATTGCTCTGCTAATCAAAGCAAAACAAGCTACGGATTTACATACTAAGCAAGGATTATGCAAAGCAGCATGAGGTTCCTAAAACCTTTATCCACATGACTCCCAAAATGCGGAATCTGAGCAGTGTAATTACTTCACTGTTGGATTAGTGCTGCTCCCTTTTTGTGCGAGGTTTTTAAGTGTTTCTGTGACTGACTCAGCTAGATTTTGGGGTAGAACTGACACTGGAATAATCCGTAAAATCACTTGACTTGAAGTGGAACAGGGAACCTCCTCAGCTACTCACTTTTTCTTAGCCACAATAGAGATCTGTCTCCTACTTACTTCATTATATGAAGCTTTTATAAAACCCGCTGAATTTTTGAAGCATTTTTTACAGAATGAAATGCAGGATAACCTTTTATGTGTGGCAGCAGCCTAGAAAGTACAGGCAGTCACATCACACATGCTAGTTGCCATTGCAGTTCTTCAGATGCTAGATTTATCAGAAACAACAAAACCTCTTGTTTTTGCAGCAGCGATACAAGTGGTTTTTGAACTCTAATGAAATTGACCAGGTGGATTCATTTATCTATCTTTTGGATTAACTTTCACTTCCACAGGATCATGGGCACCGCAGTTAAAAAGAAGTGAGTTAAAGGCAACAGTTTGTGCAAAATCCTTGAACAGGCTCATAAAATTATAGACAACCCGGTTCTCTCTTGCCAATCATTAATGTATATAAGGCTAAAGTGTTGCCGGTACAAATTTATGGGGCTGAAATATGGGGTTTCATCAATAGCAGGGAAACAGAAAGGGTCCAAAATCATTTCTTGCGTACGATGTTAGGGGTTGCTCTAACCTGTCCAGCACCCGTGCTTAGATCGGAAGTCGGTATTACGGCAGTCTTAGATCAAATACATTGTAGGCTATTCAATTATTGGTTTAAGTTGGTTTTGATGAACGAAGCCAGTCTGCCGAAGAAGTGTCTTCTCAAGCAGATGGCTAAAACCTTGGAAACTTCCTGGCTGTATAAATTTATAAAGATGTTACCAAGCTATGGTTTCAGTCTGCTGGCAATCAGCATCCCCAATACTAACATAAGAAACGCTGTTAAACTTAGGATATCAGAAGGTATTAGAGTGATATAACTGCAGTGCCAAATTCAAGGGCCATGAAATGGCTAGCAACATCTAAAGTCCATTTTAAAGAAGAAAAATACCTGTTCTTCGATATGAAACGGGTCCATGGAGTAGCCTTTACTCAGCTTTGTCTCGAGCTGATGGATACAATGATGCTACAGGGTAGATTTCTAGGCATCCCATCGAAAGACAGATTATGTATATGTGGCATTCCCGCTATTGAAGATCTAGCTCACTATTTACTTGAATGTTGTATGCATTCAAAATGTAGAGAAATCTATCTATGTTTTTAATACGCATGAGAAACTGGACAGTGAAGGATAAATTGTCCTTCCTCCTACGTGGTTCTAATTATTTTGTGACTCAGAGGGTTGCCCTTTTTGCTCTCAAAGCAGCCAGCATAAGGAAAAAAGAATTAGAAAAATTGCTTAATAAGTAGATTTTATTAAATCTCGCAACACAAGGGGTTTTATTAACTTTTAGTCTTAAATTATATATCATATAGGAACTGTATATTGTTTAAAATTGTAAATTTTAATTAATGCCTTATGTTTTTAACGATGAGGTGATCTTTTGAAATGGTCGGAAGACTTATTCAATAAAGTTTTATTCATTCATTCATTCTTGTTTTTGCTGATAAGACTTGTTGTTTTTGTTGTTGTTTTGGCTGCAACAGACTAATACATCTACCTTTCTGGAAATACGTTTACCATTTTTATCAAGGTGGCACACATGGAATGATCCCATTCGATCCACACAAATGCTGTGAAGCAGTCAAGGCTAAGAGGTAATTCAAGGCTACCCAATAAGCTTTATGGCTGAACCCAGATCTCACCAGACCCAGATCATCGCAGTTAAAGCCAAACACACCTTTCTCTACATTATGTTTAAATACTTATAAAAGAAGCCATGAATACTCTCTCCTGAGTAACAACATAACCACAGGATCCTGGAAGCTTACCTTCAGGTCAAGTCAATCACGCAAGGAAGACCACAATGGTTTAAAAGAGGCTCTGACTGATGTCTCTGCCATTCAGCGGCGCATGACAAGCAAACTCACCTCAAAATTACTGGCATTTGTATTAGCGGCCTTCTCAAGCTCAATTCGAGCCCTTTTGTGACTCAGTTCCATTTGCATTTTCTCCCTTTCCACTTGCAAGAGCCTCGTCCCTGAATGGATTTGCCCAGCCTGATCTTCAAGCTGTTCCATTGCCAAGAAAAACAAACAAATAGTTATTATTATTATTTATTTATTTATATAGCACCATCAATGTACATGGTGCTGTACAGAGTAAAACAATAAATAGCAAGACCCTGCCGCAAAGGCTTACATTCTAATAAAATCATAATAAAACAATAAGGAGGGGAAGAGAATGCACCAAACAGGCATATTATTATTATTATTATTATTATTATTATTATTATTATTATTATTATTATAGTTAGTAGTACTCTCACAACACCAGCTAATGAAGGCTCTCAATGCATTTTAGGAATTCTGGAAGTTTCAGCCTTCCCCTCTGCCCCTAATTTTTACCTAGAGAAGGAACCCAGTGGATGGATTGGGAGCACCTGATCTGAAGCTAAGCAACTGTGGACCTGATTAGTTCTTCGGATGGGAGGTCGCTTAGAGCCAACAGAGTAAAACAAAGGTATACTTTTCGAAACATTCTATCTGAAGGAAGGAAAATATATCTTAGATTATCTTACAAATGAAGAAGCTGAGGCAAAGGGTTGAATTAGAATTCCCAATGCTCTCCCATAACTACTTGAAAATGATTCCTTCAAATGTATAAATGGGCTAGCATGGATAATGCAGAGGTAACAGGCAACACAGCAGAGAGACCTTTGGTTTCTATTTAAATCATCCTCTTAGTATGCATAGAAAAATGCATACTCGTGCAAAATGCAGCGGCCAGATTGATTTTGGGAACCAGAAGGTTTGACCATATAACACCTGCTCTGGTCCGCTTGCACTGGCTGCCTGTATGTTTCTGAGCCCAATTCAAGGTGCTGGTTTTGACCTATAAAGCCTTACACGGCTTGGGACCACAATACTTGATGGAACGCCTCTCCTGACGTGAATATACCCGGTCACTACGTTCAACATCTAAGGTTCTCCTCCGGGTGCCTACTCCGAGAGAGGCTCGGAGTGTGGCGACAAGGGACAGGGCCTTTTCGGTGGTGGCCCCCAGACTATGGAATGATCTCCTTGACAAGGCTCGCCTGGCGCCAACGCTGCTATCTTTCCGGCACCAGGTTAAGACTTTCCTCTTTGCCCAGGCATATGGTGGCACATCTTAAACACCCACATGTTTAGTTTTTTAACGGTTTTTAATGCTTTATGTGTATATGTTCTGTGTTTTAGGATTTTAAATTTTGTATACTCGTTTTAATCTTAATTTTAGAATGTCTGTAAACCGCCCAGAGAGCCCTGGCTATGGGAGCGGTATATAAGTGCAATAAATAATAATAATAATAATAATAAGAAGAAGAAGAAGAAGAAGCCTGTAGCCAATTTTTAAAAGAAAAAGCACTGCACCCAGAAATCTTGGGAAGAAAGTTGGGATAAAAATGTAGTTTTAAAAGTTTAAACTGGTCCCCACCTCCCTTCCCCTCTCACTTTTACCTAACCATGAATTAAGTTTCCATTTCTCTGAGAGATCCTGGATGTAACCCTTCTGTTACAAGTCATCCATTTAGAGTGCAAACCTATGACAGCCACTCAGAAGTCAGAGAGCTCCAAGATCAGAACCCCTTTTCTCTCCAAAGCCCTGCCAGCAAGATCCAGACAAAGTGGGAGGTCGATGGAGCTTTTACAGCCTCCTGTTCCTCGGTTTCAAACATTTCAGTCAGACAGGCCTCTCAAGTCTATCTGACTTATGTGGCAGTTGGTGGGAACAGTGATGGATATGTGAACCAACCAGAGGCCTTCGGCTATTGGGCAGTATACAAATGTAATAGATAGATATGCTTTAGGACCCTGCAGATCCTGGACTCTCCTCCTTCCTGCCCACCAGGAGGGGTGACCCGCCATTTCCTATGGTACCTGAAACACTCCCCCAGGGACCATAGAATTGCTCTGCTCATGTTTTACCCCAATCAGGTGCTGACAATGATGATGATTGTTTAGTCTTCTAAATTTAACCACTGAAGAACAACTGAACTAAGGAAATCTCACCTTCATCATCTGCTGGTACTGCAACTGCAGAGAGCCTTGAGGTAACTGTGTAGTGTCCAAACTAGAGGTTTCCTCTCCATGTGACATGAAGTCGTTGTATGATTTTAGGATGGAGAAGACCATGGTATTTCCCTCTGCGTCGTCCATGTGCATCCGATTTCTGCAAAACACATACAATTTAGAGTGAAAAGCTAAGAGCAAAAAACTCTGTGTGTGATTAGTTATGCCCAGCAAAGCATTGTCAGATAGAAGTAAAATTTGGCCCACTTCCCAGGTGTCATGTTGTAAATGATGTCCTGCCCGCATTACTTGGCTGAACTCTTAATATACATCTCAACGGCCATCACAATTGGATTGAACAATTTTGCCTGGTGGCTGGTTTTGACCTACATCTTCTTTACCTAGGCTGTGTGCGCTGCCTTGCGCCATGATTATTACCTGAGCAACTTTAAGCACTACCCAAAGTTCCAGAAAGCATACATTCCCTCTTTCTTTAGGCTGATCATTTTTAAGTTGCTTGGGAATACCATCGAGAAGGGAAGGGAAATTTGAGGCCTGCAGGGCGCTTCACATTTGTTGTGAAGCGCTTCAGCTATTGGGCGGTATAGAAATGTAACAGAGTCAGCATGGTGCAGTGCTTGAAATAGGACTGGACAGTGCAAAACCATTCTCAGCCATGAAGCTCCCAGAGCAACCCTGAGCCAGTCATAATCTCTCTCCCCAAACCCAATTTACAGGGTTGTTGGGACATTAAAATCAGGTTGTGACATCTTCCAGAGTATGGGTATCCCAACCTCCCCCCTTCTTCAATCATCTCCATTGCAAATTACAATCACTCCAGTCTTTCAAATAATGCTTATTGACACATTGGTAGCTGAATAGCACTCCAAAGGTGTAATTTCTTCTCCTTCAAGAGATGTGTAATTTATTTTTAACGAAAAGGCAAAGGGATTTCTTTCTTGGATGCTCCAGTTCTAGGACACACCTGGTAAGTATCAGTCTATCGCTTGTCTCTAAATTCTTGGTCTTAAGTGTTGAAACTGACTTCTGTCTTGCCCTGAGAAGGTTGAGAGTGGATTTGTGGTTGAGACTCAGAGGGGAACCACTTAGTGTCTCATTTGCTCTATTTTCTCAGTCCGCTCTCTTTTGCCCTGCCCAGTTTCTTTTACTTTCTTTAAACTCTTTCCTCCTCAATTTCACCCAAAATTTTTTTGCCCCAAACCAACTCCATTTAAAGAGACTTTCCTCCGGTCTTCCTTCTTCTACCTCTTGGCTGCTTTCTCCTTCCTGTCCTTCACTCCTTGTCCCATCTCTCCTTTCTCTCCTACTACCACGTCTTCTTTCCTCCCAGTTCTCATCTGACTTGTTCCATTGCCTTCAAGCATAGCATCTCTATTTTCCTCTCTATTTATTTCTGCGCCTTCTGTTTTCTCTTGGTCTCTATACTTTCCTTGTGTCCTTCACCTCCACCTCCACTTCTTTCCATTTGCCATTTAAATAACCCCACACGAAACAACCCTACCTACAGTGTCTCAGTGTTTGCCAACAGAGCTGAAGCCTGAGTTCCAGGTGGTTGTAGGGCTCTTCAGAGTGTTATTTGAATATACTCTGGTCTCTAGAACCAGCAACTATTCCTTCAGACCCGGAATCTCTATAGATCCATGGGACACTCACTATCACCAGCCACTGGTGATGGGGAGGGCAATTTATGACACTCTGAATGCCTTGGCTCCTATTGCCAGCAGGAACAGCGAAACAACATTACTGTAATGTCATCATCAACAACAACTTTATTATGGTCACCGAGCAGACTTTACACATACAAAAGAGTAGGGCGAATTTACATACAAATTTGAGAACTGTGCAGCAGAATCAATTCTGGATAGACCTTATTCTCATAGCATTCAAAAGAATTTTGCAAAAGCCTCAATTGTGTCTCTGTCCTCTGTGGCCCTGAAGCAATGAAGAAGTGCATTAATTTCTAATCTGGTGTCAAGCAACAATTTCTCTCTAATCTCTCTATGAAAAGAGCAACAGAGTAGAATGTGGATAACCGATTCAGTATCATTGCTTCCACATGGGCATAAGCAATCAGGAAAACTGATTTTCTGAAACCTGCTCCCCTGTAACAGAGCAGATGGCAGGACATTAAATCTTGCCAGAGTTTATGCACATAATGATTCATATGTCAATGAGTGGATGAAACTACTCTGGAATAAGATCAACTCTCTGGGCTTATGCCCCAAGTCTCTATTAATAATGGAAGCAAAACAAGCCCAAACCCTTTCGTCTCGAAAGGTAAGAGACTGTGACCTGCACATTTTAAGATCGGCAACGGATAGAACTTGCTCTCCTCTGTTCTGAGGCAGAGTTACGGAATGGCAGAAGTGAAATATTTTTCAATACTTAACATTTCTAAATATCAGTGTACTGTAATGTTCAAATCCAGAACTCTGGCTTGCCTCTGGTAAATATTTTAAATAAATTTGTTAACTAAATGCTAATTATTATTTTCAGACCACAATTGAAAATGGAAGCTATCAAGTGAAAGTTGTTGCTTGGTTATTGTTTTCTTTCCCCTGAAGAGTCGTGTTTATAACAACTTTGTTATGAAGTTTAAGATTGTTTCTTTTCCTGAAACTAGGCTTACAAAAACTTTCAGTTTGTTTTGAAACATGAGCCCTAGCAGGGAAGGAATCTACCAGAACAGTTTCCAGAGGGATAGCAGTGCTAGTCAATTGCAGAAAAACAACACCCAAAAGTCTTGGGGCACCTTAGAAACTAATACATTTACTCTGGCACAAGCTTTCACGGATTATAGCTCATGTTATCCAAAACCACCGAATCGGAATTGTTGTATCCCAGATAACCTGTGAGAAATGGAGGCAGGTGAGGGTAATACCAGGTACCCATTCCTGTTCCCGCTCGATGGTCTCCTGAGGGAAAGATTCTAATGATTTATTTATTTTTAAAGGTTGATATATTATTGTTATTATTCTTTCTATGTTATTCATAAGCCGCCGTGGTAGGATTTGTATCCTGAAAGGCAGCATTACAATAAACAAAAAATAAATGCTGAGCTAAAAGGTCCACTTCCTACATTTTGGTTGATTTATTATTTTTCACAGCTGGATACCCACCCAAAAGTGTTGGGCTACAAGTCCCAGCCACCCCCAGCCACCATGACCATCAGCTGTGTTGCCTGGGGATGATGGAAGGTGTAGTCCAACCTATCTGCCAGGTTGGAAAAGGCTATGTGGTGGTAGAACTCCCCTCCTGTGGAACTCCCGGCCTCTGGAGGTCAGGCAGGCTCCAACCTTGTACTCCTTTCGGCGCCTCCTGAAAACATCTTTATTCCAAGAAGCCTTTCCTTAATATGCAGCCTTGAATCTGTTTTTGCTTCTTTTAAATTTTGTTTTAACTGTTTTATTCTGTTTTTATTTTCATTTTATCTTGTGCACCGCTCCGGAATTTTTCACTGGGGAGCAGTATATAAATATTCTAAATAAATAAATATGTGCAAATGCAGACATGTGCGATATCTTAAACTCATTTTTCCCCTGCTGGGTCACTTCACCTTGCTGCCACCCAAATCCCCCAAGAATGTAGGTTTGGGTGTTGGGGTGGGGTGGGGTGTGAAGATCCCTATATTCCAACCTTCCCCAACCTGGTGCTCCCTAGGTTCTTGGACTACAACTCCCAGCATTCCTGCCTATTGGCCATGCTAGCTGGGGCTGATGGGAGCTGAACCACCCAGACAGCTTCGGCTATTGGGCGGTATAAAAATGCAATAAATAAATAAATAAATAAATGAAACACCTGCAAGACCCCAGGTTGGGCGAGGGCAGCTGTAATTCCCTCCCTCTCCGGCGGTTTATTTCTAAATTACGAGGAGGAGGAGGAGGAAGAAAGCGCCTCAGTCACTGCCCTATTAGCCCCTCGGGTTGCGTGAGGGAATTCAGAGTTTTCTCAACCACGGAGAGCACTCTAGTCATGCTCAGGAGCGCCCTCGATACCCCACCAAAGATTTCACGGGTGAGGGGAACACACAAAGTCAGAGCATGAGCAGCCAGGGAGAGGAGTCGAAGCTCCGGTTAAAGGGTCTGTCTGCCGCTTCCTCGCACCGAGCGAGAAGGAGCCGCCGCCGCCGCCGCCTGAGGCGAGTTTTGCCTCACGGCGTTCCTCCCCGCGCAGCCCGAGGGGGGGAGGGGGAGTCACGTGCCCCCGCGCGGCATTCGAACCCGCCGCCCGCCCGCCCGCTCTCTCACTCACCCGCCCCAGCCAGCCATGTCTTCGCGCTCCCTTCTCCTCGGCTTGGATCTCCCTCCTCGTCCCGGCGTCGAGATATCACGAGACTTCCCCGCCCAGTTCTCGCGAGAACTCACTCACTCCATTCGCTTCTTTATACCTTCTTCCTCCAGGCCCCGCCCCCGCCCCCGCCCCCGCCCCCTTAGCCGTAATGCCGCGAATATTCACCGTCCCGCTTCTTCTTCCCGCCGTAGTGTCGGGAATATATGCGCACTCCTTTACCAACTGCATTTAAGAACATAAGAAGTGTGGGGCAAAAGGAAGGCGGGATACAAAATAATAATAATAATAAATAATAAGAATAATAATAAGAAGAAGAAGAAGAAGAAGCAGAAGAAGCAGCAGCAGCAACCAAATCTCAGGTTTTCAAATAAGGTTTTATTTATTTATTTATTTATTTATTTTATTACATTTATATACTGCCCCACAGCCGAAGCTCTCTGGGCAGTTTACAACAATTAAAAATAGTAAACATTAAAAGTATACAAAAATTAAAAAAACATAAAAACAGTATAAAAACAACAGTATCCATTTAAAAACAACAATTCTGGGGTCCATGAAAAACAAACTTAACGTTGTTAAATGCTGTTAAAATGCCTGGGAGAAGAGAAAAGTCTTGACCTGGCGCCGAAAAGATAACAACGTTGGCGCCAGGCGAGCCTCATCGGGAAGATCATTCCACAGTCGGGGGGCCACCACTGAGAAGGCCCTCTCCCTTGTTGCCATCCTCCGAGCTTCCCTCGGAGTAGGTTCTTTGAACATAAGAACATCAGAAGTGCCCTGATGCTGGATCAAACCAAGGGTCCATCTAGTCCAGCACTCTGTTCACACACATTGGCCAACCAGCCATCGGCCAGGGATGAACAAGCAGGACATGGTGCAACAGCACTCTCCCACCCAGGTTCCCCAGCAACTGGTGTACATAGCCATAGTGCCTCTGATACTGGAGGTAGCATATAGCCTTCAGGACTAGTAGCCATTGATAGCCTTCTCCTCCAGGAATTTATCCAACACCCTTTTAAAGCCATCCAAATTGGTGGCCATCACTACCTCTTGTGGTAGTGAGTTCCATAATTTAACTCTGCACTGTGTGAAGAAGTCCTTCCTTTGATCTGTCCTGGATCTCCCACCAATCAGCTTCATGGGATGACCCCCTTGGTTTCTAGTATTTTGAGAGAGGAAGAAGAATGTCTCCCTGTCCACATTCTCCACATCATGCATAAATTTGTACACCTCTATCGTGTCTCCCCTTAGCCTCCTTTTCTCCAAGCTAAACAATCCCAGTTGATGCAACCTTCCCTTGTAGGGGAGATGCTCCAGCCTCTATAATATCCTTTTTCAGGTGTGGTGACCAGAACCGTACACAGTACTCTAAGTGTGGTCGCACCATAGATTTGTATAAGGGCAGTACGATACTGGCCATTTTATTCTCAGTTCCTTTTCTTGTAATGCCTAAATTGAAGTTTGCCTTCTTTACAGCGGCAGCACACTGGGTGGACATTTTCAGTGAGCTGTCCACCACAATCCCAAATTTATACATCACTTTGGAGATGTTTAACAAATAAAATCTTTGAGCATCTTGAGAGGTGTCACTTCCATTTGTGGGTCTGTTTTATTTTGTATTTTATTTTTTATGTAGCCCTTTTATGTATCACCCTATAACCAAAGTTCTCTAACAAGGCTTGCCTGGCACCAACATTGTTATTTTGGCACCAGGCCAAGACTTTTCTCTTCTCCCAGGCATTTAACAGCATATAAACAGAATAGTTGTTTTTAAATGGATGTTGTCTGATTTTGTTTGTATTTTATTCTTTTTATGGTTTTAAATTTTGTATATTTCTTTTTAATGTTCACTGTTTTTAACTTCTGTAAACCATCCAGAGAGCTTCGGCTAAGGGGCGGTATATAAATGTAATTAATAATAATAATAATAATAATAATAATAATAACAACAGCACAATCCTATGCATTCCCCAGCTAGCATAGGATTGTGCTCGAAGATGCTTACAAGAATAAAACAAAAATTCCAACAACAAAAACTACAGGCAGTAGAACACCACTATAAAACAAATCGTTTTAATATAGAGAACAGAGGAAAAGAAACCTTGCAGCAACAAATCAGTTTAAAACTGAGGGCTAAGACATCAATGATAGGCATTACACTTAGTACAAATAAGATTTGTCACTTTTTTTTAAAAAAAAAAAGAAAGTCCTTATAGGTTATTCACAGAGCGAGAAATTTTCTGGTTTTAATGAATTGACTTGCTGATGTGTAGCCCACACACTGCACTATATGGCTGAGCTGAATTAATAGCTCTTTCAGCACAATCTATGCATGTTTAGACAGGGCGGGGGGGGGGATCTACAACTCCCCACATTCCCTAGCCAGCCATGCTGGAAGTTGTAGGACTTTTATCTGTCTGAACAAAACATGCATAGGATTGTGCCCTTAACGACTTCCAGATCTACATCAATAGCTGATAAATAATATCTATTACTTCTTCAAAGCTACTCCTTGTACTTTTTCCAAACCTAATTTGGTTTGTTGATTTTGTCACTTCCACAAAATCTCCAGCTGGCATCCCAATCCTAGGCAGACTACTGTCACTGAAACCAGCTCTATAGCTTTCATCGTAACTGACCACACGAAGCACGCACAAAGTTACTTGTGCTTCCTCTGCTGGGTGGTACGCTCTGTTTTGAATAGTTTTGCTAAGTAATATGTCTCAGCAGATTCTTTCCTACTTGCTTGAGGCTTTACTGTTCTCACTTCCTTGAAGTCTTGCATCAGTCTCTTTTGGAGAAGATGACTCTGCCCGCCATCCCAGAATTTACAGAGCATGGTCCCGCCGGGTTTTAAAATGTGCGGGACGAAATCCAAAAGGTTCAAGCAGAGTTGGACCAACTTTTGGTGATCTAGTTCCCGGATCCCAGTAGCGTTGTGAGCCATGTCGCTCAAAATAACATCCGCCTTCCCTTTAGGAAGCAGTTCCTGGATTCTCTGTTGAGTGTTCGGATCTGTGATATCAGCATGAGATAAAAAGTTGGCTCCTTCCAAAGGGGCAACGCGAAGGAGGTCAACTCCAAGGACAAAACCGATGGGAGCAGCTGGGTCTAGGAAACAAGGAGTCAGTGTAAGACAAGGCGATTATGTATTTCAATGGGCCTCTCATTCTATCCTTAAAGCTCAGAACTAGTCACAACGCGTTTGAAAAGAGTATGAAATGCAAAGTATGTTACTATAATCCTGCTGATGCCTGGTAATCAAATAACATATAACTGCTCACTCAGGCAAGTAAGAATTCTGTCCGGGGATCAGGCAAAAAAATATCTGTCAAATGGAAGAGAGTTGGTTCTCTCTTTTCTCTTTGCCTGTCAGTGAGCTAATAACCATGTCTGAAGGGTACATGTGACCATATAGGCTAGTAAACTATGAATAATAATAATAATAATAATAATAATAATAATAATAATAATAAAAAATACTTATTACCCACCTCCCTTTGGATCGAGGCGAGGAACAACATTAGTACAACAAATCAACACATCTTAAAAATTCTTGATTTTATGTTGATCTGGATAGGCCTGCTGGAAAAGGCAAGTATTCAAAGCTGCATTAAAATTACACAGAGAGTTAATTTTATGAATCTCCTCCGGCAGGCCATTCCACAATCTGGGGGCAACAGAAGAAAAGGTCCTCTGGGAAACTAATGTCAGCCTAGTTTTAGCTGACTGAAGTAAGTTCACCCCAGAGGACCTGAGTGTGCGGGGCGGACTATATGGGAGAAGGCGATCCCGCAGGTAACCTGGTCCCAAACCATTTAGTCTAGGCTGAAATACCAACCCAAACAAACAACCAAAAATCCACATCCTCAGAATGAAAGCTAAACCTGGATCACGCCAACAGTCCTTTTAGTCTGGCATCTTGGGAACTCACAAGGAAGTTATGGAGGCAAGAGCCTTCTCTGTTGTATATCCTCCAGAACCTGCCATTCAGAACATAAGACGCTGCCTTCTACCGAGTCAGAACCTTGGTCCATCTAGCCCAGTAGTGTCAACACTGACTGGCAGCAATGGCTCTCCGGAGTGTCATGCAGTTTTTCCAGCCCTACCTGGAGATGTCAGAGATTGAACCTGGAACCTTCTGCATACAAAGCATATGCTTTATCACTGAACTTTTGACCCCTTCCCATAGCCTCCGTACTGGGAGGTCTCATATACTTTTCATGACTAATTGCCACTGAGATCCACCATTCGTCCTCCTCTTCCGCCATGAATTTGTCTAATGCCATTATAAAGCCATTGCAGACCACGTCCATCACTACCTTGTTTGGCTGCAAATTCCATAAGTTAATTATGCATTGTGTGATTTATTTTGTTTCGTTTTTAACATTACCTAGTCCTCGTAGAATCATAGAAAAGCAGAGTTGGAAGGGGCCTACAAGGCCATCGAGTCCAACCCCCTGCTCAATGCAGGAATCCACCCTAAAGCATCCCTGACAGATGCTTGTCCAGCTGCCTCTTGAAGGCCTCTAGTGTGGGAGAGCCCACAACCTCCCTAGGTCACTGATTCCATTGTCGTACTGCTCTAACAGTCAGGAAGTTTTTCCTGATGTCCAGCTGGAATCTGGCTTCCTGTCACTTGAGCCCGTTATTCTGTGTCCTGCACTCTGGGAGGATAGAGAAGAGATCCTGGCCCCCCTCTGTGTGACAACCTTTTAAGTATTTGAAAAGTGCTATCATCTCTCCCCTCAATCTTCCTTTCCAGTGAGGTAATACCTGCTCTTCCCCAAAATTGAATGAAGCATTATGATGATGGTAATGACGATGTTATACCTTTTTTTCATCCTCCTGCAATGAACCCAGGCTGGCCTACATGGTCCTCCGCCTCTTCGTTTTATCCTCACAACAACCCTGTGAGGTTGGCTAGGCTGAGCATCCGTGTCTGGCCCAAAGTCACCCAGGGAGCTTCATGGCCATGTAGGGACCAGGACCCAGATCTCCCAAGTCCCGGTCCAAGACTCTAACCACTACACCACACTTAGGGAAGCCTCCATCTGCATGCAGACGGGCAAGGAAGCTTCCTTCCCGTTCTTCGACATGCCTTAGAAAGCTTCCTGGCCTTCCCACTCTGCTGCCCTCCTACGCAGATGCCGACAACCTACTGTCAGACTCACCCTTGCCCAGCTTGCTAATTCGTTCCAGCCCAGAGATGTTATTTTTAGCACTCCCGTGACAAGCTATTTTAAAAGCAAGCCTTTCTGTAAAGATCAATATTTCAGAAATCATCTCCATCGATCACTGTCTCGTCTTGTTGTCAAGCCGCTCCAGAGTCAGCCAGCAACAGCACTTTTGCCTGACGTTAATGAATTAAATCGAGTCCCTCCGAGATGGCCCCGTGCCATTGCTTTCCGGAGGGAAAATCCATTATATTAAAATGAGGCCTCTGGCAAGGATGAAAACAGAATTTTAAAGAAGGAAAAAGCTTTCCCAGACAAGAAATCTGAATAGCATTTGTTTTTATTATTTAGTTATAGGTAGAATGATATAGAGGGACGATGTATGCTCCTGTCACTGAACATGGTGCCTTACAGGGCATGTCTAACCAGCCCTATATCCCGGGATCACTCCTGTGCACCCAAATGCCACACAGGGGATCCTGGGAGCAGGCAGGGACAATCCCTCCATTTCCCTGGGATAACCTTTAGGTGTAGAAAGGGCAGCAGAGTTTCACAGGCAAGAACCCTACAGGACCCTGCTCCCAAAGAGATTACAGACCAAAATAAGTGGGGCCATTCCACCAGGCCTGCTGCAAACCACCTCCATGAAGGCTCCTTCTCTTCCAACCATGACCACCAGCAGCCATCCCACCAAGCTGTATGAGAGGGGGAGGGGGGGGCATTCCACCAGCCCTGCTGAAAGATTTATAGCACAATCCTATGCATGTTCAGGCAGAAATAAGTCCTACAACCCTCAGCATTCTAGGAGTTGTAGGACTTATTTTTGTCTAAAGATGCATCCTAAACATTTCCCCCTCTTCCCTCTTCCCTCCCTCTTTCCTTGCGTGTCGTATCTTTTTTGAACGTAAGCCGGGACTGTCTTCCTTTTTTGTTATTACTCTTTATATGTAAGACACCTCGAGGGGAGGTGGCTTTTTGACTGAGGAAGGGAATGAAAATACTTTAGGAGTGCAATCCTATGCATGTTCAGACAGAAAGAAAACCCTGCACCTCCCGGCATTCCCCAGCCAGCCATGCACAGCTTGGCACCCTAAATAAATACATAAATAAAACAAACAGCAGCAAAAGACAATGGGGCAGGCAAACCACAGCGGAAAGTGACGAATGGGGGCGGTGTGGAATTGAAGCTGCCAATAGCCATATATTGGCAGTGGGCAGAGCCAGGGTCAAAAGTGGGCAGGGGCACTTATTCTTCTCTCCTTTTGCCACTTCGTTCTCTCTCTCTTTCCTCTTCCACTCTCACACCCAGCAGGCTGCACGGAGAGGGACAGATCGCTTTTGCCAGTAGTCTGAACTGATCACTTGCGGATGGCTTTTGAAATCAGTTCAAGAGCCTCAGGTTGCCACCCTTGCTATGCAGACTTCATCCACTGAACCCAATGGGGCTTATTTCCAAGTAGACACGCATAGGATTGTGCTGAAAAATACGGACTCCGGCCATGCATCCATCTAGCCCGGCACTTTCTCTCCATCACTGGCCCAGCCAGATGCCCTGGGAAGTTCACAAGTAGAGCAAGATGGAGAGAGACAGCTTCCGTTGTTTGCCCCCGCTAAGTTCTTACAGGTTTATTTTAAAGTGAGACTCTTAAAACCAGATGACCAAATCGCTATCAACAGAAGATGAGAGCCACAGACCTCAAGGCAAATGAGCAAAAATGCTGAGCCCCTTTACGTGGCTGTCCTTCTAAAAGCACTCACCAGAGCCTGTAGCATTGACTCTCTGGACTGTAACTTGTGCCCAAGCACCAGGGGCCGTGCCGCAGTCAAGCACACACAGCCCGGGGTGAAGGATGCTGTGTTTGTCATCTATTTCCAGCAGTTTGAATGCACTCCGGCAACGGTAGCTCTGCTGTTTGGCTCTCTTCACATATGGATCATTGAAATGCCGTTCCAGCCAACGTTGCTCTGCTCCCGTTTTGCTTTTCAGACATTGCACTGCAGTGTGGACCTTCTGGTGCTGAAGCAAAAGGTGCGGCAGCTTCCAATACCTGTAGGAAAGAAGAGCAAATTGTTCCGTTGCTATATGATCACAGCTCGTTTGATGGCTATAGACCGGGATCTGGAATTTGGCATGTGCCTGTATAGATTTTCAATATCCTCCCCATTTCCTGTCCTAAAATCTCACTTAAGAGTAGACCCATTGAAATCAATGGGCCTTAGTCTGCAGAGGCCACCAGTGAGGGAGGAAGCAGCAGCCAGGCACCTCTCCACCGTGCCTGGGTCCAGCTCCAGCTGAGTACCCCCTCCCTCCTCCTACCAACTGTCTCTGCAGAGGCCACCAGTGAGGGAGGAAGCAGCAGCCGGGCACCTCTCCACCATGCCTGAGTCCAGCTCCAGCTGAGAGCCCCCTCCCTCCTGCTACCAACTGTAACTGCTGAACTTTCCAACTAAGATTGTAGTGCCTGAATTTGCTTTCCTTTCCCCCCCCCCTCCTCCTCCTCCCTCCCAATCCCCTTTCCTTTTGTGTCATGTCTTTTAGATTGTAAGCCTGTGGGCAGGGACTGTCAAGAAATACCTTTGTAAGCCGCCATGAGAGCCTTTTTTGGCTGAATGGCGGCATAAAAATCCTTAAATAAATAAATAAAATAAATAAAAATAGTCATGAATGTTTAGGTGCTATCTCTCGTTGCTATCCACTGTGTCTCCGCCCGAGGTAGGACACAAGGAAGGACCTCACACCTTCTGATCTTAGGGAACAGGGAAGATGGTACAGGAGGCAGCAGGCAGGGATTGTAGACAGTGAAGTTTGAGGGAAATAATTAGGATAACCTCTTAAAAGAAAACTACATGGGTGAATTGAACATCAGAAGTGCCCTGCTGGATCAAACCAAGGGTCCAGCTAGTCCAGCACTCTGTTCGCACAGTCGCCAACCGGCTCTCGACCTACAAGCAGGACATGGTGCAACAGCACCCTCCCACCCATGTTCCCCAGCAACTGGTGCACACAGGCTTACTGCCTCGAATACTGAAGATAGCTTCCCCAATGCCAGGATGTTCGTGTTATTGGCAAGAAGAGAACTGTTGGTTTTCTTTAATTGCCAATTTAAGAAAGCAAGTCCTTTTGTTTGCTCACAGAAGGGGAAACCCCACCGGCATTTCTCAATTTTCTGGTTTTAAGTAATTGACTGGCTGATGTATAGCCCACACCTTGCACTGTACGGCTGCACTGAACTAGTATCTTTTATGGTGCAATCCTATGCATGACAGAAAAAAAAGTTCTACAACTCACAGCATTCCCCAGTCAGCCATGGCTGGCTGGGAATTACTAGGACTTTTTTTCTGTCTAAACATGCATAGAACAACCTTTGCCACAAGACTATTTCTCCAAAGGTGGTCCGGCCTCACCTGACAACAAAGGACCTCTTTTTTAGCATTCATATGTGAATTTAACCAATTAAAACCCAAACAGGTGATCCTCACAAACGGCAGCCCTGGTGGTTCAATAAAGCAAGCATGGACAGGAGGGAAATCAGGCGTGCTTTAGGGTGGGTTCCTGCATTAAGCTGAGGGTTGGCCTCGATGGCCTTAGAGGCCCCTTCCAACTCTACTTTTCTATGAAATTTTATTTATTTATTTATTTATTACATTTCTATACCACCCAATAGCCGGAGCTCTCTGGGCGGTTCACAAAAATTAAAACCATTCAAGTATAAAACAACAGTATAAAACCATAACATAAAATACAATATAAAAGCTCAACTAGATTAAAAGCAGCAGCAATGCAAAATTACAAATTTGAAACACCAAGCTAAAATTTATTTATAGACTGTTAAAATGCTGGGGGAATAAAAAGGGCTTCACTTGGCGTCTAAAGGCTTATAATGTAGGTGCCAAATGAACCTCCTTAGGGAGCTTGTTCCACAGCCGGGGTGCCACAGCAGAGAAGGCCCTTCTCCTGGTAGCCACCTGCCTCACTTCCTTTGGCAGGGGCTCGCGGAGAAGGACCCCTGAGGATGATCTTAAGGTCCGGGCAGGCACATACAGGAGGAGGCGCGCCTTCAGATAGCCTGCCCGCCTCTGCCCTCCTCTTTAGGCTGCCCTCCTCTGCCCCTCACTCGGGAAATTCGTTTCCCAGCCCGACTAGGATGCCGGTTCTCGGGCTCGGAGAAGAGGAAAGCCGCTTACTTCTACGGGAAATGAATGTTTACAAATACTCACCGGCTCATGACCCGTTCAAGCCAGGGCGCTTCCTGGAACAGGGGGACACTTTTCAGGGTTGCACCAACCCTGGTACGTCCCCTCAAGCCTCCCCGGAGAAACGCAGCTCGACATCCCGAGTTCCGCCGCACAGTGATACCGGGCCTGAGCGCTTTTCTCTCTCTCTTTTCAACGCGAGCTGCTGCTCCTCCTCCTCCTCCTCCTTCCCCCCCTTGAGAAAAGCCCCGCCTGCCCGGGACTCTCCCCTTTCTGTAGGCGGTGCTTGTTTCCCGCCTTGCTGTCGGAGCTACCAGGGAGCTGGTCTCTCCTCGCGGTAGGAATGCACGTGTGTACACGTGTATGTCATGAAAGGGTGGGGAGGGAATGACAAGAGAGATGAATTCGTAAGGGGCTGGGCCTCGGGCCTCGAGCCTCCCAGCTATCAGTGCCTTTGACCTAGAGGTAAAGGCAGCCTGCAGTTATTCAGTAGGCATGAGTGAAATGCACTCTGCACATGCTCAAGGAAGTGTAGAGTTTGCTCATTGACCGGGAGGGTGGGGAGGCCTGACTTGCTATTGTGCTTTTAGAAGTAGATTGATAGAGTAAGCATGAAGAACATAGGAAGAGCCGTGCTGGATTAACCAAGGGTCCATCTAGTCCAGTATTCTTTTTGCACAGTGCAAGACAGGAGTGCAACAGCATCCTCCAGTCCATGTTCCCCAGCAACTGGTGCACATAGGCATTCTGCCACTGATGCTGGAGGTAGACTGTAGCCACCAGGACTGGTATTTATTTATTTATTTTATTACATTTTTATACCGCCCAATAGCCGAAGCTCTCTGGGCGGTTCACAAAAATTAAAACCACAAAAAACATCCAACAGGTTAAAAAGACTGTTAAATAGCCATTGATAGCCTTATATCTGGTTAACGAAAAGGAAAGGAACCTCTCGTGCAAGCACTGAGTCATTACTGACTCCTAGAGGGACGCCAGCTTTCGCTGACGTTTTCTTGGCAGGCCTTATAGTGGGGTGGTTTGCCGTTGCCTTCCCCGGCTGTTATTATAGCTAACTGGGTACTCATTTTACCGACCTCGGGAGGATGGAAGGCTGAGTCGACCCGAGCCGACTGCCTGAAACCAGCTTCCGCTGGGATTGAACTCAGAGTTTCAGCTGCAGAAACTTCTGCTTTACTGCTCTGCACCACACAAGGCTCTTATATCTGGTTAAACAAACTTTTTTTTTCTTAAATGCTTCTTTGGGTCTTATTTTCTTTTTTTACCAAGTACGCAAACTTCTGAAGAGCTGTGGCTGCCCTAATTACCATCCAGTCTTGCACATCGTCTGTTGACAATCTCTGGCTCTTGTGGTCTGCTGAGCTTCATTTGTCTTGAAAACATGCCGCTGTCTTTCCCTTTGCACAGGGTGCATCATGCTGACAACCAAGTTATTCACCCTGGTGCTGGTGGTGCAGCCAGAGCGAGTCCTGCTGGGCATGAAGAAACGTGGCTTTGGGGCTGGACTCTGGAACGGATTTGGAGGGAAGGTGCAACCAGGCGAAACCATTGAGCATGCGGCTAGAAGGTGAAAATGGAATAACCTTGGGATCAATCGCCTTGCGCAAGCAGGAAAACTGACACACACACGGGCCTTTCAAGCTGTCCTGCTGAAACAATTGTGGCATCTTACTCAGCTGCCTGATTACTGCAGGCTGCAACGTGAAGCTTTTAGCTCTACTGCTGAGAAAACGTTTTCTCCTTTAGAGGTGGCCACTGTGTGTTCCAGGAAGATGATCTAAAATTAGACAAAATGTTAAATCAAGGGGGGTAATTATGAAAAATGGAAGCTCTCGGAGAAGTGCCAGTGAGAGCTTGGAGCCCTACCCAGGGCTCCCATTATCCTTAATGGAGAGGGGGCTGCCAGAAGTTATCAACAGCACACATTACTCAAGTTGAAGACAAGTCTAATTAATAGCATCAGCTGAAAATCCACAGGCGTTCAAAATATTTGCAATTTTCTCCTGGGTGGAAGAAAAATGGGTTTGTTTCGCAGTTCCCCTCTGTCAATGTTAGGTACAAAGGAAACACTTCAAACTGAAAGTAATGCAGGTTGGGCAACACAGTAATGGAGACCCACTGGTATGGGAGGAAGAGAGAAGAGCACATGAGCCTAAAGCTCACTCCAGGATTGCACATGTCATGTGTCACGCTTATGGTAATTGATGTTCAGACGACACACTGAGGCCTTAGCTAGACCCAAGGTTTATCCCGGGGTTGTCCTGTGTGTCATTTACATGAACAGGGATGATCCCGGGATAAACCTTAGGTCTAGCTATGGCCTAAGCCAAGTGGTTAAGCATTTAGAAGCCCATTCAGAATGCTCCAGTGATTCACAATAAGATCTATACCAGTGGTTCCCAAAGTGAGCGGTACTGCCCCCTTGGGGGCGGTGGGATTGCATAGGGGGGCGCTAAGAGGCAAAGTGGTGGCAGGGGAGCACTCGAGGTGGTCTTTTCCGAGAAGCACCTCTCCAGAAGTTCTTAAAACCCAGGGTCATTTTTATGGGAGAAGGTAGTTTGGTCCCAAGCCATATAGGGGAAGAATACACACGTGTATTAATACCGTTTAAGAGTCCTTTTAATGGTGAATTGAAATGTTTAATTGAATAAACTAAAAAAAAGTAATTGGATTTTCAATAAATATTCAATTAATTGTTACTATTTTGAATTTTATTGTTATTATCTTCCTTAGTGGGTCGTTGAAAAACATTCTTCTGAATAATGATTTTTATAGGGTAGGGGGCACTGGGCATGAGTTTGGGGAACCAAGGGGGCGGATACCATCTATTCTATACCATCAGTGTTGAGAAAAGGGGAAATCTATCTTCTTTGTCACTTCGGGAGGGGGGTGGGGAATAGAAATGTTAACTCTTAATGTCCTGAATGCAAAGTGAAATGTGTTTGTTTTATTCAGAGAACTGCAGGAAGAGAGCGGACTGACGGTGGACACTTTGCAAAAAATGGGCCAGATCACTTTCGAGTTTGTGGGCAACTCCGAGTTGATGGAAGTCCATATCTTCCGCGCTGACAGTTTTCATGGAGATCCCACGGAAAGCGAAGGTAGGTTTGCAGTCGGGAGTGGCAGCACAGTGAGAATGTTTGCCCTTCTCTTTTCTTTGATGGTTTGCCCATCTTTATCCAAGGGATGAATTTCTTCATGCTTCTAAAGTGCTTCTCTCGGCCAGCCTGATTCGAGACGTTCCGAGTTTCATGTTCCCATCTTTGCACTGTGCAACTCTGCTGGAGTTATTTAAGTAGAACACGCTGATCCTCAGGCTGCATCGTGTCATTAAACTGGCCACGTGTTGAAAGGCTCACAAAAGTTTGGTCGTGCAAACTGAGCGCCACGGAAGGAGTGAACGGGAGCAATAGGGCATCGGTAACAAAAGCTGCTGCCTCAATCATAGTGCTCCTAGGAGTAGATCACTGGAACTCCCACGAGGGATTGGACTCCGGTGCAAAAGCTTCTTTAAATGCCTCTTTCACAATAACGGTTCAAATAACTTATTTTTGTAATTTGTATAGACATCAGATTGGCTGGTTTTTAGAACAAAAAGTTAATGCTTTAAAAAAAAAACACTTGGAAGATTATTTGGACTGGTCAATTGACCCTAACCTTTTTTGACTGGCCAGTGCTTAACTCTGTCTAGGGGAGGTTGGCCTTGCTGTACCTCAGTCCCTCTTGCTCCATCTTCATAGTGCAATAGCAAAACATTCAGAGTTTCTATGTATAAAGGCTGCCTACCAACGTCTTCATGGAGCCCAAACTCAAAAGATGGACGTTGCTTCATCTCTTGCTCCTTTGTTCTGACGATGGACACCTTTCTAAAGGCCAACAGAAACTAGAACACTGAAGCCAGGTGATACTTTTGCCTTGCTATCACCTCTGCTAAAACCAATCTCTTTGAAGGGAGAGATTGGTTTGAGAGATTTAGAGGCAAAAGGGAGGGAGGCGTTTGAGCATAAACACCTCTGAGAAAAAGACAATCATGTTTCCATCTTTAATTATTCTTTCCCTCTGTGTATGTCTCCCCTTCCGCACTCCCCCCCCCAACCTTGCAGAAATGCGCCCTCAGTGGTTTGAGCTAGACCAAATGCCCTACAAGAACATGTGGCCCGATGATATCTACTGGTTTCCTCTCCTTCTCCAGAAGAAGTTGTTCCTTGGCTATTTTAAGTTCCAGGGGCAGGACACTATCTTGGAGCACACCCTGAAAGAAGTGGAGAAGCTGTAAGAAGAGGCAAAGTGCGGCCGGAGCCCTCTTGACTTAGGTGTATATCGTTGCCCATATTGGGCAAGAGGCAAGCATTTGACATCATCAGCTCCACAGCCAAGGAAACAACTCTTTTAAGAAGTGGATGCCTGGCAGACAAAAGGAGGCATCTGCTGTCTTGTAGAATTAAGGACAATACTTCTTACACATATTCGGGTCCCTAACTGTGACGCTACCAGCTATTCCTTCTCAGCTGGGCTTTTCATGGTAGTAACGGTTCTGTTTTAGCACGTGCCCCAGAGTTTTAGCTTTGTCCCAAAAGCCAGGTGAGCCCCTTTCTCAACTTACCTGAACAGGTGTTTTTTTCTGTATAGTGTTCTTACAAGAAGACTGGCTCCTAAAGACTCAAGTTGCCTGTATATTAGTTAGGGTGACCCTATGAAAAGGAGGACAGGGCTCCTATATCTTTAACAGTTGTATAGAAAAGGGAATTTCAGCAAGTGTCATTTGTATATATGGGGAACCTGGTGAAATTTCCTCTTCATCACAACAGTTAAAGCTGCAGGTGCCCTGCCCTCTTTTGCATCTGGTCACTCTAGTATAGCTCCTGCAGCTTTAATGGTTGTGATGAAGAGGGAATCTCACCAAGTGCTGCATGCGTACAAATGACACCTGCTGAAATTCCCTTTTCTATGCAACTGTTAAAGACACAGGAGCCCTGTCCTCCTTTTCATAGGGTCACCCTATATTAGTGGCTTAGCATTTCATTTTTCTTCCTTGCGATGGTTATGGACAGAAGCATTGCATGCATCCTGCACCTGAATAATTTCTATGAGGAAGTTTTACTGGTTAATGGGTGGTGAGAGAAGGAATGTAGTAACAGGGTGTCAGCTGTCTTTGCCAGCTGTAGCTTAAACAGTTTCTGTGGTAGCTCAGAGCATGATCTTTGGAAGAAGTAAGGCTCAGCTTCAACCCCTGGCATCTCCAGGAACGCTTGACAACACCCCTGCCTGAAACCATGATACTTTGAGGTTTGAATGACCAAGTGCTACCCGCTCACCCGCACAATGTTCAGAAGGTGAATATAACACACTTACAGTTGAAATAAACTTTAACTTTTTAATATAAGTTTTACACGTCTCTTACAAATGCAATTTTTTTTGTAACATTTGATAGATACTTTTTTGGGGGAAAGTCATAATCTGTAAACATTAAGTCTACCAGCTATAATAAGACGTTCTCTAATCCTTGCAGTTTGATAAAGTGCTTAATTTTTTTTAAATAAAAAAACAAACACTATTTTTGCCAAGTGGGCAGGAGGTATGAAGTTTGCAAAATCTGAGAGGATTAAGAGGAAACACACACCCTCTTCAGCTTGCTTTAGCAAAGACACTTTTGAATAGCAAAAGAACAGGGAGATAGAACATTTGAGTGTTTGCCAGTTGTTCCACAAGAGCAGCTTTCCTCTTTAAGATATTTATCACCCACACAACTGTTCTCACGCCTATTAACTGTTCCACTGCAGATATGGTTTCCTCAAAAGAAGGGTAAACACCACAAAAGGTGCTTTCCCAACAGAGCCTAGGCCAATGTGTGCCCTCCCCTCCTAGATTTCGTTGGACTGCAACTGCCGTCAGCCCTGGCAGCATAGCCAAAGACCAGGGACAGTATAAACACCTGAAAAGTTGCTCTCCCAGTCAGAGACTTGTACTTTTACACAGCTGTCCTTTCTTGCCCAGGCAAAGTTGAAAACCTTGAGAGATGCAACATCTTAATCCTGGACAAACTGAGTTTTTCCTATTTGTATGAATGCTGCAAAACTCTGCACATGAAGGAGCATGCCCCATTGGCCCTGGTGGGGTTTACTTCGGAGTAAACATGTTGAAGAGCACAGCCTTGCAGTCCAAGGCTGTGCTCGTTCATTTGGAAGGAAGTCCAACAGAGTTCATACAGGAGTTGTGCAAAGGACTGCAAGCTAGAAACTGGCTTTAGAAATGCTGGACACACATTGAGTTGGGTAATGAGACCACATCAGGTAAGCGCATATGCAATCAAGGCAGCTCAGTCCTTTGGACAAAAAGAGGATAAATCTCGCTTAGGCCTTAGCTAGACCTAAGGTTTATCCTGGGATCGTCCCAGGGTCATCCCTGTGCATCTAAATGACACACAGGGGATCCCGGGAGCAGGCAGGGATGACTCCGGGACGATCCCAGGATAAACCTTAGGTCTAGCTAAGGCCTTAGTGGCCTCTGGAAGCTCCTAAATCACCCTGCACTTTGTTTTTAGACTTCTGCAGTTTTACCTTCTGCAGAAAGATGAGCACATTCAGTAGCAAATTGCCATGGAAGCTCAGGCTCCGAAGCACTGGGAGAAATTGCTACTTGGGTTCCCGGTGCCACAACCCAACCGGGGTGATGAGAGGGTCGGTTGAGAAGATCCGTGCAACGCTGGGGCTTGTTCGAAGTCCAGCTCTGTCGCAAGTAAGAGATTTAGGAAAAATCCACAATGGAATCAAATGAGTTCAGATTTCTATAAATCCGACCTGTGGATTCCGCAGACTGAGGGGTGGTGTTGTTCTTTTACACAAATTTAGAAAAACACGTACAATAAAAACATCGGCTGAAAATGCACATTTCCCCCGTAGCCTAAAGCATGAAAATGCACTTGGGGGTCATTTTCACAAGTGCAAATTTGCGTAAATTCGGGAAATGAGGAAAATCCGATTCTGCTAATGAGCAGATGTCAGAATGAAAGGCACCTGACGATTTGCGGAATGGGTTTTACAAATCCGTATATCCTTAGTTGCAGTGCCTGCCATTTGCACTGACACTGAGTTACCATAGCATGAGCAGAGGCAGTTGCTAGATTACTGAGAGTATGGATGCATTGAGCTTTAGCAGGCGCTGTCCATGGATGGGGCCACCTTTGTGGCTGCAGCGTGCCAGCCCTCCATGTGCAGTGTTCTGTATGCCCCATCGGCCCAAGCACCGATGACACACTAAAGCCAATTGCAAAATACGCTTGCAGGCACAATGAAATGTTCGATGGTTCTCACACACACCCAGGTTGTGATGGAGGAGAACCCGCCTTATCACACTTTCCTCACCTAACTTCCTGGCTCTTGCAATGGTGCAGTAAGTGTGACCCGACGTGCGTTCCTGGAACGCAGCAAAAGAATTGCACGGCCGCTTCATAAAAGGCCAGTTTGGTCGAGCGAATGGGCCCCGCGTGGTCGTTTTCACACACAAATGATCGCTTGAACAGGGAAGGGTTCTGCCTCTCCTGGGCTTAGAACAATTAGGTTATCTAACTGCTCTTCTAACTGAAAAAATAATTAAAAAAAGATTAATACTTTTAATCTCCATTATAAAAGCTTTCAAAAATATTCTGTATTAACATATAAAAGAAAAGGGTAGATCAGTTTTTCTGCTAAGGGCAGGTACAAACATCCACAGCACGGGCCTTTGAGATGGTTGCAGCCTGGTTCCTCCAAGCTACCGAGTCCCTTAAACATCCAAGGAGGGGAATGTCCCAAGGCCAGCCTGAACAATCGCATTTAGGTGAGTGTACCAAGGTCAGAGTCGGGCACTGGTATAGCTCTTGCCGTGGTCTGAAATTCCTCCTTGCAGCTGGGACAGGCCTGTAACTTTTGCATGCAGCTTTAATAAGATGAAAAACAAACACAAAAAAGGCAAGGAAGAGGAGATGGGAGGTCGAGAGAATTTCCTATTCGCTCCATTCAAAAAGTTGAGCTTTAAAACACACACACCATAATATTAACACGAAGGCTGGTACATTAGTAAAAGGCATACGAATCACATTTCTTTTTATTTTGTTTTAAAGTATGGTCCCAAGAAACTAGAGCCTAGTTCCTTCTTAATACACTTCGGCCCTGTTCGGAAGACACCTTAAACCATGGCTTTAACCACAGCGAATAAGGTAAAAAATCCTTATTCGCAGTGGTTAAAGCCATGGTTTACAGTGTCTTCTGAATGGGGCCAAAGTGTATCAAGAAGGAACTAGGATCATCCCTCTTTTGGGGGGGGGGGTGAATAAAGAACCCCGCAGTGGGGCATCATAAGGATGAAGACAGATGTAACATAGGGTGACCCTATGAAAAGGAGGACAGGGCTCCTGTATCTTTAACAGTTGCATAGAAAAGGGAATTTCAGCAGGTGTCCTTTGTGTATATGGAGAACCTGGTAAAATTCCCTCTTCATCACAACAGTTAAAGTGCAGGAGCTATACTAGAGTGACCAGATTTAAAAGAGGGCAGGGCACCTGCAGCTTTAACTGTTGCGAGGAAGAGGAAATTTCACCAGGTGCTGCATGCATACAAATGACACCTGCTGAAATTCCATTTTCTATGCAACTGTTAAAGATACAGGAGCCCTGTCCTCCTTTCCATAGGGTCACCCTATGTAACATAAAAAGACATTCTAACGGATCCCTTGCCTGCAATGGGAGTTCAGCTTTGTAATGTGCAAGACCAATGTACAGACCCACGCACCCTCCTCTAAATATGCCACAGGGGAGCACCTACTTAGTTGTTTCTTCCCCAGCACCAGCTACCTGCTCCTCTAAACTGGAGAAGCCGGGGCCCGAGACCTTCTGCAGGCAATGCTGGGGTTCTACCACTGAGCGATAGTCCCTCTCTAACAAAAAAGAAAACCCAACCATGAAACAGTGCTGTCGAGGAGGTTCGCTCAAGAGATAGTAGCTTGCCAAGGGCCCATCAGCACATTTAGGAAAGGTTAAATTAAGGGCAAAAGGGAAGACTCCAACTTGTTCGCTCAAGAGAAGCATTAAAGAAAGCCTCTGGGATAAGGAGATTCATTTCCACTCCACAGCACTTCGAAATGAAAACCAAAATAATTTAAAAGGTGAGAGATTCTCTCTCTCTCTCTCTCTCTGCACTGTCACATTTCCAGGCAGCCCATAAATCATGGAGCAGCTCAAAGCAGCAAAAAAAAAAAGGAAAACAAAAATAAAAACAAAGGGAGTACAAACATAGCCAATGGGAAGTTACTTTAAACTCTTCACACGCGCACGTTACACAGGGCCTCCCTTCCATGCCCCAGAGCCCTCAACCCTTAACTGGGAAAGAGGCTGTCCTCCTGGGCTGATGACGGCGGTGTCGACAAGTTGCTGGATCCTGCGAAGAGGCAGCTCAGCTTGGGCCTCAGTTCATTCCAGACTTTGCACATCTAGAGAACGGAGAGAAGAGAATGGTTACAGTCCCTTAGGCAAAGGCTGCAAAGACAGCGACAAAATTAACAGCAGCAAAACACCTCAAGGATTAGTTAAACATTTATAGGGGCACGACGCAGAGGGCCATAAACTCCTGGCCGCTTTCCCCATGCAAACGTTACCCCCCAAAGCAGCGCATTATGCCTTCAAGTTTATTACTTTGGGGGGAAGGGTTTACTAACAAGCCTCTGCTGAGAACAACAAATCTAAAGAACTATATCCATATATTAATGCATGTAAAAACCAACCATCTGTACCTGAAAAATTCTGAAAACAGTAAACCGTCTAGAGGGCAATTTGGATATTTCTGCTTAGCTAATGTAGAAAGAACAGGTCTCGTCTGAGAAATCCAATGAATGCACATATTATCATTCTCCTCTCTTTCCAGTGTTGGAAGTATGCATGCTGTTGCTTATTTAGTTATTTATTTACATATAAATAAATAAACTGCAGTTTACAGTTAAACCCATAATATACAAAAATCAAGATTTAAAAGTGTCATATAAAACCAGACTAAGTTACAGTCCAGGGAAAGCTTGTCTAAAAAGATACGTTTACGGGAGGCGTTTGAAGGATGTGACGTTTTCTGCCTCCCGAACCGCACGAGGGAGGGTTTTTCCAGTGGGTGGGTGCCGCATCCAAAAGGGACTTTGAACGTTCGAGGATGATATTTTAGAAAATCAACCGAAGGGGCCACTCACCTCCTTATGGCCCTGGATCTGAGAATTGACAAAAGCCCCCAGGATGTGAGATGTGAGTGGAAGGTAAATGTGGATCAGTTGGGTCTCTTGGTGCAGGCAGTATAGAGAGAAGTAATTTCGCAGCTCCATTGTCAAGATCGCGTTCTCTTGCTGAGAAAGAAAAATAATTTGTGGGGTTTTATTTATTTATTTATTTTATTATTTATTTATTTCATTTATATCCCACCTTTTTTTCCTCCAAGGAACCCAAGGTGGCATACTCAATCCTCCTCCTCTCCCGTTTTTCCTCACAACAACAACCCTGTGAGGTAGGTTGGGCTGAGAGAGTCTGTGACTGGCCCAAAGTCACCCAGTAGGTTTCCATGACCGAGCGGGGACTAGAACCCAGATCTCCCAAGTCCCAGTCCAACACTCTAACCACTACACCACTCTGGCTCTCTGAAGAAGATGCACAAAGGAGAAGATGTAACGCACACTTCCCAAAAGTAGCTTCTTACACTAGAATGGGGCAGTTAAGTTCTCCTGTTTCTGGAACACCAACATCCACAAGAGCAAAATCCCCTTGGCCTTACACATTTGGGAATGAGCGAGATGAGGCAGCGAGTAATTAATGCGACTGAGGAGCTGCCTCATTGCCCAAGACAACCATGGAGTTTCCCAAAATTGTCAGCAGTCCATTCATATGGCAGGAACTGCTCTGAAGCTGATCTTCTCTGTCCACCAAGATAAACTGATGTTCTGGGGATGATGGACAAGCCCAAAAAAATGCCATGAGGTTGCCTTGGAAGATGCCTTCTCCCTTGACAAGGAAAAGCCACTGGGAGTATATTTTTCCTGTCCTACCTCAGCGGCGGTGGCTTCCCATAAGCTTCCAGGCTCAGTTCAAAGTGTTCGTGATGACCCTTAAAGCCCCTACACGTTTTTACATCTCAGTGTCTTGTCTTTTACGAATTGGACCATGTTGTCTCTGCAGTGGCTATGAAATGCTTTGCGAACAGAAACACACTTGGACCTGTCTTTTCCGGGCTTCTGCCAATTTGAACCCTAACTCTGTGGGCTCTATTCTGCTGACTGCCAAAAGCCCAAGGTCACTAACCTCTCAGCCTATATCCAACAACTGAAAATCTTATGAACCCCTTTCTAACTTCAGAAATTTCACCAGGCATTGCTCACAGCCATAAGGGCTAGTCACTTACACTCTTGTTTGTGTGGGGGGGGGGGGGGGTGCGTGAGGGAATTTAAATGAAAAGAATCTCAGAATGCAGAGTTCTTGGCCTATGCTGAATCATGGAACGGCTGCAAGTCCAAATGCTTAGTTAACAAGCACATATTGTTTGAAGAAGAGGCAGACTGTTGTACCTCCACAATTCGGGATTCCAGCTGCTCTACGGACTCCGGCTCTTTGTTCTGTACTGTGGCGCTCATCATCTGCTTCTTCATCATACTGTATTTGTGCAAGGCTCTCTGGTGCTTGTGCAAAACTCCCTTCTCGTGTCTCTCACACAGGTCCTACATCGCAAAGGGGAAAGTTAGGTCATGCGGGATGACAAAAGGGAACTCCTTTTTTATTCCTTGTAAATGTAAATGTTCTTTATGTAAATGACAGTCCAAACTCGCATACAATGTTTTGGAAAGACACCCCTGGGGGAAGGGGGAGATCTGTGACCTTGATTTTTTCCTACCTTGATTCTGCACTGCTAAGATGAGCTTGCCCATGTATTAAGGTGCTTGGGAGGCCCTCTTCTCTATCCCAAACTCACGTTTGCCTGGAGCAAATGAGGATGTCTTTCCCGCGGCCACGTCCAGGAAGGCTCACCTCGCCCTTTCCTTGCTGGCCTTGCGCTAGAGTGTATTTATTTTTATTTTATTTATTTTATTTATTACCTTTTTATACCGCCAAATAGCCGAAGCTCTCTGGGCGGCTCACAAAAATTAAAACCATGAAGAGCATAAAAACAGTGTACAGAGCTTTCTTTCTTTCCAGCCTGTTTAGCATGTCAACTTTGCATTTGTTTTAAAAGAAGGAAGTTTCTAGTCTCCAAGGCCGGCAATGTAGGCCTGGAAGTCTGTGGGCAACGTTCAGCCAAAGCTCAAAAAGCCAGACGCAAACCTGAATTTGTGTGTGGGGGGGGGGGGAAGGGTGTGCATCATTCAGTGCGCTTGGGAAATGTTTGCCCTTCCCAAGACTTCGAGTTCCATCAGATGAGTGTTTTATTGCACGCTCGTTACTGGGCACTCACGGATTTTCGGGGGTCCCTCTCACGACGTCCGCCTCCCAGCCCTTTTTGTCTTCTTCGCGCCACAAAAAAAACACCCCAGTAAGTCTGAATTAAAATAAAGACGGAAGTTGCTGCTATCTCCTACTGTGTGCAGGAGAAACAGCGGGATCAAAACAGCCCACCGAAAGGGCCACGTGCACGTTGTTGACGTCCTATTTCAAGAGGAAGTAATGAGGGACAAACGCGCAGGTGGAGAAGCGACGGTAAGCAAACGTGATTTCCCACGGTATTCTCACAGAAGCAGAATGTGTAATTTTACATGAATAAAAAATATAGGGATTTTTGCACCATTCATTCAGGTCATATAATTCAGGCTGTCTTGATGCCTATTTCCTTCCTCTGCCCCCAGCACAGGGTATGTTCTATACTCAGCCCTGAGAAAGGCCCAAATCGCCACTGATTCCTTCTTCCAATGTCTAGTTTGGCCTCATGACTAACTCTTTGGCTGCTTTTCTATTGAACTGATGCAAGGGCCGTCCAAGAACAAGCACATTCAGCTATTTCTGAACAATGTCCTCACACACTGGCAGGATAAAAGTGGACTTACTTTATAGGACTGGAGCAAGTCCAGGAATAGGTTCAGCTTCTCCACCACATCACTCTCTTCCTGTTTACCCTAGAAAGCAGAAGGGCAAGAAGTGAATTAAAGGAAACCGTGTGAATTTGGGCAGCGGTTCAGCCAAGTCCAGAGCAAAGAGAAAGACTCTTCCAAGTTCTAACGCTTACTTAGTTCCCGTTTCAGGGAGCTACAATGGGATTAGGCAGATTATTCTGGACTACTAGCGAGCTCGTGGCTGAGGCTCTTGACCCAAGTAGAGCCCGGGGAGGGGAAAGGAAGAGAAGTAAATTCTCAAGGTGACTTGAGAAAGGAATCTGGCAACAGGGTCCAGTGCTTTAATCTGAGATACCAGAACAGTTCTCAGGCAGGGACAATCTGGCTCCACAAATGACGTCACTTACGCAGTGGAGGCTTTCTTTCAACCATACTTTGAATGGTTTTAATTTTTGTGAACCGCCCAGAGAGCTCCGGCTATTGGGCGGTATAGAAATGTAATAAATAAATAAATAAATAAATAAGTTCACCACCACACTGAAATCGGAGCCACCAGCCTCTGCTGTTAGTGCCACTGCGGACCTAAGATACGACTGCTTGCAGGTCTGATCCTGCAGGGGCCTGTTGGGATGGTGGGGAGAGGCCCAAACGCAAGGACCACCTTCATCAGGATTCATGGAGCACGAGGAAGGAGCAGCAGGAGCTCACCTGCTGCACAGCTTTGTCAGCCAGGAGTGCAAATTCGACAGAGAGGCCTTTCAAGGCCTGCTTCAAGTTGCCCCAAGCGCTGTTGTTCAAGGCAGCCCAGGAAGGGAGTGGAGTTGTGTCGGACCCCAAAGCACTACAGGAGGAGGAGAAGGATTTGTTGGGATCCAGCAAGAAACAGCCACCAGACCCGAATGTTCCTGCTTTGTCCAAGCCCGTCCCAAACCGCAACTGCCTTTTTCTTTTTCAGCCGATCCCTCACTGCTTTTGAAACTCAAGCCTCTAATTGTCACCACGTGCTCTGGTTCTTTCGCAACTGCCAGCTACACAGGACAATGGGATCCATGCTCGTTGTCAGGGTCGGGTGTGCTCTGCACGAAAAATGAGCGAACCAGAACCCTGCACCAAGCTAAGCAGAATCCTGGGATTCCTAAGGATTATGCAACTTGAGAAAACTGTGCAAGTGCAGAGGGGGAAAGTTCGGCTTCTACACCACATCGTTGTGGGAAGGACCACTGTTGAATGGCGGAGCGCCTTCTTTGCGTGCAGAAGGTCCCAGGAGCTGTCCCCGAATGGAACACATGGATTTGGGGATGGGGTCAGGGGTCAACAGGAAAGTAACACAAGAGCTGGTCACTGGTACACCTAGGGGTGACCACATTACACCAGTTTTAAAATCCTAGCATCCTTTTGGGGGGAAGTGCAGGGACCATTCGGTACGGGAACTTCTGAAGGAGCATCTCATGGAAGACCACAAAGTCATTGTACCGCCTCGCCTGTACACGGAGCACCTGAAACGCTACAGCAGAGACAGAGGGAAACCTTTTGATGTTTCAATGGGCCCAGTGCAGTTCATTGCCCCACACAATGCAAAGCGCCCTGCTGGAACAGGCCAAAGACCTATCTAGTCCAGTATCCCATTTCCAGCAGTGGCCAGATGCCTTCAAGTAGCCCACAAGCAGGGTTGAAGGCAATAACCCTCTCTTAACACCAGCTTTAAAATCCCTACACTGGCTGCCCATTAGTTTCGGGTGAAGTATAAAGTGTTGGTTATCACCTTCAAAGCCCTACATGGTTTGGGTCCAGGTTACCTGCGGGATCGCCTTCTCCCGTACAATCCGCCCTGCACACTCAGGTCCTCTGGGAAGAATCTACTTCAATCAGCAAAGACTAGGCTGACAACCATTACCCAAAGGACCTTTTCCTCTGCCGCTCCCAGTTTGTGGAATGACCGGCCGGGAGAGATTCGTCAACTTAACAGTCTTCCGGAATTTAAGAAAGCTATAAAGACTGATCTCTTCCGGCAGGCCTATGCAGTGGAATTTTAAATCTGCCTTTTAATAACGTGCTGCCTTTTAATAATGTATTAGTTTTAAATGTTTTAATTAGCTATATGATGCTTGCATTTGTGTTGTACCCCGCCTTGATCCAGAGGGAGAGGCAGGTAACAAATAAATTGATGATGATGATGATGATGTGTTTTTCATCTGGAAAATAACACAAGGTAAAGGGGTTAGCCCTCAGCACCCCAGTCCCCATCTCGATTAGGGTGCTGTTCACCAAAATTTTACAGTGAGAGAAGATCCAATCACAGATTTCTATGACCTCACCTAGTTTATGCTGCGTTGGAGGCTACAAGAGAAGGTCGCTCAGCTTAAAGGTCGCTCACCTTAGTTCCTTCCCAAACATAAGGAGGTCGGAGGCGTTGTCAACTGTTCGAGAGGCTATTTTCTCGGCTCGGTCCCGCAGTTTGTAAAAGCTGTTGTAGATGTTCCGGATCAGCTCCCTGCTGGCAGCGAACTGCACTTGGATGTCAGCTGGCAGGAAATCCTAAGGCAGAGCGCAAGATAGGTCAACAGGCAGCTGACAAGAGCAGTCGAACGCACCATGAACACAACACAGAGAGGAGCACTGTGCCTGCAAGCCCAGACAAAGAGAGAACGTGTCACTCAGAGATCTCGGCAATTTCATACGGAACGCTCTTCATACAAACAGATTTACACACATGCCAGGTCACTATTGCAGGAAACTCAGGGGATACGACAGGTTAGATGGGATTCCTTCCACTGATGTACAGGGTACAAAAAGTTGTGGATTGTCTACCTTTTCTCAAGTAGGCGAGATAAGCAGCTGGTACAAGAATCTCTGGATAAAATTGCTTTCAACTTTGCATACTCAGTCTCTCAAATGTTTCTGAGAGAAGTTCTGGGTTACCTTAGTTTCATTCATTTGTTTTCAATAGCTTTGGGTATTTTAGCTTGATTTACTGTTCTTATTACTATGATTTTTCTCTTATTTCTGCTTTGTGAACCCCTTCCCCCCTCCCTTCATATGTTTTAATGTGATTTTAGACTGTAAGCCTCTAGGCAGGGTATCGCTGTTTTATTTGTATATTTTGTACAGCACCAAGTACATTGTTGGTGCTATATATATTAATAATAATAATAATAATAATTTAATTTTCCTGGTTTGATCTCTCCTCTTTCCCACCTCCATAGCTAAGCACTCTTTAGCAGTGTACCTGGTTATATAGAAGCAGCCATCAAGTTAAGAATATATTTAAGATTAGGGAAAGGTGTTAAATGTTAATTAGCAAATGTTAATTTTTGTGAACCGCCCAGAAAGCCCCGGCTATTGGGTGGTATAGAAATGTAATAAATAAATAAATAAATAAATAAATAAATAAATAAAATTTGGGTGGGTATCATTAGACGGCTTAAGACTGCTACATTATTTATTTATTTATTTATTTATTATTAATTTAAAACATTTGTATTCCGCCCTATATCATGAGGATGTCAGGGCGGTGTACAGATAAAACGATTCAATACAAAACAATAAATACACACAGCTAAAAACAAATTAAACCATTAATCAAGTTAAAACCAATATATAATTTAAAAGCAGTAAAAACAGTTAAAACAATGTGTGAGCTTGGTGAATTTAACCATCAAAGGCTTTGTTAAAAAGCCACGTTTTTACTTGGCGCCGGAATAAAGTCAGCTTTGGCGCCAGTCAGTGCTATCTAATAATCAGCCAGCGTTGCAATAAGGCTGGTGACTGAAAAACTAAAGGGCCAAACCGAGCAAGACGTTGGAGGTCCATGAACAGAATTCCTGTCTCTTTAGAAGCCAGCCAGTACAGGCAGGGCCGGTGCCAGACTATTTTGCACCCTAGGCAAGGTGAGCTACTTTCACCCCCGCCCCCCCCCCCCCCAAAATGTCAACTTTGATTTTTAGGAACATATGTTTTCTGGAAAAAATAAGAAGCACAAAACTTGAAACTGCTAAACTTATTTTAAAGTGCAAGAAATACGTCATGCCAATTATAGCAAACAAATTGGAAAGGAACGTCTATGGGTCTAAAATGCATTATTTAATAGAAATATCACCTCCAAATCATCTGCCCAACTCACACACCCGCGCACACACACACTCCGCATCACTCAGTCCAAACAAACACACGCATGAACACATGCATTCACTCAAAGACCCCCTGCACCCCATTCACCCACACATTCTCTCTCTCTCTCTCTTCCGGGCGCGTTCCAGAAGTCTGAACATGGAGCCGCCCCACCCCCACCCCAGTGTCCCTGGCTTCTCTTTGGCTGGGCGGGCGCGGGGCACCATCCCACCCGCCCAGGCCCAGCTGAATCCTCGGGCCAGGCCAGCTCACAGCCAATGCACGTGAGTGCTGCACTGTGCCCGGCGCCCCTCTTAGCTTGGCGCTCTAGGCGGCCGCCTGAGTGGCCTCTATGGTAGCACCGGCCCTGAGTACAGGGTCCAAATTTTATCAGGACTGCAGCGCTGGGAAGTCTGGATTATTTTCCCCAAACGGAATTCAAGCGCCCTTCAGCCCCCGTGTGGTGCCGTCCTCTCACTATTTCCTTTGTTGGGGGCGTGTGCTTTGAAGGGGGAGCTCGCTGATTAAAGGGGAGGGCGGGGAGGTGCGCCTGCTCCAGCACCGCGTTGAACCAGCAAACTTGTGCTGAGTCAAGTTGAATGGACTTTTACTGCTCCAACCTCACTCTCATTGCCCGCAGAAACGGAGCCCAGCCGATGAAACATTAAATCGGTAAATCGTTAGACAACAAAGCCAGAGCGAGGGGGGGAAGGAGCCCACGCCCATCACAATGTTACAACCAATGAAGTGGTGGCGGAAGGAGAAGAGGCGGGGCAGAGCAGAAGAGCAAACAAGCAAAATCGAAGTTGCATCGGTACAGCACGATACGACAAACCCACGTGAAAGGGGCCATTAGCTTGACGCGCTAATGAAACGGAGCTAGAAATTGCAGAGACAAACCAGGGGGGGAAAGTAGGTGTGATGGAGACCAAGGCAAGCTGTCCTGGGATATATATTATGAAAGGCAGTATAGAGGTGTGCTAGGTGTGCTCAAGTTACTGGAAGTCAGATTCCGGCTGGACATCAGGAAAAACTTCCTGACTGTTAGAGCAGTACGACCATGGAACCAGTTACCTAGGGAGGTGGTGGGCTCTCCCACACTAGAGGCCTTCAAGAGGCAGCTGGACAACCATCTTTCAAGTATGATGTAGGGTGGATTCCTACATTGAGCAGGGGGTTGGACTCGATGGCCTTGTAGGCCCCTTCCAACTCTACTATTCTGATTCTAAATAAAATAAATTTACCAGGAGGAGGGCCTTCTCTGCTGTGGCACCCCAGCTGTGGAATGAGCTCCCTAAGGAGGTTCGCTTGGCACCTACATTATATGCTTTTAGACGCCAGGTGAAGACCTTTTTATTCTCCCAACATTTTAACAATCTATAAATACATTTTAACATGGTGTTTTAAATTTGTAATTTTGCATTGTTGCTGTTTTTATCTGGTTGAGCTTTTATATTGTATTTTATATTATGGTTTTATACTGTTGTTTTATACTTTGAATGTTTTTAATTTTTATGAACCGCCCAGAGAGCTCCGGCTATTGGGCGGTATAGAAATGTAATAAATAAATAATTTTTTAAAAAAAATAGCAGCTTGAGGGGTCCGATTCAAAAGCAGGAATGCGGAGTAGGAGGAGGGAAGGCGCTCTGGGCCCAATGCAGCCCCTGCCCTCCACCCCGTCAACATCTGGCTTTGAAAGACATTTAAAGAGACACAAGATCCAATCACAGCTCCTCACCAATTTGTTTGAAGTTGGTCCTAAAAGCAAGGAATGCTACCTAGAAAAAGTAATCCAGTTTGTGGTGCTATTTCTGTTCCAGTAGATGGTGCCATTAACAGACATCTCTCAATTACAATGGCCGCCACTTCATTATCTCTAATCTCTTAAAAGGTATGTTTCAGACGGTGAACCTGCAGGCAGTTTTTAACAGATGTTTTGTTCATTATCTAAATGTCGGTGCTAATATAGGAAGAGCAACTATTAATTGTTATTAGCTGTGCGATTGTGTCCCTCTTCCCCTCCTACCAAATTAGGCGGGAGTGAGTGCAGTCCTAGACCCCCTTAAGCTGTTCAAGTTCCATCAAAGTCAGTGGGATTTAAACAGCCTTAAGTGAGCAGGATTGCAGGAAGTGTGTTGCTTTGTTAAGAAATAAGTTTGCCGTTCAAATAATGCCGTTTCTATTTCCCAAAACAGGCAGGGAGCTTTCCAGCTGCATGACAGAGACAATACCTTGGCCTGAGTTGCTAGTTTGCAAGTCATGAATTCGTCCCCCACACCTTGGACCAGCTCCCTCAGCTTATTCTGCACATCCTGGAAAAGCAGAAGAAAGGCAGATTTTGTTTAAAAAAGCAATCAGGTGATTTACCCTCAGTCAGTACCTGGCAACTGCAACCTTAACCCCTAGTTTACCAAGGTTATACTTGCAAGTAAGGGAGAGTTAGTAAGATGTTTATATTTTCTGTACACACAGCAAAGATCCATGCAACATACTCGAATATACACACAGTGTGCTGTTCAGGAGGACTCACCGACCCGCTGAAGGAGAGGAAGAGCTTCAGAAGTACGTCTTCTGAGAACGGAGGGTGCCGGGCCACCAGGTTCACAAAACGCTTCAGTGCCCGCCTCCTCATCTCTATGAACTCTCGGTCAGCTGCAGGACGAAAACCAACGCAGGTTAAAGAATCTCAGTCTTTGAGAACCTCCTGGGACATCGATTTATACACTGGTAACTTCAAGGCTCGACTTCTGCAATGCGCTCTCCATAGGGCTACCTTTGTGCCTGGTCCAGAAACTTCAACTAGTTCCAAATATGGCAGCCAGGCTGGTCACCGGTACACCTAGGGGGGACCACATTACACCAGTTTTAAAATCTCTTCACTGGCTGCCGATTAGTTTCTGGGCGAAGTACAAAGTGTTGGTTATTACCTTTGAAGCCCTACGTGGTTTGGGTCCAGGCTACCTGCGGGATCGCCTTCTCCCGTACAATCCGCCCCGCACACTCAGGTCCTCTGGGAAGAATCTACTTCAGCTAGCAAAAACTAGATTAACAACTGTTACCCTTCTCTTCTGCTGCTCCCAGACTGTGGAATGGCCTGCCGGAGGAGACTCGTCAACTTAACAGGCTACTAGCATTCAAGAAAGTTATAAAGACTGATCTCTTCTGGCAGGCCTATTCAGTGGAATTTTAAGATGCTTTTAGAATGTTTTAGGATGTTTTTAACAATGTATATTATGTTCTAATTGAGTATTATGTATTTTATCGTTTATTGTTGTTCCCCGCCTCGATCAGAATGGAGAGGCAGGTAAGAAATATTATTATTATTATTATTATTACTACTACTACAGAGCACTGCCTTCTCTGCAACCTTGCCAATTCCATTAAAGGTTCAGTGGTTGACCAGTTAACACCGCAGCCTACTTCTCCTTCTTTGTCTTAAGATCCAAAGAGGAAAGGAGACGTTCTTGACCACTGGCTTAGCATGTCATCTGAACAGGGTCACAGCATGCTTTTCAACTTGTTCAATGTTTATAGCAAGGCCTTGGCCTGGCACTTGCATGCAGCTCTCCACCACTGCCTTAGCTTCTCCTTGAGACACAGACCCTGTTCAGACGACACGCTAAGCCACGGTGGTGAAGCATTTTGAGCTAAACATTATGGTTTAGCCTGTCATGCAAACCATGGTTTAGCGAGTCGTGTGAACCATTCCTAAGCCTAGTGGCTACATAGCCATGGTTTAAATGCGCTCACTAACCATATGCTGCAAAAGGGTTAGCAGCCTAACAATGATTTAGTGTGTTGTCTGAACAGGCCCACAGTGTCTGCATTTAAACGTAATGCCAAATCATGGCCAAACTATGGTACTTGAAAACCATGGTTTGCAAGGAGCTGCCAAAGCAGGATATCGAGCCATGGTTTGAAGGCTACAGTTTGTGCTAACTGTGGTTTGTTTTTAAGTCAGGAACCACAGTTAGGCCCATTGCTCTGTCTCAAAGTGCTGCTTCACCATGGAGGTGAACTTATGAGCAGATGGAAAACGAAAATAGACAAGCAGATCCAAACCGCGGTTTGCCTGATATGCACTTACAAGCATGAACCATGGTGCGGGTTTTTAACTATGGTTAGTGGAAACCATAGTTTGATGTCTGAATTGAACTGAAAAATGTGGTTGCTACAGGTGTCTCCAAACCTACTACACCACATCCCATCTCATCAGCAAAGACTTACCTCCTAGCATCCTTTTGGGGGGAAGTGCAGGGACCATTCGGTACGGGAACTTCTGAAGGAGCATCTCATGGAAGACCACAAAGTCATTGTACCGCCTGTACACGGAGCACCTGAAACGCTACAGCAGAGACAGAGGGAAACCTTTTGATGTTTCAATGGGCCCAGTGCAGTCCATTGCCCCTCACAATGCAAAGCGCCCTGCTGGAACAGGCCAAAGACCTATCTAGTCCTGTATCCCATTTCCAGCAGTGGCCAGATTTATTTATTTATTTATTTATTTATTACATTTTTATTTTATTACAATAGCCGAAGCTCTCTGGGCGGTTCACTAACAGATGCCTCCAGGTAGCCCACAAGCAGGGTCAAAGGCAATAACCCTCTCTTACACCAGCTTTAAAATCCCTACACTGGCTGCCCGTTAGTTTCCGGGTGAAGTATAAAGTGTTGGTTATCACCTTTAAAGCTCTACATGGTTTGGGTCCAGGCTACCTGCGGGATCGCCTTCTCCCGTACAATCCGCCCTGCACACTCAGGTCCTCTGGGAAGAATTTACTCCAGCCAACAAAAACAAGGCTGACAACTATTACCCAGAGGACCTTTTCTTCTGCCGCTGCCGGTTTGTGGAATGACCTGCCGGGAGAGATTCGTCAACGTAACAGTCTTCTGGAATTTAAGAAGGCCATAAAGACTGATCTCTTCCGGCAGGCCTACCCAGTTGAATTTTAAGATGCCTTTTAATAATGTGCTGCCGTTTAATAATGTATTAGTTTTATATGTTTTTAATCAATTATGTGTTTTTTATGGTGTTTTGTATTTGTGTTGTACCCTGCCTCGATCCAGAGGGAGCGGTGGGTAAGAAATATATTTGTTGTTGGCCTCTCAGCAACTGATATTCTCAGATATGCTGCCTCTGAACATGGAGCCATGACTGAGCCATGATGCCTAATAGCCCATTGATAGATTTATCCTCCGTGAATATAGGACATAGGAAACTGCCTTATATTGGTCCATCTACCCCAGTACTGTCGACACTGACTGGCAGCAATAGTTCTCCAGTATTTAAGGCAGGATTCTTTTCCTTGCCCTATGTGGAGAAACCAGGGCTCGAACCTGGGGCCTTCCGCATGCAAAGCAGATGCTCTACCACTGAGCCACGGCTCCTGTGACTAATTTCCTTTTAATAAGAACCTAAGAGCCCTGCTGGACCAGAACAAGGGCCTATCTGGGAATCAGGGAAGTTGCTTGTCCAATGCATCTGGGGGGCACCAAGCTAGGAACGGCTGTTCTATCTAGCCCAGAATCCTGTTCCCGACCAGCAGCGAGCCAGATGGCTTTGGACATTTTACAAGTACAGCAGGACTGAAGTGGCTCTTGTCAAATCCAACCCATTGTTCCCCCCACCTAACAGCTGGTATTCAGAGGGCCCCTGAACATGGAAGACTAATTCAGCTATCAGCCCCATAGCTCCCTTTTCATGAAATGTAAACGAATGGCCAACATAAATCCCTTAATTTAGTCATCATCCGTGACATTGCCATTAAGCTCAGGTGACGCCACACCTGAAACCGTTCAAAGGACACATGAACTTCTCTTGGTTTTTCCAGACAATTGTGGTTGACTACATAAATACATCCCTCCACTTGTGAATACTCACTGACTAAGAAACGGGGTAAATGATCATAATGTTCTGTCCCTTCTGAAGGTCCTGGATAATCATAAAGCAACGCTGAGGAACAACAGCAGGAGAGGAGTTTTTACCCTGGACTGGTGACTTTCTTGTGGTCTTCCTAGCATCTGAAAGAGGACGCTGGCCTTTGGCCTGATATTGCAGGGGTCTTCTTATGTTGAAGCAAGGATTTTGCTTGTCACATATTGGAGTTATAAGCATCAGCGAAAGATAGAGCCTTTACTTTCTTTTTATAAATTGCCTATTTTAATACTTTATTTTATTTTAATCAGCTATAAAATCTATAATGAATTCCAAGGACATGGGGCAACCACGGTAAAGGCCCTGCTTATGGCTGCTGCCAATCTGACTTCTGTAACTTGAGTAGCAGGGCCCTGTCACCTGAGGGTTAAAAGGTAAGGAAGAATCATGTTGGAAGGGCTGTACTTTGGACCAGTTGAAGGTTCTGAACCATTTTTAAAGGCAGCCCCATGAAGGGTGCATTACACTCTAGTCTGGATGTCACTAATGCATTGGTAATGGAGGCAAAAATCCACCTTCTTTAGATAGGGTCACAGTTGGCGTACAAACCTAAGCTACTAAAAGGCACTCCTCACCACTGTCAGCAACTATGCTTCCATAGAATCATAGAATAGTAGAGTTGGAAGGGGCCTCTAAGGCCATTGAGTCCAATCCTCTGCTCAATGCAGGGTTCCACCCTAAAGCATCCCTGACAGATGGTTGTCTAGCTGTCCACCAAGAGCACAAAACCCAGTATTAGCCATTGATAAACTTATCCCCCATGAACAACATTAATCTACTTTCTACCCTAAAAGGTGTCAGTTTTGTTATCAGTCCAACGGACCACACTCATTTAAACCACTCTAGAGAACACAACCGTTGCTTTCCCCCCAATGTGCAGCCCTGCCCATTTTTGTTGCTGCTGGTAAAGTTAATATTAACGTGCGGTCTGCCTTGGCAAGTGTACTTTTCAAACAGCCAAGGATGGCAGATGGAGACTCGAGTTAGTCTGCCATTTCAAGTGGTTTAGGTTAGCCTGTAATTTCATAAATTAAATCGAATCGTGGTTTCTAAAAGTGTACTATGAACAGGCCGGTCCAAAATACACAACTGAATGGTTTTGGATCTTGTAAGCTATCCTGAACGTAGGATGAGTCAGGCTATAACTGTATGTACATATGTAAGTAAAGAAAAGGAACAGTGCCGCTGTCAAAATTAATTTGAGATCTGAGATGAATGGTTTAACACACTGGGAGGAATGTTAAGTTATGCAGGTAGATAGGTAATTGTTTAATGAATCCCGTTTGCCTGATAGAGTAGGAAGCCGAAAAGGGCAGGGCTGCAACTGGAGACACCAATAGCAGGCACACAGTCAGGGTTGTGTGTGTGTTTTAAAAGTTTTTACTGAAGTGAAGCCAGTTGCCCCTGCCAGAACAGGCAAGCTGATTTTTAAAGTGGAAAAACAGATTGTTTATCCTGATGGATGACTGACTGCATTCAAAGCTTTCAAAACACTTTCAAGTCTATTGGAGGGAAGAAAGAAGCCGGAGTTTCTGGTTCACACCTCACAGCGAACAACCCAGGGACAGATGGTCCCTGGGTTGTTTAGCTGCTTTCACTTGCAGCAGGAGCGATTAGGGAGTGTGCACTACCACACCGCCAAATTCACATTCAACTGGAAACCTTTTTAGAAATCTGGGTTATTATGACATGCGAACCAGGGTATTATCTTAACAATATTCCCATATAGGTTCTACTAGTGGCACCCATGACAGTTTCTAAGGTTACATATGGAAATATAAGAATCTGCACATTGGACAATTTGGTATTTTCCTCTTTCCAGTGTTACTCGTTTGTTTCGCTCTGCCTTGGCAAAGCCTCGCCCTAACATAAATGAAGCAGCAAACAAAATCACATGCCGATGACGGGTAAGTAAAAGGAAGCTCTGATAGTTACTGTGCACTTAGCAAAATTGTTTTCATCAGGTGAAAATGAAAACCCTATTGTTTGGTAAGCGGGGTATAAATATTCATATTTGAGGAATGGTCAGATTGGTTCTTCATTTACACAGGAAAGCCTCCTTTAACTCAATGACTCTGGTAGATGCACTGATTAAATTTGGAGAGTAACTGCAGGGTAACATAGAATCATAGAATCATAGAATAGCAGAGTTGGAAGGGGCCTACAAGGCCATCGAGTCCAACCCCCTGCTCAATGCAGGAATCCACCCTAAAGCATCCCCGACAGATGCTTGTCCAGCTGCCTCTTAAAGGCCTCTAGTGTGGGAGAGCCCACGACCTCCCTAGGTAACTGGTTCCATTGTCGCACTGCTCTAACAGTCAGGAAGGTTTTTCTGATGTCCAGCTGGAATCTGGCTTCCTTTAACTTGAGCCCGTTATTCTGTGTCCTGCACTCTGGGAGGATCGAGAAGAGATCCTGGCCCTCCTCTGTGTGACAACCTTTTTAGTATTTGAAGAGTGCTATCATGTCTCCCCTCCATCTTCTCTTCTCCAGGCTAAACATGCCCAGTTCTTTCAGTCTCTCTTCATAGGGCTTTGTTTCCAGACCCCTGATCATCCTGGTTGCCCTCCTCTGAACCCCCTCCAGCTTGTCTGCGTCCTTCTTGAATTGTGGAGCCCAGAACTGGACACAATACTCTAGATGAGGCCTAACCAGGGCCGAATAGAGAGGAACCAGTACCTCACGTGATTTGGAAGCTATACTTCTATTAATGCAGCCCAAAATAGCATTTGCCTTTCTTGCAGCCATATCGCACTGTTGGCTCCTATTCAGCTTGCAATCTACAACAATTCCAAGATCCTTCTCGTTTGTAGTTATTGCTGAGCCAGGCATCCCCCATCTTGTAACTGTGCCTTTGGTTTCTATTTCCTAAATGTAGAATTTGGCATTTATCCCTATTAAATTTCATCCTGTTGTTTTCAGCCCAGCACTCCAGCCTATCAAGATCACTTTGAAGTTTGTTTCTGCCAGAAACAAACATGGTTATAGCCAGATTGAAAACTAGGAAATACTAAATATTCAAGAGAAATCTAGTATTTATAGTTTAAAAACAAAAATATTTAAAAACAATTTAAGTTTTAAAAACTTAAATAAATCTATTTATTTATAAATATTTATTCTTTTCTACCTTGCCCCTTCTCTCTCTCTCATACACACACACAGAGGAGGAATTTAAGTGATTAACTGTTATGATGAAGAGGGAACTTCATCAGGTGCTGCATGCTACAAATGACACCTGCTAAAATTATCTTTTCTATACAACTGTATCTTTAACAGTTGTACAGAAAAGAGAATTTTAGCAGGTGTCATTTGTATGCATGCAGCACCTATTGAAATCCCCTCTTCATCACAGCAGTTAAAGTTGCAGGAGCCCTGCCTTCTTTTGTATCTGGTCATTCTAGTGTAGCTCCTGCAGCTTTAACTGCTGTGATGAAGAGGGAATTTCACCAAGTGCTGCATGCATACAAATGACACCTACTGAAATTCCCTTTTATATACAACTGTTAAAGATACAGGAGCCTTGTCCTCCTTTCCATAGGGTCACCCTAGACTTGGAGGAAGGAGCAAGAGAATAGATTGGGAGAACAGGATGCAAAACAGGCGGGCTGGATTTGGCTTGCAGGCCTGAGGCTACGCAAACCCTGCTTTAGAATATTGTTTTTCCTCATATGCAATTATTTGATTAATCAACTTAAACTTGTAGAATTAATCAACTCGCATGATTTTCAATCAGGTGACAGCCCTACACGGAAATGGATTCAGGAAAACAATTCCCCCTCTTCCCTCGGCTCACTGTCAAGCAGGCATTACCTTGCTGGAAACTTCATACTCCACATGTTTCAGAAAGAGGCCTTTTTTTTCAGGGATCAGTTCCACCTGCACGGTATCCTTGCTCAACAGCTCTTGCAGGGTGTGGGAAAGCACCAGTGGGTTTCCCTGGGGTGTCTGCATTGGAGGCTCTTCTGACTCCTTCAAGTCACTTATCAGAGGTTTTTCCACATCTAGGGAAGGAGAAGAAATAAATAAAAATAAAACGGCAGGGGGAAAACGCTGCTGCAAAAGCAACCGACCTGGTTGCGATTTGCCAGACATCCAAAGCACCCAGCAAGCCACTTCTTCCAAAGCAGACGTGCCCACAGTGAAGAGTCATCACCTCCCTCCCCACAACACTGAGGGACATTCCCTAACCATACCTAAGCAAGACGCTGGCTGCTCTTCTCGGTCAGGTGCCAGAAATCTACACTGAACGCCAGCCAAGAGGCCCGTATTTCCTGCCTAGCTTGCTCCCGCTAAGACAAGAATCTGAGTGAATCCCTGAGTCGGCATTCTTGGATCCTGGTAACAACAAATTGTGGAAGGAAAGGAACTGTTATTTTAACTCGCGTGTAAGAATGAGGATCTTAAAACGGTGTCCATCGGCGAGATGCTTCATTTCACAAAACTTTGGAAGGCAGAGAGGTTGGGCTAAATGGACATCAGAAGTTTCCCAGTGTCGTGGTTTAATGACAGGACAGCTAATTTTAAAAAAGTAGTATTGTCAACATCCTCCTCCCCTAAACCTACTTCCCACCGGAGTAGAGGGGGGTATAAATATCATTCATTTAGAAGAATTATGACCAGCCTTTCAATAAGGTTGATGATGATGATGATGATGATGAAAAGAAGACAACCCTCCAAACCCACCTTTCAGTTACATTTACATAAATCAGTGCTGCCTACTCTTCCAATGGAAGACGCAGCCTCCCTCCAGCGAAGGTACCACACCCACCCACCAACAGGCAATCTTCTCTTCTTCTTTTTTGTTCCTCATCAAATTTGTTCTCAAAGTTACCGTAACAGCCTAGAGCCCCAATTTCATTTCATTTCCACCTTGCTTGTACATTATTTATATATATATATATTATAACCAGAGGTCTTAAGTCACATTGCAACATTTGAAAATATAAACATATACAAACACGCTGTTTGCGTTGCACCTTTAGCAAAAAAAAAAAAAGAATCGATAGCACATCCCCAACCCAATTTAAAATTCCAATTGCCCTCAACTCCAATCGAACTTAAAGAAATATACGTAGGCCTCTTTAGATAGTTTTGCTTTCATCTCTTGCCATATCCTTGGGCTTTTCTGTTCCACCCAAATGTTTCTCCTAATCACACCCAGCCAGCCTCTCCTACTCCTGACCCTCAGGCCATCTTCCACAGTATCCCATCACGTTCACCCACTGCACAAGCCACTCAAAGAGGAGAGGTTTTCACATCAAACAGCGCTGGCTGCTTTGATAAGACTATAAGGAGAGAACTGCTGGAACAGACGGAAGACCGATCTCCTCTGGCATTATGTTCACACAGCAGCCAACCAGGTGCCTTATGGGAAGCCCTCAACAGAACATGAATGGAACAGTGCCCTCCCACTTGTGCTTCCCACCAACTGGTATAGCCATGACGGCTACTTCTTTATTTGTGACATTTACATCCTGCCTTTCCTCAAAGCAGCATACATGATCCTCCTCCTCTCTGTTTTATTGCCACATCAATCCTGTGAGAAGGTTAGACTGAGAGTCAAGGATTAGCCCAAAGTCATCCAGTGAGCTTCATGGCCGAGCGGGGACTAGAACTGCTGTCTCCCTGGCTATAGTCCAACACTCTAACCCAGCCTTCCTCAACCTGGGGCGCTCCAGATGTGTTGGACTACAACTCCCAGAATGCCCCAGAAGGCTGCTCTAACCACTACACCAGAGTGGCACACCACAATGCCACACTGATTAGTAGCCACTGATAGCCTCATCCTCCATGAATTTGTCTAACCCCTGTGTGGCATTACCCCACAGTGCTGTTCCCTTAGGTATGTCTACCTTTGTATGTCTAGTGAGCGCAGAATGTTGGACTGAGTGGGTGTGGCTAATGATGCTGTGAAAGGGGGAGGAGTATAAAAGGGCGGAGTCTAGAGCTTGGTTGGTTGGTTGGTTGGGAGTGTCACTTAGGATTGTCAGTGGTGTGGAGAGTGAAAGGAGATAAGATTTTATGAGACTTAAGATTACTGTTATTATTAAAACTAGTAGATTAAGCAGGTTAACTTCAATTTGAAGTAACTAAGATCTGTTAAACAAAAATAAACATTTTATTTTGTTTTGTAACCTCAAACCACGTGTCTGCTTGGCTTTATCACCTGCTCTACAGTTACTATCGTAAACACCTGATATATAACCTTCAGCTTATTACATACACAGTAAAACCTTTCCAGATTCTAGCCTTTACCCTCTCATATGAGGGAACGGTTGTGTTTTACCCTACCCTCGGGTTGTTCAAGTGGTGGCACTTGGCTTGAGGAGGGTTTGTGTGCGACAAGGCCTGGTGTGGGAGGCCTGTGTCGTGACACCCTGTTTAAAGCCATCCAAAGGGGTGGCCATCACTACGTCTTGTGGTAGCAAATCCCCTAGTTTAACTATGCGCTGCATGAAGAAGTTACTTCCTTTTACCTGTCCTGAATCTCCCAACACGCGTTGAATGGCAAGGCCTAACATAAATCACAGAAAGGAAGCCCAGTCACTACGCATTCGTTTTTACACTTGGGATACTTCCAGATGAGGCTTCTGTGCAGTGCCATCATCCTGCCTCATTCACAGTATTTTACGTGAGGACCAGACAACGACGTCTTTCACTAGGAACCCTCCTGCGTTTTCTTTCGTCTTTTCCTTTAAAAAATCCTTTAAAGAGAAGGAAGACAGAATCACTGCACAATGCGTCCTGCCTGGTAGAACCAGGTGTGTTGCATCCAGAAGCACCCTGGGCGCTACTCGCAAAATTTGGCACCACGTTTTCATACGACACAGGTAAATCACCTGAGAGCACATCCATCCGTGTCTTTCAAAAGAAAGATGAGGAGCAAATCCAACTGGAAGCTGTACTAAGAAACAATGAGTTCTAGCTACCTTTCTTCTGTCACACTGTGCTCCCCAACAGCATTAGATAGCTAATAAACGACAGGATTGTTGTTAAAGATTACAGAAGCCTGCAAAAGAGAGAGAGAGAGAGAGAGGAAGAGAGAAAAAGAGAGAGAAAGTTTTAGCTTTTTAGAGGCATTTTAGCTTAGAAAAAAATGCAAGTAGGGGGTCATTATACAGGGGGAATTTATACCACATGAACATCAGTTAGAGCAGAAAAAGCCTAATAATTACTACATCAGGAAATTAGCTCTTGAGACAATGACAACTGACATTTAGTTTCATGCTTTGATGCCAAGTAACGCAACTTGTGAAGTGGCCCAACAGCGCAACTCACTTGACATGTGGCAGAATAACTTCACCAAGAGAAGTCCGCTGTCAGGGAATTAATAGCGAGCCTGGAAAAACAATGTCCTTTAAAGCTGTTCAGAGGCAAATTTATCATCTGACTGGCAACATCATCAGCCAAGAAGACTAGGGTGGATAATGGTGTCACTCCATCGGTATGGTCTGCTGTATCCAACAACAATCCAAAGTGGTGTTTTTTTAACTGCAAATATCGCATTGAACTGGATAGCAAATAGCTGTGTTCTTCTAAAGAGTATTATTCTTAGAATAATACTCCTTAGAAGGAGTATTACTCTGGAAACAAAGCGCTATGAAGAGAGACTGAAAGAACCGGGTATGTTTAGCCAGGAGAAGAGAAGATTGAGGGGAGACATGAAAGCACTCTTCAAATACTTAAAAGGTTGTCACACAGAGGAGGGCCAGGATCTCTTCTTGATCCTCCCAAAGTGCAGGACACGGAATAATGGGCTCAAGTTAAAGGAAGCCAGATTCCAGCTGGACATCAGGAAAAACTTCCTGACTGTTAGAGCAGTACGACAATGGAATCAGTTACCTAGGGAGGTTGTGGGCTCTCCCACACTAGGGGCCTTCAAGAGGCAGCTGGACAAGCATCTGTCAGGGATGCTTTAGGGTGGAGTCCTGCATTGAGCAGGGGGTTGGACTCGATGGCCTTGTAGGCGCCTTCCAACTCTGCTTTTCTATGATTCTATGATTCCCACTGCAACTTATCCCAGGGTGTCTAATAATTTCCACCTTGACTATCTTGATGGCAAGCTCTGTTTAAGCAGAGAGTTCTGTAATTCCTCCTACGATTAAAGAAATAATCACACGGTGTATTTCAGTACACTTTAGTGCAATTCAATTAAATATAATGCACATTTATTGCCATCACAAAAACTGCCAAGTTCACTGTTGACGGCTCTAATGAAAAGTTGTAAGTGGCTGCACAACTACCGAAGGGAAGGGAAGAACCAGAGAAGCCCAAAGAACCTTAATTAATGCCAGAACTCTCCGGTTCGGGCATTATAGTTTAACACTCAGATCTTAAAGATGCGAAGCTACTTCAGATCCTCCAAAAACCGGGAACTGATTTTTCTGGCAGTTTTGTACCATTTCTGGACACACATATGTTAATGTGCAAGTACAAAAATACCACATAAAGAATAGCCCTAAGTTTTCTGTAGTCTATTTTTTCCCTACTATCTGTCTTTATAATGCAAACGTCTGAGAGGAGAAAGTAGTTCCCAATGCCATACTCTAAAGAAGATCAAGTTTCAAATATACAATCCCAAGTCTTGCTCTGACCCTAATCACCTTATCTTGAAGCTGACACATCAGGGATAGCGATCATTTTATACATCCTTATTTTAGACAGAAAACAGTGACGGTTTGCCAAAGATAGCAGAGAAATAGGCTAAACACTTGGGTCATCTCCCTTTCCGTCAGACAAAATAAGCCTGCAATACTCCTAAACCAACTCAGTTAGGGAATACCAACAGCCTTCTACATCTCTGTTGTCACTGCCACCCCTTTGATGAAGAGGAGGCTGGACAACCACCTGTTAGGGATGCTGTAGGGTGGATTCCTGCATTGAGCAGGGGGTTGGACTCAATGGCCTTGTAGGCCCCTTCCAACTCTGCGATTCTATGATTCTAAGATAGAACATGGCACAACAGAATCTGTTCTCAGACCTAGCTAGACTCAAATAGGGAACATCACTAGAACCTCCAGTGATGAGACATCCGAGTTTGCAGAAAAAGGAAGGAAGAAGATCAGGTATTCTCTTCCCCAGGGCTACACCTCTCCAGCAGGTTAATAATGCTTATCGGCCAGGATACTTGTGCTTTGACCTTTGCCTAGGCAACTAGCTTTTGGCCTTGTCAACGTGGGTCTCTTCCATGTCCTCCTGGGATGGTTTTCCAGCATCGCTGCTCCCACCTCCCTCAGATGGACTCTAAGGGCTCTGACCCAGGGCCTGAGTGACCTTTGCCACTGCACACACCTTTACTGTGCTACATTTGCATTGGGCCAGCTTCCTAAGCCCGTTGAGTTCAGCCAGTTTCAGCCACCTTTGCACTTCTACACCATCATGCAAATCTCAGAAAACTCAAATGGTAGCGAACACAAAAAATTAAAACTTTCCTAAAACATCGCTAGCCAAGCACAGAACCAGCAGTAATTAAGTTTTTTAAAAAGCACAGCGACAAAAGTACGTATCATTTGCAAAAAAGATTTCCTAAGCCAACAGTTAGTCATCACCAAAAACCTAAATGGTGATGAGGTCAATCCAGCAGAAGGAATTCGAAAGCAATGGTGCCACAGATGAGAATGCAGATTTTCACGGCCAGCCACCAAGGCTGCCAGCAAGAGAATGCATTGCAGGACTTAAGACAGTTGACTAGCATGCATGGAAGAAAACAGAGATACAATACATAGTCCATCCCTAACATGCACAGATACACAACTGCATGTTGCTAAGACACACAAGAATGTGTGGGAATATTAGGAATATTGCAATCACTTCTGCAGGTTACGGCACTGAGTTATTCATGGGAATTTTGACCACAACTAGCCTTAGGATCTCTATAGCCCACAATGTGGTTTCTTCAGATGTCTTCCTTTTGTTCCTTCCCACACCCCACCCCACCCCACCCCCTCTCTCTGATCTCCACTGTTGCTGGGAGCACATATGTTTTGCTGTCTTGCTCCTGCTGTTGCAATAGAACACAAAATAGATGGAATAAACTCTTTGGAAACTCTACTCTGCGCCTGCATTGCACCTGCAATGATATTTGTGAGTAAACCTGTTTTTTTTTCCTTCATTCAAGAAAGGTGTGGTCTCCTTTTACTGTTCTAAGGTAGCCTGTATGCATGTGGGATGGGTAAATGCTCTTTCTGTTTTGCCTTTTTGCTTTTTTCTCTGCTAATTGCCTTTCTAACAGGAGCCATCATTGCTAAATAATCCCACTAGTTTTAGACATGGGCTTTTTTGAGAGGCATCACTCACTTGCCTTTCCAGCCGGCTGGTACAAACCCTGTCCCTGACGCAGTTATAACTTCTGCAACCATAAAAATCTTGTGGACCAAAGAATTCCCTTAGGGTAGGTGTCCAGTCAAAACCATTTGACAAATCTATTGACTTTCATTTAGGCGAACACTTTCCAAAGCACCCGTCTTGGAAGGTATCATAAAGTAGAAAACAGACATCACAGGAGCCAACAAGAAGAGCCAAAAAAAAAAAATATTCCCCAGGAAACAACATGACAATTCTTCCAGGAAGAACAGTCAACGTTTAATCATTCCTATCTCAAGCCATGACCCGGGAAAGAAAAGGTGCCTCCAGATTCAAATAACATGGGGAACCCAGATTTCCCCTTAGCAAGACCAGATGTTTCCCTCCCATTTGGAGCCAAAAAATCTGAACGCAATAATAGAAAATCCTGAGCATTTCCTTTTCTTTCCTCCAATCTTATCCTGCAGGAGCTACAAATGGAATACCGTATTTCTTCGATTCTTAGACGCACTTTCCCCCCCATATAAACATCTCTAAAAACGGGGTGCGTCTTAGAATTGAAGAAATACGGTACTATCTATCAACTAAGGCTACACTCTTAAACAAGATTATGTGGTGGTCAGTGTCAAAAAAAACCAGTGCATCTTATTCTGTGTTTACTGGATTTTTTTTTATAATCCCACTTCCTAGGAAAAAAGCTTCCAAAGTAAATTGCAACCAGAAGAAAATAACCCTATGGGAAGATATACAACTGCCTATTAAAAACTTCCTACTATAAGGATTGTTTTGCTTTTTTGCGCATTGCTATTTTTAAGGAAAGGTGGTCAGTTCCAAAAGAATTAGTGCATCTTACTCACAAGTAAACATTGACTGGATTTTTAAGAATCCCACTTCCTAGAAAGAAAGAAAAAAAACTTCTCAAGCAAGTTACAACCAGAAGTAAACAACCTTTGGGGGAAATATACAACTGCCCATTAAGAACTTCCAACTATGAAGGTTTTTTGTGTGTGTTTATTGATGAGTTTTTTAGGAAACCCCCAACTGCATAAGCATTGCTAGAATTCACCAGAAGGCGAAACTACATCTAACAGTTTACAAAGAATTTCACTAAATGACACAGACTAAGTTACTTCTGCAATTCTTGCCTTATCCCTAGGCCAGGGAAATCACACACACACAAATTCTCAAAAACAGCCCTCAATAAGAAACAGCTGGGTTGTTTGGAATATTCCAAACCATTTTTAATAGACGCTGTGGGATTCAAAGCTGGAAAGGAACTTCCTCTGATCCCAGCATGGCCATTAATTAATTGAGTGTCCTTATGCAAGACTTGCTGGTTTCTTTGCTTCAGTTTCCCCAGCTATAAAACAGAAAAACCTGCATCACAGGATCGCTGCTAGGATTAATAGGGTAAATTGCTTCAAAGGAGAATGCACAAGTTTACAGAAACCATTAAAAAACTACTGTTACAAAAAAAAAAAAAAACTACTGCTACAGCGAGTGTGGTCTAGTGGTTAGGCTCTAACCACGAGATTTCACTAGCTACAATGGCAGTTTAAAGTCACAATCTTACGCACGTTTAGACAGGGGGGGAAATCCTGTAACTCCAGAACTTTTCCTGGCCTGTCACTGGCTAAAAAGTCTGGATTTATTTTTATTTATTTTATTTATTTATTTATTACATTTCTATACTGCCCAATAGCTGGAGCTCTCTGGGCGGTTCACAAAAATTAAAAACATTCAAAGTATAAAACAACAGTATAAAACCATACTATAAAATATAATATAAAAGCTCAACCAGATCAAAACAGCAGCAATGCAAAATTACAAATTTAAAACACCAAGTTAAAATTTATTTTATAGACTGTTAAAATGCTGGGAGAATAAAAAGGTCTTCAGCTGGCGTCTAAAAACATATAATGTAGGTGCCAAGCGAACCTCCTTAGGGAGCTCACTCCAGAGCCGGGGTGCCACAGCAGAGAAGGCCCTGCTCCTGGTAGCCACCTGCCTCACTTCCTTTGGCAGGGGCTTGCCGAGAAGGACCCCTGAGGATGACCTTAGGATCCGGGCAGGTACATACGGGAGGAGGCATTCCTTCAAATAATCTGGCCCCAACCCCTTTAGGGCTTTAAATGTTAATACCAGCACTTTGAATCGGGCCCGGACCTGGACTGGCAGCCAATGAAGCTGGAAAAGGAGTGGCGTGATGTGGTCTCGTCGGCCAGTCCCTGTTATTTTTATTTTTTGGTCTTCCTTTGCGTTGTGTGGTCTGGCTTTTCCGCTTCGCTCATCTGGTTATTTTCTCAAGAAGCACCACTATGTGGCACACACAATATGCTCTATGCATGTTGTACAATGTAATAGGGGTGTAAGGATTGATCTGGGACAGTGCTGAGGAGTGGATAGTTCTGCCCTGCGAAAAGGAGTTGGATTAAATAAGCGGCTTTTAAAACTCTTTACCTCCAAGCTAGCTTCAAGGGCAGGCTTGGTTGAGCACGTGCTTAGAGCCCACTGACAAGCGCTTTCTGGACTTGTTCCTCCACTTCACGATCGCAACCTACTTGTTCACCTACCTCCCAAGCAACAGTAATGGTGAGGAAGAGAAGCAATAGATGCCACTGCCTACTTAATCATTGTCTCTCTGCCTGTCAAGCAAGCGATAGCGGCAACGATGAGTGATAGCAACTGGTTGCAATCGTAGTGATAAGGCAGACTCTTATCTTGTCCTCAAAAACGTGGAGCTGGCCTGACATTGGCAGAGTTTGAATGACATGCTAATCAATTTTGGTGGGGTGAGGTGGGGGAACAAACTGGTTTGGGTCCAGGCTACCTGCGGGATCGCCTTCTCCCGTACAATCTGCCCCGCACACTCAGGTCCTCTGGGAAGAATTTACTCCAGCCAACAAAAACAAGGCTGACAACTATTACCCAGAGGACCTTTTCTTCTGCCACTCCCAGTTTGTGGAATGGCTCGCCAGGAGAGATTCGTCAACTTAACAGTCTTCCGGAATTTAAGGAAGCCAAAAAGAAGGATCTCTTCCTTCAGGCCTACCCAGTTGAATTTTAAGATGCTTTTTAAATAATGTGCTGCTTTTAATAATGTATTGCCGTATTTCTTCGATTCTAAGACGGACTTTTCCCCCCGAATAAACATCCCTAAAAACGGAATGCATCTTAGAATCACGGGTGCATTTATTATTTCTTAGAATCAAAGCTTTTTTTCTGTTGGTGGTACTGAAATTAGTGTGTGTCTTACAATTGATGGTGTCTTAGAATCGAAGAAATACAGTAATTTTAAATTTTTTAATTAGTTATATGTATTTTATGGTGTTTGTATTTGTTTTGTACCTCACCTCGATCCAGAGGGAGAGGCGTGTAACAAATAAATATTATTATTATTATTATTATTATTATTATTATTATTATTATTGAAAACAAGTGTTGATTAGCGTTTGGTCTGAACTCAGCCATTGACTCTTCCACTGAGGAATCCCTGCATATGTGGGATGGAATGCTGTAGAGGATTTGGGGAAATGTTGTAGGGCGCACACACAGGTCACATGAGGCACTAGAAAGGCATGTGACACTTCGGTCACATGAGGCACTGTGTGGGACCTAGGCTGTAATCAACACCTTCCTGCAGCCATGCATTGAAGGATAAGATCAGTAGTAATGCATAAACTGTCTTTTGGGAAGCTTTTGTGCCATTATTGATCTTTTAATTAAAAACCTCTGGGGAGCTTCAGAATAACTCCGGGGTTGCCCAAAACATAGCTTCCTTCTCTCTGGTTTCACAAATGTCTTGCTTTAGTCTCGTCCGAGATCACCCAGTGAGCTTCATGTTTTGAGCAGGGAGATTTGAACCCCACTCTTCCAATTCCTAATCTGCCACTCTTAAGGTGCAATCTTATGCATGTTTGGGCAGAAAGAAGTGCTACAGCTCCCAGAAATCCCCAGCCAGCATGAGTCAATGTAGGGAGTATTACTTGAAGGCAATGTCAGCTCCAGGCTTCTGAGGGCAAGTCAAGAGTCTACCTTCTCACTACCATTGTCAACAGCTGCTATTACTCCTCTTAAGAAGCACTTATTTAATCTCATGCCTTAGTTCAGTGGAGTCCAAGCTGATAAGTCTGATTTTACATACCTTGTGAATTAAAGTGGCAATGAAACATTATTTCAACAGTTAGTGCCGCTATTCCATAATGCATGTTGTGCCTCCGAGGGGGTAAGATCCTCTGGGATTGTATTTGTGTTGTACCTCACCTCGATCCAGAGGTGGATCCACCTTATTTAAAGTTGGCGGGGGGGGGGGGTATCACCAAGCTTTAGAGACTTCCCATGTGAAAATGTGGAGGACGTCCCTCAAAGAACATCCACTGCTTCAGATACTGGCCCTGTTCAGAAAACAACCATGGTGGTTAAAGCCTTTTTGTTAACGAAAAAAGCCTTAATCACCATGGTTTAAGGTGTCTTCTGAACAGGACCAATAAGTGGGAATAAGCCCCAACATTCACTGAACTAAACCTTGCTGAAGAATTCAAGTGCCACTGGTTCGTCATAAACCACACCAACCTAATATGTGGCCAAATTTAATACATTGCAAGAGTTCACTCATGAAGTCTTGAGTATATGTTATGTTTGAGCATTTCAGGAATATGCAATTGAAACCTAGGTTTCACCTTTTTATTCACTCAGTATTTTAACACTTAATTTTAACTTAAATTTAAATTTTACTGTTTTAACTCTGTATTTTAATCTTATATCAATTTTGCTGCGTGGTTTTATCCTGGTTGTGCTTTTTATACTGTATTGTGTATTTGTGCTTTTAACCTGTTGGTTGTTTTATTGTGGTTTTAATTTTTGTGAACCGCCCAGAGAGCTTCGGCTATTGGGCGGTATAAAAATGTAATAAATAAAATAAATAAATAAATATCCTAGACAGCAACATAGCATGAAGTTCGCCTGTGCACAGAGCAAAATTAATTCACCAAGATCACCTTTTTAAAAGGGCATGTACACCAGACCTCCGAAACCTGATCCAGCAAGCCAAATGCACCTCACCAACCACATATTGTAGCTTGCCAGGAGCTGGTTATTTCCCCTGTTGCTGCCATCTCAAGCAAAAATAGGTTTATTAAGCCCCTAGTGAGCTTCCATACAACCTGGATAATACACGGTGACAGCTCACTGGGCCACACAGCGTGCAGACCAGGCGTGCCATTATCATCACCGAGAACTAGAAGAAGGTCTGTCTCGCTTTGTGAACACATTTTTCGTTTATACTACATATGTAAGATTCATTTTACCGTTCATTCAGACCACGCACTCAGGGCTGAGCTTTCCACACACATTTAAAATAATTCAAAACTGGATTCTGTACAAATGCCATTTCCCTGCAAGTAGTGTACTTTTCCAGCCTTCTTCATAAAGCCTACACACAGTTGGCCACTAGAAAGGATATATACGCATACATCTGGATTTATCTCCATGTTTGGTACTCAAGTCAAGGCATAAAGGTTAACTACTAGACACAAGCTGGAAGCACCTGTGTGTGGGGGGGGGGGGAAGTGAAGTGTAATTTGGGGGCAGAGGGAGAAATGTTTGTACATCTGTTCTGCTGTTCTGTGAAACTGTTAAAGTTATATGTACATTAATTTTAATTCCTCAAGCAATTAAATGTTATCTAACTGAAATGTTAGATAGCTTTTCTAGGGAGTGTGCGTGCATTTGCCAACAACCCCCACATGTGACTCTCAGAGCCAAAAAAAAGTTGCCTATCCTTGTCTTAGACTAACATTTTATTTATTTCCTGGTTGCCTGAAATAAACCCAAGTGCCATGAATTATTAACGTAAGTAGAGGGGCATGGGCAAAGGGGACTAAGTAACTTTTGTGGATTTTACTGAAAGACTAACACATAAGTTAAGAAAACTAGTCGGCACAACTAGCTACAAAAGGATGTGGATAAAACCTTAAGAGGCATCTACTGAATATATACAGCCCTTAGAAATAAGTGCATGAAAGTTTTAACCCCACAAAATGATGTCTAACTATCCCGCCTGCCCACAAATATCTCTTATCATTTGTGGCACACCTTGAAAGAAAAGTTTTGTTTTTTGTTTTGTTGTTTTTTACAGTTTATGAAAACTTCACTACTTGGTTTACCACAGGAAACCAGAAAAGTGCCTGTTTTCAAGTCTGCTTTGCACAGGCTGAAGTCAAAGAGAACCAAAGCCTCATGGCACTTCTTGAAAACATTGGGCTTTACGACCAATGATGCATGTCACTTTAAGCTGATCCATCTATGTATTATATCACTGTTAGTAAACATCAGGAAACGACATGGATGTCAGAATGCAAGAGCAGAATATTATATTTTGGTGCTGGGTATATGAGTATTAATTTAAAGTCCAATAAACAGAGGAACTATCCCTTATTAACTAGAAACAGGAATTCAAAACAAGCTGACTCAGATGTTCCTTCTAAATTGGCACAAAAAGCTGGGCAAAAAGCAGCGAAATGTTTCTGAAAGTCATGTTCATTAACTTGGTTTGCATGCTGTCAAAATGCCCTAACTCTGTTGCTTCTTCCTCCTGCAGGTCTAAAGTATTTTCCTCTCCAACTCAAAGCAACAAGTAATCCCAGCCTAAGGACAGACCTATTCCAACGACACTCTCGGTTAATCACACACATTCTTCTGAGCACTCAGAATCCACTTATATAACAACAGTTTTAAAAGTTTAGCTCATGCATGAAAACATCAAGTTAAGTAGCTCCTAGGACAGAATTCGGTGGAGTTACTCAGTTTGGTAGCCCCTTACGCCTGGAACGCTCTTCCAGAACATTTGCAAACTACAAGTTCAATCGCAGTTTTTAAAGCTCAGCTAAAAACTTTTCTTTTTTCTAAAGCTTTTAAAACTTGATTTTGATCTTACTTTTATACTGTCAGTTTTATTCTACCCTGTGCCTGTTTGGTGTATTCTCTTCCCCTTCTTATTGTTTTATTATGATTCTATTAGAATGTAAGCCTATGCGGGAGGGTTTTGCTATTTGTTTTACTCTGTACAGCACCATGTACACTGATGGTTCTATATCTATAAATAAATAAATAATAAAATAAAATAAAAATCAAGAGGTGCCTTTAACCCGGGGGGTGGGGGAGGGAAGAGGAAATGAAAAATTACTTGATTCATAGTGGCTGCCAATAACTAACCTGTATTTTTTACACCAATAGGGCCAGCAGCAATGAGTGGGGTAGATTTTAGACTGGGGAAATGGTGCAGGTGGAGGTTAAAATACAGGTCCCCAATGCAGTAGCCACTAGCCCCTCTAATGACATCTGCAAAGCTCCTCACTCCCTGCCCCCTTTAAACAAGCAAGCAAGCAAAAACCTTCATAAAAATTGAAAACGGTTAGACTTCACATTGCTGAATAGCTGATGTGCTTCCCTGGCCATACCTACTCAAGGTGCACAGTGCCGTAGGCCAGTCAAGATAACTTGGCACCTGAAGTAGAAATCCCACAAGCACCTCTCCCCTCGGAGGCAGTAAAAACAGTAGAACAATAACATAACTAACAATTTGCTTCTCTTTCGTGACACCCCGAGGTGGCCAGTTCCTTTTGCCTAAATGTAGGGAATGATGTGACCTAGTCACAAAGCCAACACTAGGCACCTCTGGGCCACGGACCCATCTTTTCACCTGGCCTACCTTATAGGGTGATAGCAGAGACAAATTTCCAGGAGAGTGGAGGAGAGAGAAAGACCGTTTCCCAATGAAATGAAATGTTGTAAAATTCCAATACCCAAGGGCAGCAGGTTCCTTTTGGGGGGAGGGGGTGTTGCTGCATATCCAAATATAGAAGCCTACTAAACAGATAGAAGGACTTCCACATTCACTGGAAATATAGTTCCAAAGAAATCCAAACCTCAGCTGAGTAATATCCTTTTCTTTTTTTTTTAAGAACAACCTACTCAAAAGCTTCCAACACACTCTTTGGTGTTAGACCCACTGTGGATTTGGGATTTTTGTTCCTCTCATGGACCAATGCAGTTCTCCTTTTTATGTTTTAAAGAAGCGGCTTCAACCCTTACTTCCACTCTCATTGAAATAGTTATTTTAAGGTGCAATCCCATGCAAATTTAGCATGGCTGGCTGGGAGTTGCAGGACTTTTTTCTGTCTAAACTGGCTTAGGATTGTCCCCTTAGGCTGCAATCCTATATCCACTTTCTTGGGTGTATATCCCATTGAACTCAATGGTATTACTTCTGAATGGATACGTACGGGATCACACCATGAGTTAAAGGAACCATTTCAAAGCAACTAATCTCCACCGTAAACTCTTTTTTTAAAAAAAGGCTATTTCAAAAAGGCAGACGTGATCGCCATGACATCTGAGCCAAATTTTGGGACATTTCTGCTCCTTCCTCCATCCCCTGCTTTCTGGTGTCATCCAGCCTGAGCAAGAGTTCTAGAGAACTTGAAAGCTTGCTCATGGTTTTGCAGGACTGGGATTGGCCCTCAGTAACCCTGTTCAGACAACCCACTAAGCCATGGTGGATAAGCATTCTCAACTAAACATTCCAGCTTAGTGTGTCGTGCAAACCATTCCTAACCATGGTGGCTACCTAACCACAGTTTAAACACACTCACTAACCAATTGCTGCAAAAGGGTTCACGGGGCTAACCATGGCTTAGCGTGTCGTCTGAACAGGTTCCATAAAGGTATTGCCCAACTGTGGAATATGAATGAATAAGGGCAAATCGTATATCACTCCACTGGCTGCCAATTAGTTTCCATGCAAAGTACAAAGTGTTGGTCATTACCTTTGAAGCCCTACATGGTTTGAGTCCAGGTTACCTGCGGGATCGCCTTCTCCGCACACTCAGGTCCTCTGGGGAGCTTCAGTCAGCCAAAATTAGGCTGACATCAGTTTCCCAGACGACCTTTTCTTCTGTCACCCCCGGATTGTGGAACGGCCTGCCGGACGAGATTCGTAAAATTAACTCTCTCTGTGATTTTAAGGCAGCTTTGAAGACTAGCCTTTTCCGGCAGGCCTATCCAGATCAACGTAAAATCAAGAATTTTTAAGATGTGTTGATTTGTTGTACTAATGTTGTTCCCCGCCTTGATCCAAAGGAAGGTGGGTAATAAATATTTTATTATTATTATTATTATCATCATCATCATCATCATCATTTTGTGAACCGCCCAGAGAGCTTCAGCCATTGGGCGATATAGAAAAGTAATAAATAAATAAATAAATAAATAAATTATTACATTTTTATACCGCCCAATAGCAGAAGCTCTCTGGGCGGTTCACAAAAATGAAAACCACAATAAAACAACCAACAGGTTAAAAGCACAATTACGAAATACAGTATAAAAAGCACAACCAGGATAAAACCACGCAGCAAAATTGATATAAGATTAAAATACAGAGTTAAAACAGTAAAATTTAAATTTAAGTTAAAATTAAGTGTTAAAATACTGAGGTCTTCAGCTGGTGACGAAAGCAGTACAGTGTAGGCGCCAGGCGAACCTCTCTGGGGAGCTCATTCCACAACCGGGGTGCCACAGCGGAGAAATATTATTATTACTATTATTATTATTATTATTATTATTATTATTATTATTATTATTATTATTATGGTGTGTAAACAGGTGGCATGTCAGCCCCCCCCCACCTATTTCCCACCGTGTGTCAGCCTGGGGGGCGCATGTGTAAGCCTCTTCTTAATATGTATTTATTTATTGAGTGTGTGTGTGTGTGTGTGTCACAATCAATAAAATACCTATTAAGAAGAGGCTTAGACACGTGCTCCCAGGCTGCCACATGGTGGGAATGCAAATAGGTGGCGGGGCTGACGCGCTCGCGCTCCACACCGCCTAGGGCTTTGCCCCCCTGGTCAGAGCTGCCTTGCTGCCAACACCCTCAGCATCGCCGCTGGCTGCAAAAGAAGACGAAGCATGAAATCCAGCCAGGTTTGCCCGCGCCTCCATCCTCGCCTTGCCCTACCTGAGGCCCCGCCAGGTGCCCCCGTGCCCGCGGCGGGCAGCGCGCCGTCCATGGCTCGCTCGCCTCCTCCGGCCCGCGGCAGTCATGTGAGGAGGAGGAGGAGGAGGAGGTGGCGGCGGCGGCGGCCGGGACCCTGCCTGACGCCCTCCCCTTCCTCCCCGGCTCCAGCCCGCCTTCTTTTCCCTCAGCCCTGGAGAGACGGCGGCGGTGGCGCGGGCGGGCGGGAAACGGGCTCGCTTCGGCCCCGTTACGCGCGCCCTGAGAGGCAGAAAGAGGCTTCCTGGGGGCCGGGGGTTGAGCCCCGGGGCCTTCGGCTCAACCCCGACCCCCCCCCCCATGACTGACTGCGCGGCCCTCCTCGGCACGCGGACTCGGAAGTCAGCCCCGTTGTGCTCAAGGGGTCTTGCTCGTGCGTAAGGGCGCGCGGGGTTGCAGCCGCACGTGTCCTGACGCACGGAGATACTCCCAGGTCAGAAGGAATCAGCCAGGCTGCAGCACCCTTGAGCATGCACAGAGTGCTCTGAAACGCGGAGTTGCCAGCGTAGGCTGCAGTTTGCTGATGGAGAGGTCCATGGTTCATAGGATCATAGAATAGCAGAGTTGGAAGGGGCCTACAAGGCCATCGAGTCCAACCCCCTGCTCAATGCAGGAATCCACCCTAAAGCATCCCCGACAGATGCATGTCCAGCTGCCTCTTGAAGGCCTCTAGTGTGGGAGAGCCCACCACCTCCCTAGGTCACTGGTTCCATTGTCATACTGCTCTAACAGTCAGGAAGTTTTTCCTGATGTCCAGCTGGAATCTGGCTTCCTTTAACTTGAGCCCGTTATTCCGTGTCCTGCACTCTGGGAGGATCGAGAAGAGTTCCTGGCCCTCCTCTGTGTGACAACCTTTTAAGTATTTGAAGTGCGCTATCCTGTCTCCCCTCAATCTTCTCTTCTCCAGGCTAAATATGCCCAGTTCTTTCAGTCTCTCTTCATAGGGCTTTGTTTCCAGACCCCTGATCATCCTGGTTCCCTCCTCTGAACATGCTCCAGTTTGTCTGCGCCCTTCTTGAATTGTGGGAGTGGGAGAGCAAGTCCTGGAGGAGAAGGCTATCCAGGGCTACAAGTTCCTGATAGCTATGCACTACCTCCAGTATCTGAGGTTGCTGGGGAACATGGGTGAGAAGGTGCAGTTGCACCATGTGTCCTGCTTGTGGTTCCTTGGTCAACAGCTGGTTGGCCACTGTGTGAACTAAATGGACCCTCGGTCTGATCCAGCAGGGCACTTCTGATGTACTCCTCCTCCCATATGTACCTGCCCGGACATTAAAATCATCCACAGGGGCCCTTCTCCATGAGCTCCTGCCAAAGGAAGTGAGGCAGGTGGCAACTAGGAGGAGGGCCTTCTCTGCTGTGGTACCCTGGCTGTGGAATGAGCTCCCCAGAGAGGTCCGCCTGGCGCCTACACTGTAATCTTTTCGTCGCCAACTGAAAGCCGTTTTATTTTCTCAGTATTTTAACACCTAAATTTAAACTTTGCTGTTTTAATTCTGTACTTTAGTCCTATATCAATTTCTGCTGTGTGGTTTTATCCTGGTTGTGCTTTTTATATAGTATTTTGTATTTGGGTTTTTAGGTTGTTGGATGTTTTATTATGTTCTTAATGGTTTTAATTTTTGTGAACTGCCCAGAGAGCTTCGGCTATTGGGCGATATAAAAATGTAATAAATAAATAAATAAATTATTCTCACCGGGCACAAATGTGTATGCATAAAATATGTATGGGCCTGTGTGACTTCGCAGGCAGAAGGTCTCAGGTTCAATCCCTGGATCTCCAGGCAGGGCTGGGAAAATTCCTGCCTGGAACCCTGGAGAGACGTTGCTGCCAGTCAGTGTCAACAATACTGGGCTATGTTCTATGCAAATTATTGCACCAGCGTGGAACTCTAACCTCAGAGAACTTGTGAAATGGGAAGAGAGAGGAGGAGAGATTAACGTAAAGCTTGTTCAAGGCGGGATGAGGAGATAGGATCTGTGTTACTAAGAGGATGATATCATTTTACTGAAAAACTGCTACATGAAACCTGTCCGAGATTAACGTGGTAGAGACGAATTGCCCAATTCTCCTCAAAGGCCAAAACGAAATTGTATCGTAATGAGGTTTGCAACTGGTACTATAACGCTTACAGGGTCACTCTGCTAGATATTGCAAAAGAATACTTCAAAGTGGCAGACCTCATTCTTGAAACAGGTTTCATGTCGTGCTGTTCAAAATCTAATTTAATCACCAGACACGATGTTATCAAAAATGAATCGGAAAGTTCAGCATCCTGCTGTGCGTGTAATTTTAGCTGATTCTAGAGAGAACATGTTTGGTATTTCTGCTCTCTGGTGCTCGTATTTATTTTGCCACTCAAATATTTTAATAACACTTCAGTCTGGCTTCCATCAGATTATTACATTTCCCAATGACCTTAACATCCACGATTTTCAATAAAAATTGTTTTCAACTCAGCATGGATCCAATATATTTATACATGTCTATCCAATTGTAATATGAAATGCAACTTTAAATTGATATATGAAAAGCTTTTGTTTGCAAGGGTGCCATATATATATATATATATATATATATATATTGTTCAATATGTGTGATATTTTAAAATAATAACCTGAATTAAAACACAGTGCAGTATAATGGTTGGTGTTGGACTAGGACCAGGGAGTTCTAGATTTAAATCTCCAATCAGCCATGAAGCTCACTGGATGGCCTTGGGATAATTACTGTCCCTCAGCCCAACCTACCTTCCAAGGTTGTTATGAGGATAAAATAGGAGAAAGAAAGTTGTATGTTTCTCTCAATTCCTTGGAGATTAAAACTAATAAATCTGTAATAAAAATAAATGTATCGTAACTGATAGTTTGTTTAAAATTACTCCACAGACTGTTTACATTTCTTTACAAATGAAAGGACAATACATATGTGAAGAAAAATATATTCCTGGAGCAATAGGATTAGCCTTCTCAAGCATCTTATATCTTAGGGTGACCATATGAAAAGGAAATTTCAGCAGGTGTCATTTGTATATATGGGGAACCTGGTGAAATTTCCTCTTCATCACAGCAGTTAAAGCTACAGGAGCTATACTAGAGTGACCAGATTTAAAAGAGGGCAGGGCTCCTGCAGCTTTAACTGCTGTGATGAAGAGGAAATTTCCTCAGGTTCCCCATATATACAAATGACACCTGCTGAAATTTCCTTTTTAATACAACTGTTAAAGATACAGGATCCCTGTCCTCCCTTCCATATGATCACCCTATTATATCTAAACTATTTAAAACATTGCACCGTTCTGAGTTGTAGGACACTTTTCTGTCTAAATATTTATAGGATTGCACCCTAAATGATTTGATATTAGTATTTTTAAAGTATTTTCAATAAAATACAAAGATCAAAACAGCTGAAACAACCAGGTCATTTAAAAACAAACATGAGGATAATAAGTTTATATGTCAGAAACAGATTTAATTTATTTCCAGAGAGGGAGACTTGCACTTTAAAAACTAATAAATTTATTCTGGCATAAGCTTTCATGAACAGTCCTTGAGAGTCTTGGTCTTTTTGTTTTCGTTTTGTTAATTTATGTATCCAGGCTGCAATACTATGGGCACTTTCCCAGGCATAAATTCCATTACACTCAATGGGGCAACTTTACAGTGACCATATGAAAAGGAGGACAGGGCTCCTGTATCTTTAAAGTTGTATAGAAAAAGGAATTTCCGCAGGTGTCATTTGAATGCATGTAGCAGCTGGTGAAATTTTGTCTTCATCATAAAAGTTAAAGCTGCAGGAGACCTGCCCTCTTGACCAGATACAAAAGAGAGGAGAGCACCTGCACCTTTAAGTATTGTTATGAAAAGGGAATTTCCCCAGATGCTGTCTGCCTACAAATGACACCTGCTGAAAATCCTTTTTCTCTACAACTGTTAAAGCTACAGGAGCCCTGTCCTCCTTTTCATATGGTCACCCTAGGCAACTTCTGCTAAGGGATTTGCACTATGAATGAAGCGTCTGTCATCAAGGCTGCACTTGCAACACAGATGACGTCATACATTTTCCCATCTGCCCCTCGAACCATTGAAGCGAACTATTTCTCATTTAAAAAAAAAAAAGATCACGTGAGCAGTAACAAGCTGATGTGGCGGGGCTTGTTGGATCATACCATTCCATGACGGGGAACTAAACCCGAGTGTTAAAAAGGAACACAACCTATGTTTCGTTCATGTTATTAAGATACACTCATTGCACGTCCCTGTTCATTACACTTACTATATTAGGCCCTCCTTAGGACATGTCTAAGTGACATGCTCAGCCTTCCCCCCTCCCAAAAACTTAGTATAGTCCACGCTCTTGGCACGAGTAGGACCTGGTACTACTAGACGATTCCATTCTGTTCGCTTTGAAGGGGTGCCAGCACTCATACCACCCTCCCACGAATTCCTTTTCATTGCCTATAGACACCCAAGCATTTCAACAGACCGAAATGAAAGAAAAACAGGGGTGACACTATTTGTAATAAAAGTAACACGAACAAAGGGAGGCGATGTCATTCTTCCTATCTCCCCCCCTTTCACATCCTTCGGGATGGTCGATCCCAGCCCCACCTAAGGGCGGTTTCGAAGTGAGCCGCCATCTTGGACTGGCCCACATCCACTGATCCAATAAGGGGGGGTAATTATTTAAAACCCTTCCATTAAGTATCAAGACGAATTAGTTGCAGGGCAAGCCCAAGGAAAACAAAGCCTGATAATAATAATAATGATAATAATAGCCCTAGTCTTACGATATTCCCTACGGGGCTGCAGTTTAAGAGACCCCCTCCCCACCCTTGTGTTTAGAGTTGGTGGCGCCCGGCCTCGCGAGACTTGCGGGCGGGCCTCTCGCGCACATGGCCCGGCAATAGGGCGCCTCCCCGTGCGCGCGCGCCCCCTTTCTCCCCTCCCCCTTCGTGCGGGCCCAGCGCCTCTCTCACTCTCTCCGTGCGTGAGGCGAGCGGGAAGGCCGCGCAGCCCCCTCGACGCCCGTTTCCCATGCAGGAGACCGAGGAGAGCCTGGCGGCGGCCGCGACCTCCACCACCGCCGAAGCCGAGAGGTCCGGAGGCGGAGGCAGTGGCGGCAGCGGCGGCGAGGACTCGGAGGCCGAGCAGCCGGACGGGCCCTCCGCGGAGGAGCCTGAGGGGACGAAGGCCGAGCCGGAGCCGCCTCAGGAGCCCGAAAAAGGCGACGCCGAGAAGGCGGACGGCGACGAAGAGGCGGACGAGGAAGCTGAAGGGCGGCGGCGGCGGCAGCAGCACCAACCGTCGCCGCCGCCGCTCGACGCAGTGACGGAGCCGCCTCCGCTGCCGCCTCAGCAGGACGAGCCGCCTGTGGCTGCTGCCGCCGCCACTGAGGAGCCGCCCGCCCGGGAGAAATCCCCCGAGGTCGGTGTAAAGGAGGAGGCCGAGGCGGAGGAGGAGGCCGAAGCGGAGCAGGAGCAGGAGCGGGCTGAGGAGAAGGCTGGAAGAGAGTCTGAGGGGGAGGAACGGGCGGAGGAGGAGGAGGAGGAGGCCGAGGCCGACGAGCAGCCGCCGACCCCGCAGCAGCAGCAGCGAGAGCAGCCGACGCCCGAGGAAGCGGAGGACGACGACGACGATGAGGCGGAGCAGGAGCAGGAGGACGACGACCTCTCCTTCAGCGACCCCGAGGACTTCGTGGACGACATCGATGAGGAAGGTTGGTGTGGCTGGAGGAGGAAGAGGAGAGGGACGGAGGCCTCGTTCCCAAGGGCGACACGTGTTCGGCCGCATGTGGGGATAGAGAGATGAGGGGCGGGCGGGTGGTGTGGCCACGTGTTCTTAATCTTTGTAAACCGCCCAGAGAGCTTCGGCTATGGGGAAGTTTATAAATGTTGCTAATAATAATAATAAAAAATACAAGGATCTAAGAAGAGCTCCCCTGGATCAAACCAGGTGACGTGTTAATTCATTCATTCGCTTCTTACATTTCCATGACGCCCAGTAGCCGAAGCTGCCTTGGTGACAAAACATGATGACTCTGTGCAGACGACACACTAAGCCACAGTTTTTAAAGCTTTCTGAGCTAAACAGTCAGCCCATTCAGAAGACACCTTAAACCATGGCTTTAACAATGATGAATTAAGGCTTTTTGTTTTATTCACTGTGGTTAAAGCCGTGGTTTAAGGTGTCTTCTGAACACAACCCGGCTTTCTGGCTTGACCACCATAGTTAAAGCCATGGCTTAAAGTGTCTTCTGAACAGGGCCGGTATGGCTTAGCGTGTCGGGTAAACTATTCCTACATAGTGGCTATATAGCCACAGTTTAAACATGCTCCCTAACCATTTGGTGCAAAAGGGTTAGTGGCCTAGCCGTGGCTTAGTGTGTCGTCTGAACAGGGTCAATGTAAAACTTTTAACGTACACAAATTTAGTCTTTCTAGTCTGTCCCAGGGATAAGCAACTTGGTGCATTGCAGATGTTTTGGACTTCACCTCCCATCATGCCTAGCCATTTGAGCCATTGCTGTGGTGTATGGAAGCTGTTGTCCAAAACATCTGGAGGGCATCAGGTTGTCTGCCCTGGGTCTACATACAAGCATCCTGTTTCAGCAGTGGTTAGCTGCCAGATGTTTCTGAGAAGTGATAGCCCTCCCCTGTGGCTTGTCCCTAGTTTGTGGTACTCTGGGGCAAATTGCCCCTGAAAGCGTTCATTTCATTTGCCTATAAAAATCTTTAGAAGAGCCCTGCTAGATAAGACAGAAGGTCTATTGTCTAGAATCCTGTTTCCAGCAGTGACTAGACATATGCCTCTGATAGTGCAAATGTGCAGGGTAATACTTCTCTCCTTTGCTCTTTTATCCCTAGCAGCTGTCACTTAGAGGTATGCTGCTTTTGGTTTTGGAGGTTCCATATAAAGCAGCTATATTATTAAGCCGCTCAAAGTTTCTAGTCTGCATGGAACGTTACTTTTCTGTTTTTAAATTCTAAGAGGGATAGTGGGCTTATGAATAAACAGCCAGCCGCAAAAAGTTTAGTGGGCAGCAATTGATAGAGGGGAAGCAGAGCACCATGTCCCTCATTTGCTGGTTTGCTGCATTTCCAGAGAAGTTAAGTTCTCTGACCCTCATTCTTCAAGCCTGTTCATTCACCTGGAAGGGATTTCAGGCACTCACCTGCATGGAATATAGTAATGACCAGGTGAGAGGGTAAACATCAGACTGGTATAAAAATAAATAGATCAATGCTTCTCCATAAATTTGTCTTATAGACCTTGATTATAAGTCCACAAAGCTTAGTAGCTCATAAGTAACTACTTGTTGACCTGGCAATGTTATGCCTTTATTTGCCATTTGTGACATATTGGTGCTTCCCCCGCCCCAATCTCTTACACCAGGTTTATAACTCATTTACCAAAATTACCTAGCATGGTTTCCTGGTGGTGATTAATAACTCTCCACAGGCAACAAAGTAAAAGCTGATATTTTTGTTGTCATCAGTGTTTTTAAGGTTTGTCCAATGTGTACCGTATTTGACATAATTTCATGAGAAATAACAGGTAGGTTTCGTAGCCCCTAAGCACACCTTAAATGTTCAAACGGCTTCATGCATATTATTATTTATATAATGCTGTCAGCATGCATCCCACTTTACAGAGTGCAAGTGGACAGTCCTTGCTCAGACAAGTGTACCATCTTAAAAATTGCTACAGGAAACTGAAGTAAATTGAGGTGGAGGTAAACAGGGAAGTGATTTCCAGTTCTTTAAGAACATAAGAAAAGCCCTGCTGGATCAGACCAAGGGTCCATCTAGTCCAGCACTCTGTTCACACCGTGGCCAAACAGCTGTCGACCAGGAACCAACAAAGCAGGACGTAGTGCAACAGCACCCTCCCACCCATGTTCCCCAGCAACTGGTGCACACAGGCTTATTGCCTCTGATACTGGAGGTAGCACATAACCATCAGGGCTAGTTCGTTGCATATGATATCAGTTATATTAATAGTTATTATTATTGGAGTTAATAGCTACAGTATTAATATGATGCTAATAGCAACTTTCAGTAATTGTACAGCTTTAACATAGACAGAATAAGGCTGAAAGTGTAAACGTAGGGCCTGAGAGGGAATAACCAAAGAGGATCGCCGTGGCCATGATGAGACTTCACTCCAAGTGACCTAAAGCAGAATAAGATGCTTTCATTGTGTGACTATTTTGAGTTATTCTAAGCATAGAAGAGGACAGAAGAAACCCAGCTATCCAGACAAGACTACTTAGAAAAACAAATGCTTCTACTTTTGCCTCATGGGTTGAGTTCACTAAAATGGTAAGCTGCTGTCATCTGGGCAATTAATACGTAAATTAATACATAAATGTGGCAGCTAAGATATATCTTGAAAATAAATGTCAGAAGCAAATCTGTTTCTACGAGATGGTGGTGGAGTTTAACACTTCTTGTTAAACTTCACAAAATAGCAACTCAACAAAAGAACCATCTAGATCAGCGGTTCTCAACCTGTGGGTCGGGACCCCTTTGGGGGTCGAATGACCCTTTCACAGGGGTCGCCTAAGACCATCGGAAAACACATATTTCCAATGGTTTAGGAAACTGTATTGACTGAACTATGTCATGTATCATCTTTTGTATTATTAAAGCTATTGTTATGTATTATTTTCATTAGCAAACCATCCCATGACAATGGATCGTGTAGAGAAGAACGAAAATAATTTTATGGTTGGGAGTCACCACAACATGAGGAACTGTATTAAAGGGTCGCGGCATTAGGAAGGTTGAGAACCACTGATCTAGATAATCTTGATTTTCATTGTGTTTAGATACATGTCCTATAGTTTGAAAACATTTCCAGTAATACAGAGAGAATTTAACCCAAACATTGCAATTTCCTGTTTTCCCGTTGAGTCAATTTCATCCAGAAAGCATCTGTCAAGACCAGAGGCTTCCCAGCCCTGTTGTCTTTTCTCTGTTGGCACGGCTGTCCTTTTTAAATTTTTTACAGATTATTGGGTGCTAACAAAAGAATTCTATATTTGCACCAAGACTGGTGTGTGGCACAATATGGCCTAGCTGCCACTGCTTTATACATTTCGGTAAACCTAACTTCTGTCTATTGCTCTCGCTTTCCTCTGGACATTCCAAAATGCTGATCACAGCAACTATCATGAAACTAGTGGAGTAAAACATTTGGTATGAGCCTGGTGTGTCTTTAGAAGTGATACATAGTTAGCCCCTGTTTACATATAGTACATGATCTTTCAACCTCTGTTTCAGTCTAATATATTACAGTGTACTAGATTAGAAGTTCCCATTAGTCCTTATTCCTTCATATCTCTGGCTGAAATATTTATTAGATTTAGTTGCTGTATGTGTTCTGGAATTTGCTTACTCAAGAGTATGCTGAGAGAATCTAAAAGAGTTTCCTAATCCATGTTCAAATGTTCATGCTGTATGAAATGCAGAGACATGGTTCTCACCATTCAACTAATGTGAATATAAAAGTTAGATTTCCAAAGGCATTTTTAAATTGGGCATGTATAGCATTGTAGGGTTAGAAAGTACAGCGTTAAAACATATTAGTGATATCTAATTTCAAGCCATGAGTGTATAAATCAGTGTTCTAGAATATTTTGTTGGTTTTTTGTGCATGAAGCAATGCATGCCATAGAACTGTATCAAGAGGACCATGCTGTATAAGTTATTATAATAGAATATTATGAAAGGGGCAGGTGAATTTAGAGAACCAGACTGTAAGGGTGGGCAGAAAGTAGATCTCCAGATGGTTAGACCAATTCCCAGCATTCCTGACCATTGGCAATGCTGGCAGGAGCTTTGGCAAGAGAGATCTACTTTCTGACCACCCCTAAACTTTGAGGATGCAAAAGTTGTCTTAATTTGATACATGATTAAACTAAATACCTCTTTGAAAGCAAGGAAAACTTGTTAAGCTGCTATAATTAAAAGGTTTGAACTTGGCTTTCTCTAATTATAATGATGCTACAATATTCAAAGTGTTCAACACAGTGGATGACTGGATGTTCTGGGTGACTTCTTGAGATATTTTTGTAGTGGTGCACAGGGTAGCAGCAAACTCTGTAGTTGTATCATTAGGCCCCACTAGTCTTTTGTGTCAGAAGGTGGAGAATGGTGAGTGCAAGGCAGATAGTGCAGGGGGGAACAGTTCAACACCATGGTGGCTGCCACTCCTAGTTTTAAAGAGTTGGGACAGGCCTGAAGGAAAGGCAGCTGGACATGGGTGTATAGTCCTGAGAGGAGTAGCTTGCCCCTTAGTGGCTTGTCTGAGGGCAGCTAGCACTGGCTTGCAGATGAGGGGCAAGGTGCACAGCTGTTCTAAGTAAGTCTTCAGGGCAGTGAAGACAAGCTAGTGACATAGCAAACTAGGAAATGCTGTTTAGAAAAGCATATAAGGAATTAGTATGTTCAATGTTGATTTTATGTGAAAGGTATAAGTTAGCCTTCTGTATATTACCATAGGAATTTGATTTCAGTATGGACTTTGCTCCACTCCATTTTTCCTTCTATCAGACAGTTAACCAATCTAATGCAGGTTTGATTTATCTTTTCAATGCAATTATGGACACCATTCTCCTTCACTGCATATTCATTTCTCTTTGTCTTACTTTCCACAGAATTACTTGAAGATATTTTGCAAGAACGTCCACAGGAGGCAGATGGAATTGATTCGGTGATTGTGGTGGATAATGTTCCCCAGGTTGGACCAGACCGTCTCGAGAAACTGAAGAATGTTATCCATAAGATCTTCTCGAAATTTGGGAATATCACCAATGAACATTACCCCGAAGCTGATGGCCAGACTAAAGGGTGAGTGCATGAGCACGGCTCCACACGTTTTGGCTGTCCTTGCTAGACATGCAAAAAATTGTGATTGCCAGATTCCTCTCAGTTCCAATAAAATACTCTTCCCTCCCCCCGCCCCCACCCCAGTCTTTCAGGTAGGAAAAGACAGGCAGGGACACTGCCAGCCATGTTGGTGTAGCCAAACCAACCCCCTGCCAGCCTCCCCTGGTGCAAAGGCAGCTGTCTTTGGTGATGCTGGCTAGAGGCAGCCAAAGAGCCGCCGTCCAGCAGTGTCTGAGGAACCTATCTATCAGCTTTTCCTGTGGGAAAGGCATGTAGGTAATGTGCTGCCTTGGGCACTCAGAGGCAAGGCGTGGTGTGACGCACTGAGCAATACGTTTCCAAGCAGTTTGGCGCTCTGGAAGGAGTGGGGGTTGCCTCCCAAATGTTCTCTGCCCGTCTCTGCAGTGTCAAAGTTGGGAAGAAGGCTGGCTGCTTGTCACTCCCAGCAGAGCTCCCACCATGGTGACTGGAAATGTCAACGGTTGCTTTATGAGGATGGGGAGACCATGGGTTTCCATTGGGAAAATGGACTGAATATCAAAAAACATGGGTGGAATAAATTGTAGGCCTTCACAGGTTCTGCCAGAAGCGCACACTTAATATCCACTGCACATGGACAGATAATTCTTTTTGTAGTTGTGATAATAGGAAGGAGAGTGTGATTTGCTTGATGCAATAAATCCCATACTTAATAAAGCACATTTTATATAAGGTATTTTATTAATTAAACATTGGCATGATTTTGCTTCCAACATCCAGCTTTTCAAACTAGCAGAAATTAGGGTTACAGGTTAATCTTGCTCCAGGGTTGCTGGCAGGTTGCTCTTCTCTCAGTGAACCCAGTCATCATACTAACAGCTGTAGAGTTTGCTTCCCTTTCCTTCCCATGTGTTCCAATGCCAGCTAAAATTTATGATCTTCATTCTAGCATTCTCAAACAAATCTCCCATCTGCCTTCCACCCCTTTCATTTTCCCCTTTGTGTCTAGTCTCTTCCACAGACGGCACATTACATGCTTGTGTGACAAGGATGTGGAGACGCAGTTTTGTTACTGAGCTGTTGCCATTGTTCTCCAATATAAGGCAGATAGAAAAATATAGCTTGTTCCTGCTCTTGAAATGGCACATGCCATACGTGAGGGAGGGCATCTCGACAAGAGCTAATGCTGCAGCCCCATAATGGCAGACCCAGGTTTTGCTCAGTGCCCCATGCCATTTGCTCAGTTGTATAAACAAGGCTGGGACAAGACTGAGAGGTGATGATGGATATTAAGCTCTATCTATTTGAAGCATGGCATTGGCTGATGTCATTGCTGAGATTTTGCTGAATCCAGAATGTTTAGCCCTTCATTTCGTACATCACCTTTGTGGGCAATAAAGTCTCGAATGAAGTTGTCGTCACTAACTAATCAGGCGATTGCATTTTACTACAGGTATATTTTCCTCGAATACAGTTCTCCAACTCATGCTTTGGATGCCATAAAAAATGCAGATAGCTACAAGCTGGACAAGCAGCACACTTTCAGGGTCAACCTTTTCACTGACTTTGACAAGTGAGTATGGCTGTGGGCACATCCTTCCCTTAAAACAAGAACTATGCATGTTTTAAAAACAAATGTGTATAATTGATGTAATTGCTCTTTCAGATACATGACAATCAGTGATGAGTGGGAAATTCCAGAAAAACAGCCATTTAAAGACCTGGTGAGTGTTCAAAAGCATGTATGAAACATAAAGATTTCTCTAAAAGCCTCCACCAACAGAGGCTATCCCAAAATGTGTAGCTATGCAGTGAAAATTATTGCCCTGGATTCTGTCCATAGTAAGATATGAAGCCCTAATATTTTAGGTTGAGGACAATTGCCACAGGACCCGAATATGTTTGTTAGATTTCAAAGCATCCCAATTCTCTCTTTTTTTTTAAAAAAAAAAAAGGGTTTTGCAGCAACGTTTATAAGTATGACAGCAAGGTGCTAAACAAGGCATAGCATTGAATCCTATAAGAATGTAAAATGTTTGCTAGCCATCGTGAAGGATCCAGATATATCACACATCCATGTTGCGATGAATGTCTAAAATGTGTCCACAAACTCAAATGAATTAGTATTCACTGTTCTGACTTGGTGAGATTGGACGCTCACAAAATTCATCTGGGTTTTTCAGCTTTCAGATACAAATTTCCACGCTCCCCAAGCTTCAAAGATTTTCTGTGCCTACACAACAGCAGTTCTTACATTTGGTTTGCTTAGACCCAGAGCCATGGATAATATGAAAGGAAAAAATGCCTGCCATCTGGCTGAACGTTCTTTCTTCCATAGTGACATTCTCATCCGGCAATTCTTTTCAGGCCTTCCTTTTCCTCATTTTTTTTCCTTTTTGCCTTTTCTAGGGGAATTTGCGCTACTGGTTGGAAGATGCAGATTGTAGAGATCAGTACAGCGTGATCTTTGAATCTGGAGATAGGACCACTATTTACTGGAATGATGTTAAGGATCCTGTCACAATTGAGGAGAGAGCTGTGAGTGTCTCTAGGTTTCTCTGTACTTGAGAATAGTTTGTGTTCTGTGATGGTAAAAAGAGGCAATAAAATATGTAATAAGATTGGTTATTCATTTGGTTGGCATGTGGTTCAAGGAACATAGTAGCTGTTCAGAATACTTTGATGAATGACATCAAGAAATGTTTCTGCCAGTGAAAATGTTTCACATTTATATGTTCAGGAGATTCAGGTCTTCAGAATGCCAAGTGCCGCTAATAAGCTATGAATACATTGACACTTTGGTTGAACTTAGGCCTGCTTTACCCAGCTGAGTAAGGAACTTAACTTCCCTTTGTAGGGTGGGGTACTAAATTTTTTTGCTATGTATGAAAGAGAAACCTACTTCAGAATCAGTGGGATGTCTTTATCAGAAAACAATTGATTTTCATTTGATTTATATCCTGCCTTTCTACTAATAGGGAATCAAGGCAATTTTTGGACGAACAACAATTTACATAGTTGACAGAATTATGCCTTGGAACACGCCTGCTTCATATTGTGTAGCAAGTCAGGTTGCTTTGGGAGGAAGGTGGGTGTGACTTCCTGCCAAAAAGTGGGTTAAAATGTAATAAGCTGCTTGTGACAAGGGCAGGTCTGTAGCTCCATCTTGGACTCCCATCTTGGTTTCCTTCCATTTAAAAAGTGTTTTAAACTTCTGAGTCCTATGCAGAGTTTTCTAATTACATTCTTGTATACCAATTTTTCAAATAAGATGTGATCCAATTAATATATGCTGTACTTTTTCGCCCCCTGCAGCGATGGACAGAAACCTATGTACGCTGGTCTCCAAAGGGTACCTACCTGGCTACATTCCATCAGAGGGGCATTGCTTTGTGGGGTGGAGAGAAATTCAAACAGATTCAGAGGTTCAGCCACCAGGGGGTGCAACTCATTGACTTCTCACCTTGTGAAAGGTACTGTTAAACAGTTAGCCGGCAACAGTGCTTCAGGATGTAGAAAGATGTAATCCCTTTACAGTTAAATGTTCTTTTTACTGACTTAGAAGCTGTGTTTTATATCACCCTTTAATCAAATTCTCATGGTGGTTTGTAAGAAATAATAAAGCAATTTAAATGTAAATAGAAACAAAACGTAGTAAATCAAAAGACTTGAGAAAACAAAAAGCCTTTTTTACTGGTGCAGAAAAGACAGAAAAGTGTGCATTAGGTGACCCTCTTTGCGGGGCATTCCACAACTGGGGTGCTACCATTGTACTTCAGACAGCAGATCCCCTTCCCCCGCTAAAATTCTTAATCTACAGGTAGAAACAGAGGTATGTTTGTTGTTCGCAGCTGTAATCTGGTTTTCAGGAGTCCTTCTCATTCAGTAGCAGTTAGTTAAGTCTGAACAGTTTTCTCAGCCCCTTAGTAAAGATGAGAAACTTTGAATTCAGTTGGTGAAGCGTATTATTAGGTTTCCAGGCTTTCAGTTTGATAGGATGTCCAGGGCACAGAAGATCAAACTGCATTTCAAAAGTTTTGTCATCTTTCCTTGCAGCTGAAGCACCCTCAGGGAGTAACAGGACTTTCTTGTCGAAGCCTGTGTGAAAACAATTTGGGGGAGGGGGAATTGTTAGGGGAGGGTTCCCCTGTTTTAAAGGCCTCCAAGAGCCTGTCTCTCTCCAGATCTTGTTCAGACTATAACTCCCTTTATCCTAGACTGTTGGCCATAATGGCTGGGCTTGATGGGCGTCCATCAGCATCTGGAGGACCACCGTTTCCCCATCCCTGGGCTTTGCGAAATGTACCCAGTTTGTCTCCTACTGCAGAGGGGAAGGAGTTCTTGCTCACCTCTGTCTTCCACCTGCTCATTTCCTGGGTTTCTGGCCAGACAGGGTCTCCTTCTAGGCCTTTGGCTTCCCTGTTCTTCCTATGTGTACATCTCTTAGTCTCTATCTGTTTCTTCTTTCTGCCTGGTGGCTACATCTTATAGGGTCCCACAAACCATTTGAGCTGTATGGACACACACACCCTCTTAACAGTTCCAAATGGCTTTCCTGCCTGGAAGCAGCTTCCTAGAGATTATCATAGTTTATATTGTAGTACTCCTGTAGCAGCCCATGTAGCTTGATACAGAGAACCTTTGTCTCCTCTCCACCCACATCTAATCTGCCCTTCACTCAGTTACCCCTTCAGTTCCTTGGACCACCTAAGACTTCCTGCCTTGAGAATCTACCAGTAGTTGTGACTTTGAGGTGTGACTGAATTGATTGCAGAGATATTTACGTTTCGACTTGTGTCCAGTCTCCCCCATCTTCTCTGCATAGTCTGTAGATGTTTAGTTTAGCTACTGGAAAGAAAACAAGTTTTGTTTGCTAAGTAATTGAAGCCGTTGGCAGTATCATCACAATATGGTTCTTCTCACTATCAAATAGACTGTATTAATAGCAATGTCTTAATCAGTAATACTAAAGGAAGAACATGGCACAGGAGACATGGTGATATCTTACAGAGTTGTTCTGTTCCATTTGTGCACTTCTCTGTCCTCTATTGCCTGCTCTTTCAGTATTGTTTACTTTCCAGGGCACAGTATGAAGCTAATATTTTGGATCACTGCCCAAGGGGTTTTAAATAGCTATTACGAAACTGCCCGGTGTCTCATTAATTCAATGGTTCTTGGCCAAGTTGAGTGTTGTCTGTCTGAGAAGACCCTGAGTCATGCTGGCAACAAGAATATGTCTTGGCTGTTGGAAGCAGTCCCCTGCAGACTTCAACACCACACTTTTAAAAAATAATAATCATGGATTATGACTCTTAAAACACCGAAGCCTGCAGTTTGGTTGAAAAAATCTACTTGAGTCTTGACAATACGTTAAGATATGCTTGCTGACTTACCAGATTATAAACTTTGACTAAACGTTGTACTTTAAGCATGTTTTTTGTTTGTATTCCTGAGAACAGAGACTAAAAAAGATAAAACTTTTATTGATTTAAAACAGCGCTGAGGAAACTCTGGTCCTCCTGAAATAGAATCATAGAATAGTAGAGTTGGAAGGGGCCTCTAAGGCCATCGAGTCCAACCCCCTGCTCTGTGCAGGAATCCACCTCAAACTCTCCCTGACAGATGGCTGTCCAGCTGCCTCTTAAAGGCCTCTCGTGTGGGAGAGCCAATGACCTCCCTAGCTCATTGGCTCCATTGTCGTACTGCTCTTACAGTCAGGATGAACTGCTACTCTCATCATCCCTGTCATTGGCCAGGATGGCTGGGTCTTATGGGAATTGCAATCCAGCAGCATCTTGAGAGCTACAGTTCCCCATCTCTGGTTTAGAAATAAACAACTTTACAACTTGAAAGGGAACGACTGCTTTTCATAGAATCATAGAATAGTAGAGTTGGAAGGGGCCTATAAGGCCATCGAGTCCAACCCCCTGTTCAATTCCTACAATGAGTCTTTTCTTCTTTGTAAAGGTATATGGTGACCTTCAGCCCTCTAATGGATACACAGGATGACCCTCAAGCGATCATTATCTGGGATATCCTAACCGGACAGAAGAAGCGAGGATTCCACTGTGAAAATTCAGCCCACTGGCCCATTTTTAAGTAGGTTGGAGAGATAATTAAAATAGCTTTTTTTGTTATGAGGAAGAAAAACAAATCTTGAGTTCTTGAAATTTTATTTTTCTCAGGTGGAGTCATGATGGTAAATTCTTTGCTCGAATGACGTCTGACACACTTAGCATCTATGAAACACCTGTAAGTCTTTGTTTCTGTTGTTAACATAATGCAAAGTGCCTGTTCACAACCAAAATGTGCTTAAAAATGCTTTCCCACTATTGAGGATGGAAATACTTGTTTGCCATGGCCAGTGAGGGTCTCAGGCCCATGTGCTGAGGGATGCAAAGAGAGGGGAGTTTATGGACGAATGGTGTGTGGGTGGGTGTTTAACCCTTCACCTTCCCATGCATTCTCCCTTGTGACCTCACCCTGGTAATATTTTACCCTTATTCCCACCCTTGGAGCCTTGGGGAAGAAATAGCATATGAAAAACCGCCTGGGGAGAACGGGCAGGATTAAGCACTCTACCTATTTTCCCCCTTCAGATTAGTATTGCAAGGGAAACACAGATTTGAGAATGGATAGTAGTGGTGTAAATGCCATATTGGCCTTTTGGTGACTGCTGAAGACTGTCTTTTTTTACGTGCTTTCAGCATTAAAGTGATTCCTTGATTGCCTGGTTGTGGTGTTGCTTAATCTCTGTGCTGCTTAAGATAGTTGCTTTTTCTTAACTTTTTGTTGATTTTTTTAAAAATCACATTTTTAGAATGCACTTTTTGAACAGAGAAGTAGTCAATAACTTTTAATATAGATCTGATTGTAATTTTTTGATCTGCCCGTTACAAGTGTGTTCTTGGTAGGACTCAGTAATCGTCAAAATGATTTTGCAACCTTCTCTTTTTCTAGTCAATGGGTCTGTTGGATAAGAAAAGTTTGAAAATCACAGGGATCAAGTGAGTATGTTTTCCCCTTCCCCTTTAGCTCTGACTCCACTTGAAGCTGCCTGAGATATTGGAATAGGAAGTATTCTTCCTTTCCTTTTTCCAAGTCTGAGAAATAGGTTGTATGTGTGCGTGTTTTACGTGTCTTAAAGCTACTAAATTCTTGCATCCTACTTTTGCTTATCCTTCAGAGACTTCTCCTGGTCTCCAGGTGGCAATATAATTGCCTTTTGGGTGCCTGAAGATAAAGATATCCCAGCAAGGGTGACGTTGATGCAGCTGCCATCCAGGCAGGAAATCAGAGTGCGGAATCTGTTCAATGTGGTGGACTGCAAGCTACACTGGCAAAAGAACGGGGATTATCTCTGTGTAAAAGTAGACAGGACCCCCAAGGGGACACAGGTACTTGACTCCCAAACATTCTGATAATATTGATTGATCGTTTGCGAACCTTTGCTTTCATATAATCAAAACTGGAAGCTTTTCCAATTTTGGACTGCACCAATCTTGCTCTGGGTTATCATTTGCAGGTGTGTACTACCGCCCATAGTAGCTCTGTGCTGTCTGATCGCCTGACATATACATTGCTTGCTTCATGCTTATTGTCTTCTCCCTCCTTTCTTGTTGCATTTGATTGTAGGTCCCATTGTTCCCTCTTTGGGGACTATAAACTGTGGCAGTCCTCTAAAAGATGCCACCTCCTGTACTGCAGAGTTGCTTTTTTTCACAATTGATAGGACACACTTATTGCAGAAATGCAAAGATAATGAGTGGGCATATGGAAGAATCCAAGGTATTTATTATATCAATAGCTCAAACTCAGCAATAAAACCTCCTGAGCAGAATATGACGTGTTTATGATTATAAAGATTGATACTAAAATGAAGCTATTCCATCTGGCAAGGACTGGCGTTATACTCAGACTGGGGGTTGGGAGGTGTCTCCCGCACCCTCCACCCCTAGTTTTTGAGTGTTGAGTGACCCTTGGACGCAGTTGAATTCTCCGTAGATCATCACCTGCACATCTCAGTCAATTTGGGGTTGAAATGTCACTCTGCCTTCTATGCTTTATAACAGCCTTGCTTACTGTGCATTTCAATGGAGTACTTTGCTGTTCAGTTTTGTCTCGGTAGCAGTGAAGAAATAACAGTGCTGCATCTTAGAATCATAGAATCATAGAATAGCAGAGTTGGAAGGGGCCTACAAGGCCATCTAGTCCAACCCCCTGCTCAATGCAGGAATCCACCCTAAAGCACCTTTAGCTCTGTATTAAATACACTTCCTTTCAAGTCCTTCTCTGGTAGATGACATGCCAATATTTCCCCCTCCCCAGGGTGTAGTGACCAACTTTGAAATCTTCCGGATGAGAGAGAAGCAGGTTCCAGTCGATGTGGTAGAAATGAAAGGTAAAGGATTCATTTTACATAGTTCTGGCATGGTAATGCAAGACCTCGTATACTTCGCTTTCCCCCAACTTACATCGATTGCTGCATACATTTTTGGCTAGTGTTTATAGCATATTGAATGCATCAGAAGTAAAGCACTTCAAGGTGTGGTATGATATAGTCAGCTTCTTATAGGTAGTGTTAAAGTATTTCCCCCCTACAGGAAATGGCATAGAGTGCATATAATTTCAGGGTGAAAATATATTGGGTTCTTTGTGGTTGGGTCTGAGGTCTCTATTTCTTTGCATGCTGTGTTTTATGAAATTATATTTACATCTCACCTACGGATGTCAAGGTGGCTTATATAGTGTTGCCCATGTAGCCACTGGCCAAACCCTGTCCTGCTTAGTTTCAGCAGGGTTCCTGCATCATGTGTTTTCAGAGCGCACCCAGGGATTTTCAATGTCTCATGCAGCCACATGAGTTAGAAAGCTTTTCACACATCCTCTTACTTTTCCAATCCCGTGTACAACAGCAAATAGATTTTGTCCCTGTAATGTCACCAGGCTGATCAGTTCTTCTTCTTTTGCAGAGAGCATCATAGCCTTTGCTTGGGAGCCAAATGGAAGCAAGTTTGCTGTGTTGCACGGAGAGTCGCCACGAATATCCTGTTCCTTCTACCATGTGAAAAACAATGGGAAGATAGAGCTCATTAGTAAGTGTTTAGCGCAGTGGTTCCCAATTAGCTAAGTACTGTGGACCCCTTGTTTTTCAAATGCCAAGCCATGGACCCCTACTTTTGAAATTTTTGTTATCTCTATGGTAGTTACCTGTGCGAAGCATTTTTTTTTTTTTTTTGAGAAAATAAGGGGTAGCCCCTAATAAGCAAAGGATTTTAGGAATACTAAAAAAACAGACCATAAAATCTGTGATATTTGTGATATTACCACACAAAAATGACAATGATTTAGTTAGAAATATAAAGCCGAATTTAATTTTACTAACGTCTAGTTTACAATTGAACGAATTGTGACCTGTCGAGCAACTACTAAACCTAAATGTGATGGGAGGAATCGTGCCTCTTTTTGTCCCAAACAACCCCTTCCACATCCGGTTCAATATTTCCTACTTTTAATCTCAAATCTGGATCAACATCGAGCCGATTTCTATGGCTGTTCTTCATAGAACAAAATGTTGAAAATGTTTGTTCACAAAGATATGTGGAACAAAAGGGAACTAGATGTTTCAAAGCTTTTTCACCTAACTTCTTATAATGAGGAAAAACTGTCACCCAGAATTGGTCCAGTCTATATTCTTTGAAAAATGATTTCAATGAACCATCACAAGTCATGTCAACAAGTGTGTCTTGCTCTTCCGCAGATAGAGTTGTTAGTTGTACAACACCACATTCAAAAGGATTCCTTCTCCATGAGTTTTCAGGATTAGGTGCAGGGAAGTAATCTCTGAAGCTGGTCGCTAAATCACGCCAGTGCTTTCACACCTGACGTCACTGTCGAAGCAAACGGAGCACAGGAGATGGTGTATTTTCTTTTATTAAAATGCGGAGCTGATATGTGAATGGTGCCACGGACCCCCTGGGTGGGTTATGTGTACCCCCTGGGGTCCGCGGACCACCAATTGGGAGCCACTGGCTTAGCACATTTTACACGGGGATTCATTTAAAAAGTGTTCAGAGACTTCAAAATTCAGGAGGCAGTATGGAGGTAACTTGGACTACTGTGTTCGCTTTCTTACTACAGCACATTAACTTCAGACAGTAAGGAAGTTAAGTCAGTTTCATGTTTGTTTGTTTAATTTTATCTCAGAAATCTTTGACAAGCAGCAGGCAAACACGATATTCTGGAGTCCTCAAGGACAGTTTGTGGTGTTGGCTGGTCTCAGAAGGTAAGTACTGCCATTTCGCAAGATTAGGAGAATATCTTAGTCGCATAGCAAAATACTATTTTTCTGTGTATTCTTGATATTTCCCTACTGTGTAATAACTTGTATAGGGGTAACTGTTCACACATATTGTAGATGATGAGCAAATTCAAAAAGTGGGTATTTGAGTTTCTTTTACTAGGAAAGCTCAGAGCTTGACAAGTTTCAAGCTAAGGCATTTTCATAGGAAGAAAGTGAGTCTCAACTCTCAGGCTTCTATGGAAGCATCATGATCAAGCTTGTGTAGTGCAGCTTGAAACCAGCTCCAGAGAAATAGCCACACTAGACTGCTGTGTGAACCTTTAAAAAATGTTCAGTCTGTAAGCTGCTGCTACAGAACTCTTTGTTACTTGAGATAGTTTTGCACAGTTTGATTTCTCTATAAAGAACAGAGAGCTGCAAGTTACTTTTCCTTTATATAAAAGAAATGGAAATTCCCTCTCCCAGAAATAAGGTTTACCAAAGACAGTTGTTGTTGTTTTTTAAATGAAGCTTTCTCACGTGGGAATGAGACTTTGCCACCTCACTCATCCTCAGATCTCAAAGAACCCTTAATTAGATTGTTTGGGTTTTAAAAGCTAGGCTGTATGTGTGCAATATATGTATTTCTTCCGTTTCTCTGTGCAGCATGAATGGTGCCTTAGCGTTTGTCGATACATCTGACTGCACCATGATGAACATTGCTGAGCACTACACAGCCTCAGATGTCGAATGGGACCCAACAGGTCGCTACTTAGTGACTTCTGTGTCTTGGTGGAGTCACAAGGTATTCTGAAGACCTGTTTCCTTATCCCTCTCGACCTTGTGTCTTGAGAGGTTTAATTGCATTTATTTTAGCTTCGATAGCCTTGATTTGTAAGCCCCCTCTTTTTTAATAATAATAATAATGCTTATTGTTTCTCTTTGCCACTTTTATATATCAGCCCCTTAGTGGACCGATATAGTGGATTCGGTCTTACTGGAATAACTTCAAGAAAAATAATATACGAGTTGTTTCCATGTCGTTCAGATTTTTATATGAAACATTTGCCATACGCAAGTAAAAACATTCGTTGTAGAGTTAGGAAATTGTTCCACATCTTCTTAACTCCTCAGTAGGGTTGGTGGATGCTTTAGACATGAACTGTTCTGCTACTACAGAATGCTGGACCATGTATGATATACCTTGACCAAAATTGTCTTTCTAGGTGGACAATGCCTACTGGCTGTGGACTTTCCAGGGTCGCCTCCTCCAGAAGAATAACAAAGACCGATTCTGCCAAATACTGTGGAGACCCAGGCCACCTACTTTGCTCACCCAGGATCAAATAAAGGTGTTTGTCCTTTATCATGTGACGCTTGGTGTAGCGTGTTGGGGTTGGTGTCAAAAGAGTAAAGCTCAGTATTGTGGAAATAGTTCTAGTACTTTGGGGATGATATTGCAAAAGGCAGAGTTGAAGTGCATGTCAAACTAGAGATGAGAAGAACCATAGTTCAGTGACAGAGCACATGTTTTGCTTCCGTATCTGGCATGCTGAGTTAAATGTTCAGGTAGCAAGTGATGGGAAAGACCACCTCCAGTGACCCCGTAGAGACTTGTCAGTCAGAGAAGGCAGTACTGGACCAAAGATAATAGTCCCTGTTACATCCCTGATTACAATGGGAAGGTGACAGGATTTGAACCTGTCCGGTGCAGCCTCTAAATCCCATGTAGTCACCAAGGTAAGCCAGTTTCTACTCCAGGCTCCTATGCTGGTAAAACACTGCTTTTTTCCATCAGTTATCTGGGGCACTAATTAAATTTCAACTATTGATAAATTTTAAAGTGAGTAAATCTGGTTTACAAGGACAAAATGGTCCATTTTCATTTTAAAATCTGTGATGTGGTAAGGGGGTTGGCTACAGAACTTGGAGGATGCCTTTTAAAAAGTCAGGAAGTCTAGGATGAGCGACAAACCTCTAGAAATTAGAGTTACAGTTTGAAGGATTGCTGTAATAAAACGTGAAAGCCACTTGTAATGCATGTTATTTATTTAACAAAAATAAACGTAGTGTGTTTGTCTGTTTTTCTTCATTGCAGCAAATCAAGAAAGATCTGAAAAGATACTCTAAAATATTTGAACAGAAAGATCGTCTGAGCCAATCTAAAGCCTCAAAGGTAAACTGCTTCTGGAACATGAATGAAAGTTTGCTTGGAACAATGTCGCTCTTTTATCAGCAGTTGGTGCTGCCACTGCCAGCTTTTAATCCTCCTCATGCTTCTATTTGAGTGTAGATTCCCATTTCCAAATCTAGAATTTACTGTCCATAAAGAGTTCTGGCAAGGATGTTGTGCCAAAATGGAATTTTAGGGGAGAGGATATACAATATTAAGGGAAAGAAGTTGGTAAACGAGAACTCTTCCATCCTTTGGAGAAATCGAGGCTTTTGCTATATTTATATTAGCTGAGAAATGTCTGTAAATTCCTTTTCCTTCTTCTTATGTCATCTTTTTGGCCTAAATATTGGTGTACTAAATTTCACAAAGTGATAAACATTCTTTTGGCGCTGGAGAACTGGCACCCCATTTTTATTTTCATTTTTTTGCACATTTACATGGAAGTAAGTATTACTCATTTCCAAGGGAGTATTTAACAAGTAAGTTTTATGTTTAGGGTTCACAGCGTTGGAAGGCACAGCTGTTTTATTTTATTTCCACTATTTATATATGGCTCCCCATTCAAAATTTCGGAGCAGTGGACAAAATAAAATAGAATTCAGGTGGTCACTGTTGGGGAAGTTTCTCAGTGCACTTTGGAAGGTTTCAATAGCAGCTTCTTGCTTTCTGTAGGAACTGGTAGATAGAAGGCGAACAATGATGGAGGACTTCAAGAAATACCGCAAGATGGCACAAGAGCTGTACATGGAACAGAGGACTGAGCGGTTGGAACTCCGAGGAGGTGCGTTAAACAAGTACACTGATGGCTTGGAATACACTCTTTGTCTTAGGTTGTACCTCCTGTACATGCTTACCTGAGAATAAGTTGCATTGAACTCAGCGGGACTTACTTTTGATTAAATTTGTATGGTTTGTGCCAAACGGGAAAACATCTGGAATAATGCACAGAGAGAGAGGTGCCTGTTTTTTTACTATTCAGGGAAAAAAGAATGTCGAAAAATGTCACTTAAAAGAGTTAACCAGCTTTTAATGAAAAGGCTGTCTTGCTGCGGCTTTATGCCCTTGCATGGTTATGGTTCTGCTTTATTTTGGAGACACTTTCCCAAGTGCAGGATGTCTTTCACCCCCTTCAAATCATCCAAGTTTAATGCCTTCTCTCTCCTTCCAGGAGTGGACACAGATGAGCTGGACAGCAACGTAGATGATTGGGAAGAGGAGACTGTTGAATTTTTTATCAACGAAGAAATTATTACAGTTGCAGAGCCAGAGTAATCCGAAGGCCGTGGTAAAGTATTTTTTCCTCACATTGCCAGTGAGAGGAGGGGAGAAGCTTCCTGAAGGGCCAGAGACTATGAGTAACCTCCTTCTCCTTCTTCTTTTGCAGCACCCACCATATCTTGTACTGAGAAGGGATTCTTTTCATTTTCAGAAGGTCTACACATCTTTGGAATTTTTTAAACCCATATTCTCTCTGGACAGTGAATGCACAGGATTCATTCATTCTGACCCATTGTAGTGCCTTCTAGTCCCCCGCTGCCTCCTGAGGGGTCAATTGAAAGGCACTGCTTTTAAATTTTTATTCCTTTATTGGAGGAGGGTTTAGTTTAACTTTTAGAATTCTACCACCAGTATTTGCTGCTTGACGCTCCAGCAGTGCTCCCAATTGAGAAGCTCGGAACTGTTGCCCTTCCAAGTGCTCAGCCTTGGCGCACTTTCCAGCGTCTTTTTTGCAGACTACAATGCCTCTGTTTGCTGAGGACTGTTCCTGTGTCCCAATTGTACAGACGGCTGTTGGTTCTGTATGGGGAAAGATCAGCGAGAAAGCAGCTCTCCACGCGATGTGCTTTCACGCGCGGAAGCAGCACTACAGTGGGCTTTACCCTCCTCCATTCAGATTGTGACAGGATCTCTCCACGGGTTGAACATTGGAAATAAAGCAGATCTACATGCTTAACAAAGAAAGCTGTCTGTGTTATCTGAAAGCTTCTCTACTATGAAATGTGTTGGTTTGGCATTGGTCTGTAGCAAAGAAACCTTTGTGCTCCTCAGCTTAACTTTGCATTTGTTTGAATTCAAATCCTCCTTCCTTCCTGCCCAAATACCGATAAGTGTGTGTGGTGTGGGGTCCTTTCTTTTCTTTTTTTAAAGTGTCATTGGGCAAACGAGGTGGGGTCTATATTGGTTGCCTGATGTGCTGTCTACTTTGCAGAGGGATGTTAAAGGAGCACCTAAAACAGTTAAATCAGCACCATCTGAGCAAGGATTTTTTTTATTTAATAATAAATTGAAAACAGGAGCTCTGTGAGGCATTTGAACCTTAGTCTCCCATCAGGTGGTATAACTTCCTAAGAGAATTAAAAGGTGGTCAGCCTACAAGCTCTTACGGCTACGTTTCTCAACAGCAAGATATTGAAAGAGCGTATGACTGTATGTCTAAATTTGGAATGACTTCATAAACTACAGCAGTCCATTTCTGATCATGCGTATCACCAAAGCTTAAAGCAAAAGCAGCAAACTATTTAATGGCCGTCTGCCTTTTCGGAAAATAGACTTGGATGTATTCCCTAAACCGAATAAAGAAGAAAAATAATGGCAGAACGTTGGGCACCTAAGTGGCTTAGATAATACTTCCTATTGGACTCTCAGTAGTGATGATGAACTTTCCACTTGAGTTTTTTTGGTTCCATTTTCTGTACTGCTTGTAAGTGTGCCAACATGGGTCCAATACGAGGTATTGCCTAAATCACTGTATCCAGTCATTGTCCATTCAAATCACTAACTAAGTAAAGAGTATTTCAGTCTGTCTTCAGTAAGGCACAACGTTGTATAAAACATGTTCTGGTTTTCTAACAGATAACTGTAGAATTAATTTCCTTTCTGCAACAGGTATCTCTCGAGTTAATAGGTTTTTGCACTCCATCTGCAATAATAGTGGTGATCTACCTATTCTGTGGAAAGCATACAGTGCAGTATTTCTGAGTCTGTACCATTTCAGGAGGCCAATGGAGGGATTCCACCTTTGAGTGCTTCTCCAAATCAGAAGGCCCCCGTAGCTTGGAGACCTAGCTTGTCAAGGTGAATGTTTTAGTCTAACTTCCCAGGAGGTTAGTTTTCTAGGTTCAGGGAGATGTGTTTGGAAGCATTCAAATATTAAATGTCTTCATTTGCAGGCTGAAGGGTATAACCTTTGGGCAGTAGACACATACTTTGTAGGTTGGCATGACAGAGCCATTAAAAGAAAATCTATGGTAGCAATAATGCCAAGCAGGTTGATTATTAAGCAACTTGTGGGAAATTAATTCTTCATTTCCCATGGATGAAATACCAAGGTTGCAAGTGACTGAGAGGTGAACCTGAACCATTCTCCCCTTCTTGATACATTTTAACACCATTGCCTCCCTTCCAGAGATGCTGCATTTCTGTATATGTACTTGTTGTAATGATTTAAGGAAGGCTGAGTTGTAATTCACTCCTATTACGGGATCATAAGTTCAGAGAAAGTTATTATGCCTAATAAAAGAGTCAAATAGGCATGCTGAGATCGTTCGAACTGGCTTCACATTCTTCTTTCGGAAGACTGGTTTTATACAGTCCACAAACTTGTGATTGAACATGTTTTGTCATGGGTGGATTTGATGGGCAAAAATTACAATTTTTGATGCAAAAATTGCCTTCCATAAAGTTCAGAGTTGAGAATAGCTGTTAAGATATTCTCCTTCCATCATGTGACATTATTTCTCACTGTGAGTTAATTCGTGAACCTTGTATTCTTTTTTTTTTACTGTTGATTGACTCAGCCAACAAGTTTTAGTATTGCTTATTTCCAAATGCCTTCATCTGCCACAGTAGTTCAAATTTATCCAGCCCAGGACTCATGATGCTAAGAGTAATATTTGCATTAATTTTGTAATAACTTTTAACAAAAAATAAAATGATTTCTTTCTGAGATGGATCCCCCCCCACTCCCCAAGATTTTCAATCTATTCCTTTCCAAAGCACTTAGCTTTGTCAAACTGGGAGCTTAAAGTACTGCATGGTATGACCAAATTGCATCTTGCTAGTTCCACCCCAGTCAACGGGTATTCCAAATACATCTTGCAGCATTTCTCAAACTTGATTTGACTTCAGGAAGTCACCAGATAAACGGAATTGCACAGTTGTGAAGGATCTGAGTACAAATCCTCAGCCACAGAAACATGATGCCAAATCTACCTTGCAGGGTTGTTGTGAGAGTAAAGAGACCCCCCTGAACACAATGGAAAAATGGAATACGCTTATGAAGAACCATAATTTCTCTCCTCCATTGCTGCCTCTCTCTCTCGGTATTGTGTTTCTTACTCCTCCCTCTGCCACTTTGCACCACCTGCTACCCCTGAGGAAATCTCTGCAGCCTTTTCACCTGCTGATTGCTTTTCTCCTACCTACATCTCTGCTAAGACAGTGGTGCCGCTACCTTTACAAGTTGCCCTGGGTCTCGCTGGCTTGATGGGCACCCCATTGGCAAGATCGCCCAGCCCTGCCCAGAGGAGATTCACTGGGGCCCAGTCTACTGCTTCTACCACCCCTAGCTCAGCTATGAAGGATCTGAGGGCAGAGCAGCAGCTGGTGGTGAGTCTAGCAGCAGTAACAGCAGCTTATGCAGTAGTCAATCTTACCCACTTCACCAGGGGGGTGGGGGGGGATCCAGCTATTTCTCCTCAAAAAAAAAGAGGTTCTGTTGCTCACACAAGACTGGAATAGCTGTCCCATCCTCAAGTGCTAGAGGTCCTCTTTTGGAAGGGAAAGGCGTTTTGCTCATGCTTGCCAACCCTTTCTTTACAATTGCTTCATACCTTCCTGCACGGGTGTTATATGTATGATCCCAAGGTTTACAAATATCTTTGTGCTGTACAGGCATATGCTAAAGCAACTATATGTTTATTCTTTAATTAAATCGCTTTTTAAGGTTATTTAAATTAGTATTACATACATAATAAACAAATGATAAGCTGCCGTTTCACACTGAGTTCAGGGAAGGATTGCTCAAAAGAATCCTCCAGAAACAAACTACCATTCAAAAGTCTTGTTATTTATATTCCAAAAAAATACCGGAGAAGTTTGGGCAATTTCCCTGATAATCTGATCATTTCATCATAATTCTCTTTTCTATTCAGGTATTGCACAAAGGGGGGCAGGGGGGATCCTGAAAATTTTAAATCTCAGAGCTGCTGCTTGAAAACCCTCATTAAGGGATCACTTATCTAGGCTTGTTATTGTAGAATTACAATTGTTCCCTGTAGAAACGAGATGCATGTGGTTACTGGGGCAATATCTGACATAGGTTGCTTCACAACTTGGTTCAAATCCAGTTAGGAGTGAAAAGTCCCCTCCCTTTATGAATATGCCTGCTGCTTTTCAGATACTCTTCTCTTCCTCGCCATTTTTTTTAGGGCAGAGATTGACTAGATAAATAGTGCTTAGCTGCACAGGTCAATTCAAAAGTAAGTCCTACTAAGCTCAATAGAACTTAGCTGAGGATTGCAACCTATCTTGGCAGCAAGGGTACATGCTGGGCGGGCTCTACCATTTGGCAGAGTGAAGCAACTGCCTCAGGCTGCAGATAGTGGGGGGGTGGCATTGAGGGCTGTGAGTGTCACATGGACTCCCATGCACCCCTTAATCCTCCATACAGATGTGTGGAGGACACTGTCCCATCTCCAATGTTGGAAGTAAGATTCCACCACCAATATGGTCAGGTTCTATACATGAATTGGCAGTGTGGGGAGAGATCTTGCAGAGATTCCTCCAGCAGTAGAAATATCTCGGCCCAGCCCTGATACTAGGGAAATTAAGGGCAATATTTGTCACTAGCGGCTACTAAAATCCAGCAAAATTGGATGGATTTACACAGTCGCTCTCTACGTTTGAGGCCATGTTTCTTTCCCAAGAAAACCGCTAAGCGCACTTTACTATTTGGGGTTTTGCACTATGTTACACTTTAAAATCACATGGTGTATTCAGTATCCATTTTTTGTTGAATGCTCTCGTGTAGGAGGAAAGCTTCTGCCTGGGCTGTAGCCCTTCAGGCTGCAGGTAAGATGCAGGGACTCAGGTGACAAAATGCTCCTCCATACAAATAACACCCCCCTTCACTTAGAAAACTAGCATATCATGTTAGGGAAAGGAGTTTTGGTTTCTTCCTGACATGCTGGTTTTCTATGTGCAGGGAAATATATATAATTTATTCATCAAGAAGCATTCAAGCCTGTGAACTGTTTACTTCTGAGCCAAAAGGATTGTGGTGCAAGCCTTAGCTAACTCCCTACCCATGTGTGCAGATAATGTACAGAATTTTTGAAGATTAAAAAGTGCATTTAACATAGTGTACACACGGTCTTCAGGGGCAGTCAGTTAGGATATTCGCTTAGCTGGACTAAACTCCCTGTGGCAGTTCTGGTATCATCAGAAACCCAATTCTTCTGTCTACAAGCAGGTGGCTCTCCGAATCCGCCCCCTGAATGAAGCTGAGCTGGAAGAAGGAGCAGCTGTTATAGCCCACAGAGTGGGTGACCAGGTGAGCGGATGGATGCATTCCAGGGAAGGATGATAGCTTCTGTAGGTTGAGCACCAGCTCTGCGTGCAAATGGTTTCAGGTTCAATCTCGGGCATCCCCAGTCCATGTCTATGTGTAGCAAGTAGCAAGTGATGGAAATGCAAAAGAATGAACCTGCAGTCTTGAAGATGTCAGGAGATACCTGGCTCAAACTTCCCTGGACACAGAAGCAACATGAGTGATAGTGGGTGAACATAGTCTGGAGAGAGACTGGTGGCTGAAATTATTTACAGAAATGATAGCACAGCTTGTCTTAAATTATGTCAAAGATTTTTTTGCGGCTGAAATGCATGTTATTTAGTATGTTCAAAGCCTGCTTTTCCTCCAAGGAGCATAGGGTATGGCACACATAGTCCCGTAACCCTCACCCCATTTTATCCTCAGAACAACCCTGTGAGGTAGGTTAGGCTAAGAGAATAGTGACTGGTCAAAAGTCACCCAGTGAGTGAGTGTCATGGCTGAGCGGAGACATTCACTCAAATCTCCCCAGTCCTAATCCACACCTTGACTGCTAACACCACCCTCCCCAGATCTAATGCTTTTCAGATGTTTTGGACAACGATTCCCAGTATTCTTGACCTTTGCAATGCTGGTTGGGGCTGATGGGAGTTGAAGTCCAAAACATCTGGAGGGCACCAGGTTGGGGGAAGGCTGTGCTACGCTCCATACTGGTGCCTAACTCCTGTTAAGGAACAAAAAATATGCATATTTGCAAAGCCAGATGGCAGGTTTCTGGTTGTAGAATTTAAAATGGCTTTAAAAGGGGGTTGGATAAATTCCTAGAGGCGAAGGCTATCAAGGGCTACTAGCTCCAATGGTTATGTGCTACCTCCAGTATCCGAGGCAGTAAGCCTGTGTGCACCAGTTGCTGGGGAACATGGGTGGGAGGGTGCTGTTGCACCGTGTCCTGCCTTGTTGGTCCCTGGCCGACGGCTGTTTGGCGACTGTGTGAACAGAGTGCTGGACTAGATGGACCCTTGGTCTGATCCAGCAGGGCACTTCTGATGTTCTTAAAATCTAGGAAAGCAAACTCACTTGAATAAAACTATATGATAGGTTTTTGTGCACCTCCACTTAAGTTGTACAGAATTCTGGGAGCAGTTGCCATAACCTGGAGATTTGCGTTGTTTTGTGATATTTAGTTATTAACAAATATTGAGTCTGGAAGAACAGGCAAAAAAAAACCTCAGGCAGTTGCTGCTATTTTTTAAAGCAACCTCAGTTTGCCCCAAAGCAAACAACATGCCCTTTGAGTGCTTCCAGCTGCAAAAATGCATATTTTCATTGCCTTCGTTGGCCAAATTCCAGCTATTATTATTATTATTATTTTATTATTTTATTTATATAGCACCATCAATGTACATGGTGCTGTACAGAGTAAAACAGTAAATAGCAAGACCCTGCCGCATAGGCTTACATTCTAATAAAATCACAGTAAAGCAATAAGGAGGGGAAGAGAATGCAAACAGGCACTGGGTAGGGTAAACAGGCACAGGGTAGGGTAAAACTAACAGTATAGAGTCCAAACAACATCAGGTTTTAAAAGCTTTAGGAGAAAGAAAAGTTTTTAGCTGAGCTTTAAAAGCTGCGATTGAACTTGTGGATCTCAGATGTTCTGGAAGAGCGTTCCAGGCGTAAGGGGCAGCAGAAGAAAATGGACGAAGCCGAGCAAGGGAAGTAGAGACCCTTGGGCAGGCGGGAAACATGGCATCAGAGGAACGAAGAGCACGAGCGGGGCAATAGTGTGAGATGAGAGAGGAGAGATAGGAAGGAGCTAGACCGTGAAAAGCTTTGAAGGTCAACAGGAGAAGTTTATATTGGATTCTGAAGTGAATTGGAAGCCAATGAAGAGATTTCAGAAGTGGAGTAACATGGTCAGAGCGGCGAGCCAAGAAGATGATCTTAGCGGCAGAGTGGTGAACAGAAACCAACAAACTGATGTGAGAAGAAGGAAGGCCAGTGAGAAGAAGATTGCAGTAGTCCAACCGAGAAATATAACCAGTGCATGAACAAGCGTCTTGGCAGAAGAGACAGACAGAAATGATTGAATCCTGGCAACAGCTACAGCTACAGCCTCACTGCCATAGGAACAAGGCCAGAAGTGCAACATGGGTTTCAGCTGACATTAAGACCTACCATGTATTTTTGGCAACTAGTTGCCACCAGCCATCAAAAGCCATTGATGAAACATCTTCCTGTCACTTGTGTCCATCAAGAAATACCTTTAGCTGTTAAGCAGACAAAGGATTGGAGTTAAAGAAGAGATCTGAGATGGGAATGTAAGGAGTATTGATAGCCTGAAAGTGTTAATTGGGTGATTTCTCTCTTGCATCTTTCTTTAATGATTTTATTACCAATTGGCGTCTATGCTCTTGTGTGTTCCTAATCTACATTGCAAACACTTTCCTAATTATTTCTCCAAGATGCTGCCAAAGTTTCACTGGAACATTGCAGCGCATGGTTCCTTTAGGTACATAATCCCCCACCCCTGAGACCGAAAATGCGTGCTTCTGATGTGTTTCAGTTGCGAAAAAACAATATGTTTCCCCCGGCCCTCTTCGACGTTTCTGTATGCAAGCGAGGAAAATTGTTCCCAGGAGAATCCAGAGAAATCCGGCCTGATTGAGAACTTTCTGTAGGAAAAAAAGCACACACATTTCTGTTTTCAATGAAAGATGCCTACGGACCCCATGTCTTGCTTTAAGCATTTTGCATTGCAACAACTTTGAGACATTGCAACCATTCCTCTATCTCTCAAACGGTTTGATATACCAAATGACCTACTCACGCTTCTGTAATTCTGCACTGAAGCATTTAAATGCAATGCCCCCCTCCCAACTTGATCCCCCTCCTTGTGGCTAGGTTTTTTTTTTTAATTAAAAATGATGGGAGCCCCAGAAACAGTGGAGATGCAGAGCATCATCACACAGGGGGAAATCGCGTTTGCTTACCATCGCTTCTCCACCCACGCATTTGTCCCTCATTACTTCCTCTTTTGAAAGAGGAAGTAAACAACGTGCACGTGGCCCATTCAGTGGGCCGTTTTGATCCTGCTGCATCTCCGGCACACAGCAGGAAATTGCGGCAACTTCCATCTTTAAAAATAAGTCGGACTTACTGGGGCATTTTTTTTTTGGTGGCGTGAAGAAGGCTAGAGGGGATGGGAGGCAGACAATGTCTTGAAGGACCTGTGAAAATCCCTGAGTGCCCAGTAAAGAGGGTGCAATAAAACACACATCTGATGGAGCTCATACTTAATCAGAGGCTGGATGGCCGTCTGTCTGTCAGGGTCACCACAGTGGCCAGATTCCTGCTCTGAACAGGCAGTTCTAACATTCGGTATACAGTTTGGCCTTCTATCAGTGATGAGCGCCAAGCCAAAAGCATGGATCTGTTTCTCTGCAATAGATGGTGGTTTTGATGGATCCAATGGAAGATCCAGACGACATCTTGCGAGCCAATCGGTCCCGGGAGAAGACCTTTATCTTTGATATGGTTTTTAGCCAAACAGCAGCCCAGGTGAGCTGATACTTGCAGTCTTTCTGAAATAACCTGGTGGGTGGGTGAGTGTTTTAAAAGGACCCCAACATGACAAATCCTTGCAACTATGCCACATATGAAGTTCATTTTGGACTCGCTCTGTGTTTCCAGATGTCTCTGTGGCATTCACCCCCTTGAACCTATGAGATACCTTTTATTCAACTTTTCCCCCCAATATTTCTTATTAAAGCTCTGTCTGGCCTTCACTGTTTGCAAGTTGCCTGCTTGCATGTGTGCAAGGTGTGTGTGTGTTATTTTCCATTGACTGTAGAATGGTGCTGCATTTCTAGTTGTGCTTGTGATGGAACTTTGGCGAGACTGCTGGGGATTTTGGGAGTTGTAGTCCAACACATATGGAGAGTACTAGGCTAGGGAAGTTTGACCTACAAGTTCCTCTGTGTACAGTTTTTGATCAACACGTGGAGATGATGGGTTTGAGGAAGAGGCAACGGATATCACTCCTTGTGCGGATTGTACACCGATACATTTTATTACATATATATATTTAAAATCCTGTCTTTCCTCTGAAGAATTCAGGGCAGCATAAATGGTTCTGCCCATCCCTCCCCAGGCCACAACAATCCTGTGGTGTAGGTTAGCTGGAGAGAGAGCAGCTTACTGATAGTCTTCCAATGACCTTTGTAGCTGAGTGTCTATTCAATCAATCAATCATCAGTTTATTGTGCTAGCCGAAGGCCATGACAAATACATCCATAGAAAAGCATACAACTATAAAAGTACACAACAGTTTAAAATAACCATGAGCACCATACAGGCAAGCTTAAATTTACTATGACTAAAGCTCTCATTTCGCTCAGCACTTTGAGTCTCCATGGCAGTTTATAGCAATTTTATCAAGTTCTCTCTTCCTAATCCTTTTCTCTGCCAGTGCAAACAGGGCCACTTTATGAGTGACATAACTGTTGGTATCACTAAGGAGGAAGAGAACTGTTTCTGCTTGGGCATTCATGCCTCCATATGTCAGCAGCGGTTTCAGGAGTCTCTCTCTTGGGTCCCTATACAGAGGGCAAGTTAACATATAGGGTGCTATGTCTTCCACTTGTTGTTGACCACAGATACATAATCTCGATTCAAATGGTACCTTGTGGTAGCGTCCACCCAGCACTGCAGTTGGCATCACTTGAAACCTCAGTGAGTGTCTATTTGAACCTTGGTATACGACAGTTCATCCTTCTCCAACTTGGGGCCCTCCAGATGTTTCAGACAGGTCTTTTTATTTTTTACCCTTAGCCATGCTTGCTGGAGCAGATGTGAGCCACCAAAGCATCTAAGATGAGAAAGGCTGCTCTAAACACGTTTCTTTTGCTGCATTACATTGTTTTTAATTTAATTTACAATTTAACAGTTGTTTTATTGTGTTTTTGCTGTTGTTATTTTTATGTATTTATTTAACAGATTTATAGATGTCTGAATATAAAAATCCGTTGTTGCTTTTTCTTTGTTTCTCTTGTTGCATTAAATTGCATTTAATTTACAATTTAACGGCTGTTTTTATTGTGTTTTTACTGTTGTTATTTTTATGTATTTATTTATTTAACAGATTTATAGATGTCTGTACATAAAAATCTGTATTGTTGCTTTTTCTTTGTTCCCCTTGTTGCATTAAATTACATTTAATTTACAACTTAACTGCTGTTTTATTGTGTTTTTACTGTTTTCATTTTCATGTATTTATTTAACAGATTTATAGCTGTCCATTTAAAAATTTCTCTAAGCGGTTTAAAGAGAGATAAACAGTTGGTTGTGTGTTTTTTAATTGTCTTTCATGCCACATTGGGTTTAATTATGTGTTTTATTGTTGTATGCCATTGTGGGAGGCCTCCCTTCTTGAAAGATAGCCAAGGAATATTTTAAATAGGTAAATGAATAAATAAAATAAATACTTGATTTGCTGCTGGTTTTAGTGCTACAGCCCGTACATTTCTGTTACAGTTTTGATCTGCCTATTGAGCTAAAACAGATGCTTAGAGATTGCTTTCTGAAATCTAACGGTAAAGAAAATGACTGCTATAAATTGGCTCTCAGTAACCAAGAAGGAGAGATGCCTCCCAGGTAGATTTGCTCTGAGTAGTTCCTCTTAGGAAGACTTTGTATACAGTATATTCATCCTGTATCATCTTTCTAAATCACTGGGGATGGTATTACTAATTCTAAGCTTACAGCAGAGTTTAGAGTCTGGGGTCTCTTGAGAGATGAAGTCATGTTTACTATGATTTGATTCCTTGCACTCCTATGATTCATTCTATGACCGTATGCGTCTGAAGCTTTTCTTGTAACAACAACAGTTTGCAATTTCACCCCTTCCCTTTTTTTAGGTTGTGATGGAAGAAGGAAAAAGATGGGTACAGCCGCATCACATGAGGACACTGTTGGGTTTCCTCTTTTAAAATGTTTCGGTTCTGAAAGAATGACAGGAGGCGTTGCAACTGTCAATTGTCTGTTTTTATTTTATAAAAATAAAGTCTCTAGTCCTCATGGCTGCAGAAGAAAGCCAAGTCGCATGTGGGTGGCAGTACACAGCGAAGGCTGCAGAAACAGAGACGCAGAGAGTTTTTTTGTCATCGGGCAGGGCATAATTTGAGCCAAGTTTGAGCTTAGTCCAGAACAAGTGCCAGGATTCCAAGTATGCTGAATAGTAATAAAAAAGGGTGCTTCTGATTATGAACAGAAGGACTTTCCTTCATAATTGAATAATGACAACCAGCATTTCTTGCACACACATCAGGAATGTGAAAACAATGACCCCTGGATGTGTATAAACAGCTTTACAGGTTTGTTCTGAGTAGTTGTCTGCACCTACTTCACAGTCACAGGTGAAGACAGATCTCATATTTAAAGAGAGGTCATCGCAGATCCTTCACTTTCACTATGCGCCCGTGAAAGTATGAAAGCAACAACAACAAAAATGTGTTTCATGTAAGAAATCAACAAGGGGAAAAAGCAGTTACCAAATTGCTCCACTGACTGCGACAAAAAACATCTTGGTGATGTTATGGGAGCTAACCAATCAGTGCTGCTCACAGCCAGCTTCGGATGCAAATCGACAGGCTCGCTTTCCTTGCCCACCCTTTTTAGAGCTTGCCCATGGAGAGGAAAAGGTCTTTTTGGTTATTGCAACACACTGAATGCAGTGAAAATTCTTTCAAACTGGTTCCACTGCTCTCTAAATATATATATCTTTTCACCCTAAGAGGGGAAAAGGGGGGGAAGGAAAAAAGACTCTCGAGGATTGCTTAACTAAGCACTTTGTCCCTCTTGAGTCTCTTCTCTGTTTCCCTTGTTCTTTTCCTTTGTTCCCTTTGTGTATGGAACTGAGACGCTTTCTGCTGAAAACCTGGTTGAGAGATCAAATGCGTGTGCCTATTTTTGACTTTTGACTTCACACATTGCTTCCCTGTGGTCAATTAAAAAGCTGCCTGCCGCCGCCTTCATTTGGCTGATGTCAAATTTTTTTGGCAGGGAACGCGGTACAAGATCTTTTCGCACCCATTAAAAGGGTGCGAAGAAGGAATGCCGTGAAGACGTGGAAAATGTGCTAAAAGAGAGAACAGCGGGAGGGAAGTCGTTGGGTGATAGGATTTCAGAAGTTTGTTTTATATAGACACAAGCAAGCGACCCAGGAGCAATCCAGTCCATTTGGTAATCAGATAATTGGGGCACCTCCTACCCAGGGGCTGTGTGGCATGAACTTGATGGTCTGGATAGTTAGGAGTGAGGGGTGGGATGTTATATACTCTCTAGACCTCATGCAATGAGATGTTTCTGTGTTGCCTGTGGTTATTGCAGGGATGGTTAAAAGGTAAGTAATATGTTCGTGAGAGTTGTGTGGTGCAGTTCTTAGTGAACCATGCCACTTCATGCTGGTGTGTGTGTGTATTTAGGTTGGGGACTGGACTAGGGTGACAATATGAAAAGGAAGAGTGGACTCCTGCATCTTTAACCATTGTATAAGAACATAAAGAGTGCCCTGATGCTGGATCAGACCAAGGGTCCATCTAGTCCAGCACTCTGTTCGCACAGTGGCCAACCAGCTGTTGACCAGGTACCAACAAAGCAGGACATGGTGCAACAGGCACTCTCCCACCCATATTCCCCAGCAACTATTGCACACAGGCTTACTGCCTCGAATACTGAAGATAGCACACAACCATCAGGGCTAGTAGCCATTGATAGCCTTTAGCTAGAGTGACCAGATACAAAAGAAGGCAGGGCTCCTGCAGCTTTAACTGTTGTGATGAAGAGGGAATTTCACCAGGTGCTGCATGTATACAAATGAAACCTGCTGAAATTCCCTTTTCTGTGCAACTGTTAAAGATACAGGAGCCTGGTCCTCCTTTCCATACGGTCACCCTGGACTGGACGTTTAAATACTCCCAAGTGAGGAAAACCTATTTCCTATACATCTAGGGTTTTGAACCTCAAGCCTGTGAGCTAAATCTAGCTCTCTTGGTTTCTCATGTGGGCTTGGGAATTCTTTTCTGTCTGAACATACATAGGCGTGCGCCCTAAATTGGCCGTTTCAGCAAGCAGCTCGATCTGAAATGTTTAAAAGCACCCATGTGAATGGCTGCCCGTGTGAGTATTGTGTTTCTGATCTGCTGCTATTAATCGTTCCTAGGAGGAGGTGTACTTGTCCACCACCAAAAATCTCATAGAAGGAGTCATTTCTGGGTACAACGCCACGATTTTTGCATATGGCCCTACAGGTGAGGAGGCTTAACTACTGTTGCTTGGTGGCTCACCAGATACGATTGGAGGAGTGGAAGAGTGTGTGTGTGTGTGTGTGTGTGTGTGTGTGTGTGTGTGTGCTGAAGTGCTCTCTTCATGGGTTGCGTCCCAAACATGCAAGTTCAGTGTCACAGCATTTAGAGGCAGCTCCAGACATTGACCTTTCCCTCCCCGCAATCCCTGTATTTTTTACCAGGTGCTGGGAAAACCTACACTATGCTGGGGACAGATTCTGAACCCGGCATCTATATCCGCACCCTCGACGATCTCTTTCGAGCCATAGAAGCCACCAGTGGTGACATGGATTACGTGGTCTGCATGTCCTACCTAGAGGTGAGATGGCCTGCAATCCACGCCGGTTAATCTGATTTGAGATGTTGCCAAATTTATCCTCTTCTCATTAACTTCCCAGGACATCCATTGTCTTTTGGAGAAGGTCACACGTATCACTGAACAGGTGGATAATTTCTCTCTCTCATTGCTGTGCGAACAAGAGCTCAGCAGATTGGTTTGTGTTATCTAAACTGGGGTGGTGGTGAGGGAATTGTAGCCTGGGTCCTGATATTTGTGCCTTTGTCTTTTAATCTGAATAGGTCTACATGGCCTTAATAAAGAGTATTTGGATTTTAACTGGGCATTTATCATTTTCCCTGGCACGTTCCGACTCTTGGCTTTATGCCCTGGCTGGAGGTCCCAGCTCTGATCCTAATCCATCGGTGGTCTACAGCGCAGCCCTGATACTACCACGCCTCCAGACATGCCATGGGGGTGTGGATATGAGTGTGCGATTCAATTCCAAGCGCAACACAAACCAGACCAAACTGTGAAGGAAATGTAAAAAAATCCTTCCCCCACCTGGATTGCATAAAGGGCAAACGTTTCTTTTTGCATACAGAGGTCTCCGGTTCAATCCGCAACATCTCCAGTTAGAAGGAACATGTAGCAGAAGAACGGAAAGCCCTTCCCGGCCTCATTCGGACCCTGGACCAGCACTGCCAGTCAGTGCAAACAGTACTGGACTAGATGGACAAATGGGCAGCTCCCAACTTTCAATTTTTCCTTCCCTCTCTTAGATCTATAACGAAGTGATCCGTGACCTTCTGAATCCATCCTCTGGATTTCTCGAGCTGAGGGAAGACTCCAAGGGGAGCATTCAGATTGCAGGAATCACAGAAGTCTCTACCACCAATGCGCAGGAGGTGAGTCTGGCTGGCCTTCCATGGGGAGGGTGGAGCTCTTGGGAAGCCACATTCTGTTGGTGGGTGGGGTCAAAGGCAGAGGGGGAGTGGCCAAAGCACGAGCCTATTTCAGCTGAAAGTGCTTACTGCCAGTAACTGGGCCTTAAAAGGGGCATTTCAGAGTTGGGGTAGAGGGAACCAGCCCCCCCCTGAACCGCTTCGCAGCACAATCCAGAGGGGCGGATTGAGATTTTGCCACCCCCACCCTACTTACTTGCCTCCGTGACGGACGGCGGTGGCAGGTAAGGGGGGAAGGGGGGCAAAACGGGGGCCGAATAAACCCCCTCCCCCTGCCCCCTTACCTGCCTCTGTTGCGGTCCGGTGCATGCTTCAACTGTGGGCCAGGCCTCAAACTGGAAGAGCAGGCTGTGGATTCGAATCGGGTCAGCTGCGGCCTGCTCTTTCGGCTTGAGGCCTGCCCCTCAGTTGAAGCCTGCGCCAGACCGTGACAGTGGCAAGTAAGCCCCCTCCCCCCCCCCACTTACCTGCCTCCAGCACAGTCCGGTGCAGGCTTCAACTGAGGACCGCGCTTCAACTGTGCTGGACCGCAATGGATACAGGTAAGCCTCCCTGCCCCCTTAACTGGCTCTGTCGTCACACAGTCTGTGGCGGTGGCAGCTGCACCAGGTGAGCACCCTTCCCCCCACTTACCAGCATTTGGACCTCTGGATGGAGGCAAACCACTTCGCCTCAATCCGCAGCTCCCCCGACCAGATTCGAATCCGCCTTTGGCGGAGGCGGATCGGGTCGCTCCGCCCTGGATTCACGATCTGAATTAGAGCAGAGCACAGCCCTAGAGGGAACTGCACAAAAGCCGGGAAACTGGGGAGGGGGGGAAAAGGGGGTTGATCCTTTTGGGGACCTGAGGTAGGCTAGATTTGGCTCCCAGGCCTTAGATGCCGTGCTCCCACTTTAGATCATGGAACTGTTGACGAAAGGCAACAAGGCACGTACGCAGGAGCCCACGGCGGCCAACAAGACCTCTTCGCGGTCGCACGCAGTCCTGCAAGTGTCGGTGAAGCAGACGAGTTGGGTGAAAGACATCAACGAGGAAGTGAGAGTAGGGCGGCTCTTCATGGTTGACCTGGCTGGATCGGAACGCGCATCCCAGGTGACTCTGGCTTTCCTGCAGCTCTTCGTCAGCCCCAATTCCCGTCATTCCTTGGCTCCAGCCTTTGAACCGGAAGACCTCCTAAACATACTTGCGAGGGAGAATGCCTCATGAAGCAAGGTGGAACCTACTTCTGAGTAAACATGCCTAGAAATGCCCTTCGACCATTGATACGGCACATTTTGAATCTCCGAAATACTGCTCCTCCATTATACATTTGAAATCTTTTGCCTGTGAATAATGCTCAAAGCAGCTTACACTATTTTTAAAAGATCACAAAAGCAAACAACAAATAATAAATTAACAACCCATATTTTAAAAAAGCAACAGCAAATATATAAATCAACTCACTTAACCCTTACAAAACCATGTGAGATGGGCCAGTATGATTTTCCAGATATTTCAAAGGGTGGGTGGTGGTAGTCGAGACAGAAAGACCGTGTTGCCAATTAGGGGGTTTGCGACTTGCTGGAATTTGAACCGTGAACTGTTCGACCCTTGGTCTCTACACAGCTTTCTGATTACGGTAATTACTTTCTTTCCAAGTGCAAAAGTGAATCTGTCTTGTCCTTCTCCGCAGACGCAGAACCGTGGGAAGAGGATGAAGGAAGGGGCTCATATCAACCGGTCGCTACTGGCTTTGGGGAACTGCATCAACGCGCTGAGCGAAAAGGGTTCCAGCCGAGGCCAATATGTCAATTTCCGGGACAGCAAGCTCACGCGCCTCTTAAAGGTACTCGAACCGTTTTCTGTTTCCTAGAGAGCTGATCCGAGGCAACATTGCACAATGTATGTAACGGCTTTCTCTGTGGTGGCATCCCAGTTGTGGAATACCCTTTTGTTGACTGGCGTCAACACTGGCTACATTTTGGCCCCAAGTTAAAACATGGGTTTTTGTTTTTTTTACGAAAGCCTTTGAAGGCTAAATTCTCCAATTGGCTTCCAATTCACTTCAGAATCCAATATAAACTTCTCCTGTTGACCTACAAAGCTTTTCACTGTCTAGCTCCTTCCTATCTCTCCTCTCTCATCTCACACTATTGTCCCGCTCGTGCTCTTCGCTCCTCTGAAGCCATGTTTCTCACCTGCCCAAGGGTCTCTACTTCCCTTGCTCGGCTTTGTCCATTTTCTTCTGCTGCCCCTTACGCCTGGAACGCTCTTCCAGAACATTTGAGAACTACAAGTTCAATCGCAGCTTTTAAAGCTCAGCTAAAAACTTTTCTTTTTCCTAAAGCTTTTAAAACTTGATTTTGTTCTGACTTTATACTGCTAGTTTTACCCTACCCTGTGCCTGCTTACCCTACCCTGTGCCTGTTTGCTTTCTCTTCCCCTCCTTATTGTTTTATTATGTTTTTATTAGAATGTAAGGCTATGCGGCAGGTTCTTGCTATTTACTGTTTTACTCTGTACAGCACCATGTACATTGATGGTGCTATATAAAATAATAATAATAATAATAATAATAATAATAATAATAATAATAATCTCCAAGGCTGCACAGCGTTTTACTTGTTCTTATTGCTTTTAAACTTTTCTACTGGTTTTAGTTTGTTAATGATTTAATACATTTTTAGCTGTGTATATTTATTGCTTTACATCATTCTGATTTTATCTGTATGCCGCCCTGAGACCCCAGTGATATAGGGCGGGATACAAATGTTTTAATTAACTGATTAATTAATAGTTCAAAGCTTATTGTACTAGCCAAAGGCCATTACAAATACATCAAAAGAAAATATTTGTACATATATACAGTAATATAAATATTACAGTAGAAAATTATACAGATAACTTAGGATTTGCCATAACTGAAACTCAGCTTTCACTCAGCAGTCTGAATCTCCAGGGCAGTTTATGGCAATATTGTCTAGTTCACTCTTCCTTATCTTTTTGGCTGCCAAAGCAAACAAAGCCACTTTATATGTCACATAAAGTACCACTCAAAAGAAAATGAACCGTTTCTGCAAGTGTATTCCTATATCCATGTGCTAATAAGGGTTTCAGGAATCTCATCCCAGAGTGCAGGACATGGAATAATGGGCTCAAGTTATAGGAAACCAGATTCCAGCTGGACATCAAGAAAAACTTCCTGGCTGTTAGAGCAGTACGACAATGGAACCAGTTACCTAGGGAGGTGGTGGGCTCTCCCACACTAGAGGCCTTCAAGAGGCAGCTGGACAAGCATCTGTCGGGGATGCTTTAGGGTGGATTCCTGCATTGAGCAGGGGGTTGGACTCGATGGCCTTGTAGGCCCCTTCCAACTTTACTATTCTATGATTCTATGATTCTCTTGGGTCCCTATACAGAGGGCAAATTAACATGTAGTGAACAACGTCTTCCGCTTGATGTTGGCATTCAAATGGCACCTTGTGATAGCGTCCATCCAGAACTGCAGTTGGCATAACTTGGAATCTCGGTTCAATAACTTTTTATATTTAAACAATCATATTTACTGTTTTACTCTGTACAGCACCATGTACACTGATGGTGCTACATAAATAAATAATAATAATAATAATAATAATAATAATAATAATAATAATAATAACAGCATTCCTTAGGGGAAAAGGTCTCGTTTTGGACAAATAAATGGCTCTGAAGTGTTCTGTTTTCACGAGAGGGAACCACTGGGAGAATTTAGAGTTTTTAATTAGTTGCAGATCCCTCCTAATAAATTAATAAAAGGATGGGGGAAAATTGCATTGTATGTGCTAAAGTGACTTCCTCAAAAGGTTTTGCTCAATCTGGGCCAGAGATCATTAGAGGGCACCAATAAAGGCCTGTGATGGCGTCAGAGGGCACCCAAAGGCCAGTGACGGCATCACTGATGACATTCCATCGTATCTGGTTGATATGGCAACGTGAGAATGTCTTTTGAGCTGAGCCTGCCTTGGTCCCTAGAAAGACCCACGTATGCAAACACAAATCTACGCCTGAGTGACTTCTGTGTCTGTTGCAAGGCAATGGCAGACACTGCAAAATACCTACATAATGTGCTTATTGAGCTCAGGACTAAGCTTACCAAAAATGTTTGCTTTCATTTAAAAAAAAACAAACGGGTTTCTAGCCCTTATTAGATATGAAGATTTTCTTGAAAGTGGGCGGGCTGTGTCTGCTGAAATCTCAGGTGACGAAGCAAGATTTCCAGTAGGACAGGGCTCCTGATAAAAGTTAAAATGGGGTGCGGGGGAGGGTAGGAACCACGTACACCAATCTCTTTGGCAGTGGGGCAGGTGGAAATGAAATAATTACCTTTTTAAAAGTTTTCCCCAGCTGACTGCTGTCCCATAGATAGTTGGCACTGCCGGGGGGGGGGGGGAAGAGATTATTATGTCTTCTGGCTCTCTGGGCATCTTTTTAATGCTGCAAACAAGCGGTTGAGTTTTGTTGGCCGTTGCTGGCCAGAGAGTCATGGGGGAAATGTGTCATCTGTGTAGGACTCACTGGGCGGCAACAGCAGGACAGTTATGATCACCCACGTCAGCCCCGCCAGCAGCTCCTTCGAAGAATCTCGGACAACCTTGATTTATGCGTATCGCGCGAAAAACATCAAAACGAGGGTAAGACAGCAAAGATTCTGGTCCACTTGCATTGGCTGCCTATACGTTTCCGAACCCAATTCAAGGTGCTGGTTTTAACCTATAAAGCCCTACATGGCTTGGGACCGCAATACCTGATGGAACGCCTCTCCCAACATGAACCTACCTGTACACTTCGCTCAACATCTAAGGTCCTCCTCCAAGGGAAGCTTGGAGGATGGCAACAAGGGAGAGGGCCTTTTCAGTGGTGGCCCCCCGACTGTGGAATGATCTCCCCAATGAGGCTCGCCTGGCACCAACACTGTTATCTTTCAGGCACCAGGTCAAGACTTTTCTCTTCTCCCAGGCATTTAACAGCATTTAACAACGCTAAGTTTGTTTTTAATGGACCCCAGAACTGTTGTTTTTAAATGGATACTGTTGTTTTTATGTTTTTGATGGTTTTAAATTTTGTATACTTTTTAAATGTTTACTGTTTTTAACTTTTGTAAACTGCCCAGAGAGCTTCAGCTATGGGGTGGTATATAACTGCTATAAATAAGATTTTGATTCTGCCTTCTCCAAGTACAAAGGCCTGCTTTTGGGATTACTGGAGAGATTGGCCCCTGTGAAAAAAAGGGATGATGAACCTGGTGGAGTTTTTTGTTTTTTTAATCAGACCAGCAGGGCTGTTTTTATATTCTTCCCGCTATTTGGGTGACAGGTGTCTTATGGTTTCCGATGCCAAAGGCATGTTTTCACGCATAGCTGATGTATGCGACCAGGTTTTCTTTGGATGGGATGAATCACCAGGTGTTCTTTGACTCGGCAGGTGAAGTGTAACCTCCTCAACGTCTCCTACCACATTGCTCAGTACACCAGCATCATTTCAGATCTGCGCAGGCAGATTGAATGTTTGAAGGCGAAGGTTGAAAACCAAGAGAAGAAGCATCTTCTCAGCTCTGGCACCAAAGACATACAAGGCAGAGGTGACGGTTTATGAGATTCGCTTCATGGCCATTTTATTCCTTTCGTTGCTTTCTTACAAATTTCTTCTCTCTTTCCAGGGTTTGGCGAACGTGCCGCTGTTTATGTAGCGAAAACAGCATCACGAGAGGGAAGGCTTCAGAAGGTTCAGGGGGAAACTGCTTTTGTGCAGGTGCACTCCATACTGCAACATTTTGTTGCAGGTCACACTTTTAAAATTATATTGGTTATCTGGGATGAAAGGGAACAGTTACTGTGAGGTTACCTTCCCCTATTGTTCACTAATGGACAAGATTTCTTCCCAAGACAGCCAGAACATTTTAAGGACTTCCTTGCGCACATCAGTTTTTAATAATTTCTCAGGATTTGATTAAAAATTGTCATGGGGGACACTCAGGGATGTTCTGCACCCCGTTTTCATGGAAAATCCCATTTAGCGCTCCCACTTAAGTTTCTTCCTAACCAGTCTTTTAAGCCTTAAAAGTGCACGTTGACCCAAGCGGAGTTTCTGGAGGCTTCCTTCTCAGCCAGTGTGCCTAGTGTTGCATCCTGAGGGCTAGAAACTTGCTTTAAAATAAAATAAAAACCGGGGTAGGAAAATAACGGTTCTCGTGTTTTCCCTCAGCAGAGACTCACCAGGACCCTGAAGAGTACAGCCGCCAGCAGATGAGCAAACTACGGAAACAGCTGACCGGGGCCTTCAAGGAGCAAATGGGCATGCGCCGTAGCCTTATGGAACTGGAGAACGCCAACATGGAGCTGCACGTGGACACCTCCAGGCACCTTCTGATGATTGCAGAGTGAGCAGTGCCCCCCGCCCGCAACTACACATCTGTTCTCTTGGGCCATGGCTAGATGAGGTGGTAGTAGGGCGACAATCTCACAATTTTATGATCATGAGATCGTCGCCCTGGTCTACATGCGGCGCACAACATCGTGGCCGCCATTTTGTTGTTTTTTTTTTAAAGGGAAATGAGCACCTAGGGTGACCCTATGGAAAGGAGGGCAGGGCTCCTGTATCTTTAACACTTGCATAGAAAAAGGCATTTCAGCAGATGTCATTTGTATGCATGTAGCACCTGGTGAAATTCCCTCTTCCTCACAACAGTTAAAACTGCAGGAGCATTGCCTAGCGTGGTCATATACAAAAGAGGGCAAGGCTCCTGCAACTAACTGTTGTGATGTCCTGCAAGGGACTCATCATCAATTCTTTATTACAGTCAACAGACCAATAAAACATGTAAAAACACATAATAAATATTTTAAAATACATGGAATTAAAACAGAGTATGATTGCATGAATCCTCCTTAAAGTTCTGTACTAGAAGCGAAAGGAAGTCCTGCCACCATAACTGATCTGGTAAGGATTGCCCGGTTAAGAAATTTAGCGACTTGTTTGGTGGTCTGCTTATCTTGGGCCTGTAAAAGGACTGACGTAAGGGTCACGGACGAGCGTCCAGGTAATCGTTGCGTGAAAGGATGGAGAAGGGCTTTTCTTGCCTCCTGATAGAAGCTGCAGTTGAATAATACGTGGGAGACAGATTCCACCTCCTCGTTGTTACAGGGGCAGTAAGCAAGGGACTCAGAGGCCACTTGATTGGTTGTGGGCAAATGCAGTGGGGGTTGGTTGCTCCGATGTCAGTGGGGCAATGAATCCGCTCCGGGTTTTGGTCAGAACCACTCAGTAAGAGATGGAAGCTATAATAGGCTGGTCGGTCTGATGTTTTGGGTGTCTTTGGTCCCAGCCATTTTGACTTTGGCCTAGCCACTTTTGCATTGAGTCCTACCCACCACTGGAACGCAGCTCCAACATTGGATATTCAGTCCTCGGTGTAAACCATTGAGTCCCGAGGTGTGACCAGCCCTCGCTAAGATGTGGCTCCTTGCAGCTGGGAACGGGAGAACGCCAATCTGGCTCCAAAGCGGCATGTGAGCGCGAAGGAAGACGAATCCATGGAGGAGGCAGAGCAAGAAGATTCCCCCGAACCTCACGAGGTCGTCATAGCCAGGGAAGAGATCAGCATGCTGTTGGCGGAGCAGCGGAAAACGGCTGCCTTAAAGGTAATGGTGAAGGGCGCATGCTTCAGCGAACCGGGGAGAGACCGTGTCAGCGAGAGCCGATCCATGAGATTTCCCCGATTGAAAGTCAGTTTTAGTGACCATTTTTAAACAGGGTAAAATAAATCGCCAAGTAGTGACTTTTCCCTGTTAGCAAATGGAAACAGCTGAAGAGAAGGAGCAACTCCGGGGGTGGGTGGGGGGCTTTTCAGTGGGCCCCTGTTGGGGCGTGGGCCCTTGGCAGGGCCCCCACTACACTAAACCTCAACGCCAGCCCTGCTTAGAGCCACGGTTCTTCAAGGGGGCCTCTTCCTTTCCTGATTTAGGCAGACCTGGAGCGGAGGCTGACCAACGCCAAAAAGAAAGTCTCCCAGATGGAGAAGCTCTTGCCAGAGCAAATTACCAGCGAGGAGCAGCGGGAGGTTCTGCGGCTCCTTTGCAAGGCTCACGAGCTGGAGGTCGGGAAGACGGAGCTCCAGGCCAACGCCTTGTGCCGGGAGAACCTGCTTTGCCAGAAGGATTTCGTCATCCAGCGTCACCAGCAACACAGGCGCCTCTGCGAAGAGATAATCCAGCAGCAGCGGAGGCTGATCAAGGGTAAGGACTGAGCTCTGCGTAGAAGAGCCAGGGTGGCATAGTGGTTAGAGTGTAGGACTAGGAGATCCGGGTTCGAATCACCCGCTTGGCCATGAAGCTCACTGGATGGCTGTGGGCCAGTCACTGGCTCTCTGCCTAACCTACTCCGCCAGGTTATTGTGAGGACAAAACAGAAAGGAAGGAAGATCATCTACATCACCTTGAGCTTCTTGGTGGGCTATGAATATAATGAACCATCAGGCAAACCAATGGCACAGGATTGCAGAGTCTCTCTTTCTCTCCCTAGATAGCCTGCATAACAACGGTCTGTAACGTTGCCTTCCTTAGCTACCTGGGAGCATTGCTTTTCTTTAGCAGCATGTGATGGAACCAGTGACCTGGGGAGGTCGTGGGCTCTTCTCCCACCCTAGAGGCCTTCAAGAGGCAGCTGGACAACCACCTGTCAGGGATGCTTTAGGGTGGATTCCTGCATCGAGCAGGGGGTTGGACTCGATGGCCTTGTAGGCCCCTTCCAACTCCGCTATTCTATGATTCTAAGTGATGCCGTGTGAAACATGATGGAAATAATTCTGTCCGGCAGGCTTTACAAATCCGCACACCATTGCCTTTAATGCTCAATGATGCCTTGAGAAGTCTCATTTTTGTGGCATCCCCTATCCGACGCTTTCTTGCTGCCCCCCAGAGCACAACATCCCGGTCCCAGCGCCGCTGGGGAAGCTCTACCGCCTGCATTTCCGCGAGTTAGAAGAAGGGACGCTGGACCGCCTGCTGCTGCTTCATTCGCTGATGTCCAACGCGCTCCAGGTGAGGCAGACCCATCCCTGCTTCCTGGAAACATACCTGCGTGTTCTCTAGGGGTTTAAGACCTCCTGGCAGAGGCCCTTCTCTCGCTACTGCCGTCAGGAGAAGGATGCTTGTTGGGGATGTGAGAGAGGGCCTACCCATGTTTCGGAACTCCACGACGAAGGAGGCTAGTTGGCGTAAAGGTAATGCCCTCTGTCTGCCAGACAATGCTGGTTTTCCTGGACTCTAGGACCCTGTTAGCAACTAGGGCTGTACACGGACCCCCCAAAATGCTTCATGGCCCAATCCAAAACTTTCAGATCGGGCCTGAACCGCTTCAGGTCGATCTGACCCTCCCCTGCTCCGCGGCCTGCTTCAGCTTTGAGGCCTGGGCCTCAGTTGAAGCCTGCACCGGACCACAACAGACACAGGTAAGCCCCCTCTCCCCTCTCCCCCCTGCCCCCTTACCTGGATCCATCGCCGCATGGACTGTGGAGGTGGAGCCAGGTAAGTCCCCCTCCCCCCCACTTTCCTGCCTCTGTCGCAGTCTTCAACTGAGGCCCAGGCCTCAAAATGGAAGCAGGCCACGGTCTGCTTCCACTTTGAGGCCTGTGGCTTAGTTGAAGCCTGCACCGGACTGCAACGGACACAGGTAAGCCCCCCTGCCCCCTTACCTGGCTCCTTCGCCGTTGCCGCACAGACTGCGGAGGTGCCAGGTGAGCACCCCCCACTTACCTGCATTCAGAGCTCCGGATGGAGGCGAACCGCTTTGCCTCGATCCACAGCTCCCCCGACCTGATTCGGATCCGAATTGAAGTGGAGCACAGCCCTATTAGCAACCCCTATGCAGAGTACCGGGCCACCGGTCTTTTCTCTGCAATCCAGTTGAGGAGGTGGGCTTCAGGGGAAAGTGGGTGGAGGTTTCCGGGATCGGTGGAATTGCATGCAGCCCGCGGGCTTGAAATTGCCCACTCCTGCCCGAGAGGATATCGTCTAGACTCCAGCACCTTCTAAGGCGTTCTTCTTCTGTGTGTCCCCTGCCTCTCCAGGATAACTGTGCTCTTGATAAGGCTGAGACACTGGACCTCAGCAAAGAAGAGAATCGGAAAGGGTCGCTTGATCACAAGAAAGATTTCGTCGGGGGAGCAAAATTTGAGCTCCCTCCGATTGTCGTGGAGTCGGACAGGTGCTTGCATCCTTCCAAAGCCCTCTCGAGTTCCAGGGGTGCAGACAAACACCCCTATTTGGGGGTGGAGGCTCATTGAGTCTGCTAATAACCCAAAGAGGGTGGGTTTCCTGCCCCTAAAGAGGACTTGCCAGTGGAGGCTGGTGGCTCTTTTTTCAGTGTGGTTGTAAATCCATTCTAGGTTTTAGTCAGAATTCTAAAAGGGCCGTTTGGGGGATAGGGTGCAGCACCTTGGGTAACTCTTTTGAGCTCTGGCCGATTCTGACCGAAACCCAGAATAGACTCACAGGCCCACCAAAATCAGAGTCACCAGCCTCCACTGCAACCTGCCTCTCGCTCCGATAAGGCGTGACTTGTTCTTCCTTTTTCTAGCGACAGCTACAGATCATGTAAAAACACCCCGGCCAAAAGAAAGGCGAACCGTGAATGGAATCGCACCCCGACATTGTTCCATTTGCTGAGAACTCCTGTTCGACAGGTCAGTCAGACATAGTTGCTTCCTTCACATTCCCACCCCCAACTGAGGCACAAGGGGGTCATAGGAACATTAAAACATGCCTCGCACTGAGTCCATACAGCCCAGTGTTGTCAGCACGAACTGGCAGCAACGTCTCTCTAGGGTTTCAGCCAGGAGTTTTTCTACCCCTGAGCTACGGCCCCCTCCCCCATGAGAATATCCTCTCCTTGTCTTATCAACAACCCTGCGAGGTAGGGTAGACTGAGAGAGTCCACCTGGCAACTTGTCAGGCATCAGGCTAGCTGGGGTTTGGGACCTGCTTGTCAGCCAAAGTGGGCCGGTGCAGATGTGAGGGTCTTAAACAGGCAGGGGTCAAGTTCCAGGGCAGCTTCCCCCAATCTGGTGGCCTCAATACCACTGGCCATAGTGGCTGGGGCTGATGGGAGTTGAAGTCCAAAACATCTGGAGGGCCCCAGGCTGGGGAAGGCTGCAGTTCAACAAACAAGGATGGCAGGGCCCAGGTGCATAGTCAGAAGCCAGGCAGAAGGCAAGATGTCCAAGGTGGAAAATGGTGGAGCTGAAGCAAGAGTTTAGGCAGAGACCGAGAAGCGTTGTTTAGATTGAGGCCAAAGCTCTGGGAAGCACTGAGGCTTTATAGGGCCAGGTGGGCCGCCATTGGCCCTGGGTTGGGTCAGCTGACCAAGTGCTGTGGAAGGGTAGTATTGCAGCCTAGATGGCGCCCTTGAGCCAGAGTCTGCCAGCCTTGCTGTGGTGGAACCAGGTCACCCTTTTGAGTGGGAGGAACGTTTGCTAAGTAACAAACAGAACCTGCAAACCAAAGAGCAAATGCTGAGCTTTCGATGGCTTTGGTTTCCAGAAGAAGGCCCCAGGCGTTCCTCTGCAAAAAGCTGCCTCCAAGCTGCGTTCTCCATCTTCCCAGGACTCCAGAAGGAAGAAGTCCAGGGCAGAAATCCAACCCGGGAGCCCCCTCGGCCTGGATGCTTTAAGGGAGATTGCCGATGGTACCAAACGGATCAGTTTGATTGCAGCCAGGCGCCGCTCCCGAGCCCACGATGGAGACCCCGGTGGGGAGCTCTTTTCCATCCGCTCCTTTGAGGAGGACATGGCGCTGGAGGTGAAGCCCCCACAGCCCAGATTCACTCCAGAGCATCACTCGAAAAGCGCTGAAAGTGTCGAAAGCCTCAGCGCAGAGCCCCAGAGGAAAGGATGGCCACACTGCAAGGCTCAGAAGGATGAAGGGGAGAGGACAACCAGGAAGAAAAGGCCCCGCTCCCTTGAACCTATCTCCCCCAGGGTACGTTTCCTTCTTGGTAGCCTTCCTCAACCCTGGCGCCTTCTAGGTGTTTTGTGCTACAACTCCCAGCATGCCTGACCATTGGCTGTGTTGATGGGGACTGATCAGAGTTGAAATCCAAAACTTCTAGGGAGTACCACGTCGGGGAAGGCTGCTTGACGTGGAATGGGACCAGAACTGAGATTAGGCAAACGTGGGGAGGAGGTGTTGAACGCCGGTTGACCAGGATACTTCCCATAGCTGTGGACTTGCCCTGTGCGAAGTCACCACTCGCCCCGAAAAGCGAATGCATGCAGTCTGCCATTCAGCAAATTGGCATGTTTTGTAATTAACAGGCGCCTTGGGATGAGGCTGTCTTACCAGCAGGGACAGACTTTAGGCTGGCAGGATTGGTTTTGCGTTTTTTGTACTAGAACCCTGAGATCCACCAACCAGAGCCAGGTAGAAAATGGCGGCTGGCGTGCTGGTGATGGGAGTCAGTGGCTTGCTGCATCCTCCGAGCTGCTCTCTGGGATGACCTGTGTTTACAAACCTTCATCTGAGCTGCTACACATCAGGGATTCCAACATCCTAATTTGTGTGTGAATATGTGCGTGTGTGTGCAATTACGTCAGAAGCAGTGGCGGTTCCTGTTATTGGTGGGCCCTTGAGCAAGGTCTCCTCAGTGTGCCCTCTCCTCAGTGAGTTTGACCTTCCCACCACTCTTGTCAGCACCCATTATTGCTCCCTCTCGTCCTTCCTATCACTGCTACCACTTGTCAGCCAGAGAGCAAGCAAGTGGTAGCATCTTGACGACATGAACCTACCCGTACACTGCGCTCAACATCTAAGGTCCTCCTCCGAGTGCCTACCCCGAGGGAAGCTCGGAAAGTGGCAACAAGGGAGAGGGCCTTTTCAGTGGTGGCCCCTCAATTGTGGAATGATCTCCCCGACGAGGCTCGCTTGGAGCCAACATTGTTATCTTTTTGGTGCCAGGTCAAGTCTTTCCCCTTCCCCCAGGCATTTAATTGCATAAGCTGAGTTTTTTTAACTGACCCCAGAATAGTTGTTTTAAACAGATATTGTGTTTTTGTTTGTATTTTATGCTTTTTATGGTTTTAAATTTTGTATATTTGCTTCACTGTTTTTAACTTTTATAAACCACCCAGAGAGCTCCGGCTATGGGGCCATATATAAATGTAGTAATAAATCATCATCATCGTCATCATCTCCTCCTTCTCACTGCCTCCATTGCCTGGGCTAGAATGAGAGGCAGGTGAACAACGATGCAATGGTGAAGAGGAGGAGCCACTTCCAGGGGGCTCCCCCTGCTGGGATGTGGGCGCTCAGCAGTTGCCCGACCATGCTGACCTCTGACGCCATCCATGGCTCTTACGCACCTCCTGGGAACTGTCCAGAAACCCACCTGCAGATCCCCGTCCATTTTGTCTGCTTGACAGGCCTTCCAAGTAAAGCATCGGATCCCATCCAGTCTTGGAGACAATGGGCCAGAAAGCCGGCTGTCGAAAGCCAAGTCCCCGGATCTGGCTGTGAGCCACCCATCCCACATCCTTGCGTCTGCCACCAAAATCAAATTCCACACAGGCCACCCAACAGGTAGAACGCTGGTTCGGTGGTGGGTGGGAGCAGTCTCAGGACTGGTCTATGCATTATACTTGCTGTGGGGTGGGTGGGGGTATGTCTCTGCAAACCACCTTTGGGGAGCAAATGATATATGGGACAACCAGTGTGGCTCGCAACCAGGGCCACCACCAGCATTACACCTTGGAAGGGACGACAGCAATTGAGCACCTCGTGCTGTTACTCATTCCAGGTTGGTTCTGTCTCTGTTCCGTTACGGAAGACAACTTGCTCCTGATGTCTGGTTTTAGTATTATTAGTTTCCTTTTGCTTCTGACGATGCCTCGGAAGCCAACTTCTGGGCTGCCCGTAAGGCAAGCCCCCTCCCCAGGAATCCTAGAGGGCGCCAGCCTTCTAGGAGTTCGGGCACTTTGCCAAGGGGTCCCTCAGCCCCGGAGCTAGCCCCGATAGATATGGCATGGCACGAACGCAGGCAGCCTCAAGCATGATGTCTCTAGTTAAAGCCCTGTTGAACCTCTTCAGCACAAGGTGTGGAGTCTCTTTCAGGGCGAGGGCCAAATTCAGTTTTGGAGAAGCTCCGAAGCGGATGGGTTGGGCCAAAGAGAGTGGAGCCAAAATACCCCAAAAATGTTCTTACTGCCAGACGCTAAACCTTAGGAGAGGCATTACAACTTTTTGGAATGGGGGAAAGGGAGAAGAACCCACAAAAGCTAGGGAACTATCAAGCTGTCAGGGGAAAGGGTGTGGATTGGGACCCCGAGGCGGCCTGGATTGGAATCCCAAGGCCCAGGTTCTCCATACCTGAGCTAAAGGACCTTGGATAACAGATCCGCCCAAAGGCCACTGTCAATCAGAGAAGAGACGCCTGGTCTCCACGGACCATTTGGGTCTGATTTGGTAGAAGTCTGCTTCTTAAATCCTTAGCCCTAAACGCGTTCTTCTTTGCTTCTAGTCTAAATGAGCCTGGTGCTCATCTATCTTTCTGTCCCCACCCAGAAGTAAACCCACTGCAGGTCCTGGCTGGGAAGAACACCGCCCCAAGCACCGTCCAGCAGAGCAATTCCGGTCAAACGCGAGGTCACGTTCTCCAGAAACGAGTCAAAGGTCAGTCAGTAGGGGAGCCATCGTGGCCAGCGAATGGACACTGCTATTTCCACTTGGTCGCCTTAAAATATGTCCCGGTTTCAGATGCTCTCACGTCCTACATTTTGTCCTCTCCTTTTGGAGCTGGGGCTGGCTACGGTGGAATGGATCTGGGGCTGGGTTTATTTGAAAGAACACCTCTTCAATTTCGGGGTGCTCAGCAGCCAAATTTTAAATTGCACCTCACTCACGTGCCCCTGGCAAGACTCTGAAAGCTGCACAGTTGTGTTTCTTTCCGCCTGCCAGAAAGACGTTAGCGGAAAGGGGGAATTGCTTTTTCAGACAGCCGCACAATCCCAATATAATCTGAAGAGGAAGCGCAGAAGTAAGGGAAACCAGACAGGGCTGGTATGGTATTGCTGTTGAGCCGTTTGCTCTCTAGGAACTGAAATTGCAAATCCAGTCCGCTTTGCAAGATGGTGTTTCCCACCCCAGACTCTTTTCCGGCTGGAGGTCACCGCTCCTCCTGTTACTCCAGTCACATGCATTTCCTTTGCCTGTGTCATTTGTCTCCCTTTCCAAATAATTTCGCATGCATTTTTACACTGGGAGCGCCACAGTTAGAAGGATGGGGACACTTCTGCCACAGGGTCACTGCTCAAAAGACATGGGAACCATCTCCTGGATCAGGCTGTTGTGTTTTCAATAGCCGCTAGCTCCTGAGCAGGGCCTGATGACCAAGCCCCTGTCATTTGGCCTGAGCATGTGGTACCCAAGAGAGCTACTTCCGCTCGAACCCTGCCTGGTTGTGATTATGCACTGATCTATCGCCCCACTGATCTTTCGTTTGCTGCTCTGGAACTGGAGCACACCCCCCCCCCAACTCTCTCTGGCAGTGAAAGTGGGCAGGCACAGCCTAGGCAGCGGCAAGGGATGGCATTACTTCTGTGCACAGCACCTAGCATGTACCCAAGGTGTGGTTCAGATTTGAGTCCATGAACTTCATCAGAACTGGTCGTCTGCTTTCGCACTCAGGGCCTGCAGAGAGCACCAGCGGACATCCGAAGCAGCAGCAAGCCGCCAGCTCAAGGAACCCATCAAAGTCAAAATAAAGGCAAACGGAAGGTGGAGCCTCTCTTACAAGTCACAGGTGGGAGAGTTCGACTTTGCATAAGATGAATTTTAGATAGCGGGTATTCCACCTTCTGAGTCTGAAGTGGTACAGCCCAGACACAAATCCACCACCTCCGTGAGGCCAATGTCAGCAACCGGTTTTGCTGGAGGAGCAAGGAGTGTCCGGAAAGACCCGTGGCTTCATTCCCACCATCCCCCAAATGGCCGGAGGCGACCAAGTAATTCTCCACAGGCGCTGCTCAACCACATCCTTATGTGGGGACGGCAATGAAGGTACCCAATTTCGTAGACTTGATCCTGGGGATGGTAGCTGCGATCTTCCATCCACACAGCATGTCCCAGTGATAGCAGTCTTAGTAATTGCAAGATGCCTTACTGGAATGTCTTTTTTTATTATTTATATTTTATTAGTTTAAAACACTTTTGGCCACCAAGAGAAATAAGTAGGCGATACATTCCTTCGCCAGTGTCATCTCATCCTCCCCTCTTCTTTCAATATGATGAGTAGATATTAAAGATGTTTTTAAATATGTCCAGTGCTATATAATTCTATTAAATAAATAATAATTAAGTGTGCAAGGAGAAGGGGGGGAATGCCTTCTCAATCAGTAGACAAATCTTTGGCTCCTAATTGGCTTCTGTGCAGAGGGGGGAGTAAGACCGGACAATCCCATATCAGGTGGTATAACCCACCGCCTCGGTTAGAATTTCTGCCCGCGAATGGCATGAGTGGGTGCTGGTGCCCACAACGGTGGTGACATGTGGCTACCAGGATACTGCCTTCTCTGTAGTGGGCCCCCCATCTGTGGAATGCTCTTCCTAGAGCAGCCTTCCTCAACCTGGGGCGCTCCAGATGTGTTGGACTGCATCTCCCAGAATGCCCCAGCCAGCTGGCTGGGGCATTCTGGGAGATGCAGTCCAACACATCTGGAGCGCCCCAGGTTGAAGAAGGCTGTCCTAGAGAGATCTGCCTGGCACTTTCACTGAATGTGTTTATTTTATTTATTTATTATTGCATTTATATCCCGACTTTTTTCCTGCAAGGAACCCAAGGCGGTGTACATAATCCTCCTCCTCTCCATTTTATCCTCACAACAACAACCCTGTGAGGTGGGTTGGGCTGAGAGTCTGTGACTGGCCCAAAGTCACCCACTGGGTTTTCATGGCCGAGTGGGGACTAAAACCCGGATCTCCCGACTCCCAGTCCGACACTCTAGCCACTACACCACACTGGCTTAGATATCAGGTCTGCCGTTAAGACCTTCTTCTTCCGGCAGGCATTGAACCTTCAGTCTTTCCCTCTGACTACTAACTTTCCTGGTCAACTTTTAATAATTTGTTTTAATATTTTTACTGTACTTATTCTTTTGGTTGTTGCTTTTTAAAAATAATATTGTAAACCACTTTGGATGGTACATAAATTTAATAAATAAACACTTCGTCTTTACCTAGAATCCTAGTTGCCAACTCTCTCCCGTCTACCCTACTAAACCCAGGAATGGTGCCAGATTATTTTGCCCACTAGGCATGGCAAGCTTCTTGCACACACACACACACACACACACACACCAAAATTGCCAACTTTGATTCAGCTGTTCAGGAAGAGTTTCTGAACTATTATATTTTCCTCTTATGTTTTTTCTTAAAACAGCTAATTTGTACAAAACTGTGATCCTTAAAGGGTAGTACTGCGCCCCTCTGAGGTCCTTTCCCTAGTTGGCCTAATGGTAGCGCCGGCCCTGACTAAACCCTATAGCCTCGGCCAAAAACCCTGCGATCAAAGGTATGCAAATCTATGGGATTTACACACAATGCCAATAATGTATTGTGGAATTCCATACACACACACACACGCGATACCAGAAGTGCTTTTGGTTCTCCGCTTTCATTTGCTGGATGTAGCTGCTGCATGGTGTCTGACCATGGAGATGGTCCGTTCCTCCTGCCCTGCCGATTCTATAACGTGACACAGGAAGGGAACCTCCACTTTTTCTTGCAAGGCACGTCAATAGAACAGGATCCGGGAAGCCAGCCATGAAGAAAAGCAACCTTGATTCAGCTAGGAAGCGTCTGAAACATGGAAAGGATGCACGGAAATCACAAAAGAGCAATTGAGCTCTCCCAGTGGGCAGGGGAGTTAGGGGGAAGAGGGAGAAAAACAACTTTTGGGAACGTGGCAGAGTGAATAGAGGACGCGGTGAATGAGGGCCCTTCATCCCAGATGGACAGCCTCCAAAGTCTTGGCTCTTTTGGCTAGGACTGACGATGCTTTTACTTACACCAGGGTGGGTGGAAGGTAAATCACGAGCTATTGGTAGGACGCTGGGTGTTTTGCAGTAGTTTCAAGAAACAAAATGGGTTTAAGAGAACTTATAAACAATGCAAAATAAGGCCGGAGCTACCATAAAATAAACTCCAATAAAAATGAATAACACAACTAATCTGTACTGTTAAGTATAAAGAGTAGTTATAAAAATGTTTAATTACACATTAAAACAAATGATTTTCTATTTCAACCACTAGGGCCTTCATCTAGTCTGGGACTGGTTTACACGCCTATTAATATTACTAGAAGCCAGCAATGTCACCATTTTTGCAGACTGTTACTTTCCTTGTATAATGTCAAATGTGCATTTCGCAAGTAGGGCGAAAAGAGAGAAAGAAGCTTCTCCCGCGGAGAACGCGAACTACAGGTTTGTGCTACTGAGAAGTACTTAGAAAGTCATTTCAGGGGTGCGGGGTGGGCTCGCTAAATGGCCTACAAGCCCCCACTCCTCCACCTCGGCAACTCGGAAATTAAAAGGGAAAGCCTCTTCCTTTCCTAGATTCGAGGATGGGCGGAGAAGCATCGCTCCATCGCCCTTGTAAGGAGGAAACCCAAAGCCGGACACCCGACGCGTTTCGAGCCCTGGTCCTTTCCCCGCGCCCACGTGCAGCTGGTGCTCGCCCGACGGCGTCGATTCCTGGGGTGGTGATGGTGGTTTAGACGTGCGAAACTCGGCAAAGAACCGGCTTGAAAACTTGGGATTTAAAACCCGCGGAGGCAGGAGGAGCCGCATATGCGTTAATCCCAGAGGAGGGGATTTGGAGGACGTGGAAAGACAGTGTGGCGTAGTGGCGAAAGTGTCGGACTGGACCTAAAGGTTTATCCCGGGCCGTCCCTGCCTGCTCCCGGGATAGCCTGTGTGTCATTTACATGAACAGGGATGGCGCCGGGAGGATCCCGGGATAAACTTTAGGTCTAGGTAAGCCCTGGGAGTCGGGAGATCCGGGTTCTAGTCCCCACATGGCCGTGGAAACCCACTGGGTGACTTTGGGCCAGTCACAGACTCTCAGCCCAGCCTACCTCGCAGGGTTGTTGTTGTGAGGATAGAAATGGAGAGGAGGAGGATTATGTACGCCGCCTTGGGTTCCTTGGAGAGGGGGGGGAGAAAGGCGGGATATAAATGCAATAACTAAATTAAGATCTCTCAATAAACCCCTCTTCGGGAGCGCCCCTGCGCCGCGTCGTTGCGCGCGGCCCCGCGCCCACCCGCGTCCCGCCAGCCCCGCGCCGAGCAGGCCGGGAGCGGCGCCCCCCACCCCACCCCGGCTGGGCGGCGCCTGCGCTGGCTCGGAGCCCCCCCGGGCCGGCCTTCTCGCGAGAGACGGGGCGGCGCAGGCCGAGCCGGAGGAGGAGCCGCTGCCGGGTTCGCTGGCTGGGCGGCGGCGGCGGCGGCGGCGGAGGAGGAGGAGGAGGAGGAGGAGAAGCGGGCGAGCGAGCGGGAGCGAGGCGCCGCCTCCCCCTCCTCCTCCCCTCCTGCGGGAGGTTCCGCTATCCGAGCCACCCCGGGCAGGAGGTGAGCTGGGCACACGCGAAGGCGTGGGGGGACGGGGACCCGGGGGGGGGGGTGGAGGCCGGCCGGCTGGCTGTCGCGGATGGCCAGCCCAGCCACGCGCTCGCGGCGCGGGACGCAGCAGCGGACGCGCGGCCGTCGGGGGGATGCCGCGGACGCCGACGCTCCCTCCCCCGGTGTCGCCCCCCCTCCTCCCACGTGGCCGCCTCCTGCCAGCCGCGCTAGGGCAGAGGAAGAGGAGAGCGGGCGCCGGGCTGCCGTCTACCTTCCCGCCCCCCCCCGCCCGCGCCGGTGCGCCGGATGCCGTCCCGCCCAAAGGGCTACTGAAGGTCACGGCTCGCCCGGGGGGACTCTCCGCCTCGGCTCGCCCGGGGAGTCTGGCGGGGTTGGCCCTCGCTCCGGTGCGCCGCCTTGGAGCGGGAGGGCAGGGCAGGGCAGTGCGCCGAGGCTGGGTTCGCGGGGTCTCGCTGCCCCCGGGGCAAAGCGGCACGTTTTCGGACGACCCAAAGAAGGGGGCCGAGCGCGACCCGGGTTGAAGGCCTTTGAAGAGTCGCGTGTCGGTTGGGGACGCGAATTTCTCACGGGGATGCCTTGACACGTGGTTATACCTGTGTGCATCTTTTGTGGGCTCAAGGAGGCACCTGTTCTCTCTCTCTGGGGCTAAGTAGCATCTCCCACGTGAAGGTGCATCAGCTGTGAGTTGCCCTACCTAACAGCCGGATACACCTGTGGGTACGGCTAGGTAGGAAGCACTGAGAGCAGATGCTCAAGCCTGGATGATGTTGGTAGACCAAAGTTCCGCGCCACGGTGGGGCTTGTAGGCCAGACCTGGCCAAGTTGTGGCGCTCCCAATGTTTTGGCTTGCAACTCTCGGCAACCAGTGCTGTACGAGCCATCTAGCCCACGGGTTCAGGCAAGATTCTTTCCTTGCTCTCCCTGGAGATGCCAAGGATCGAACCCGGGACCTCCTGCGTGTGAAGCAGGGGCTCGACCGTTGAGCCACGGCCCCTGATATGGTGAGAGATGATGGGAGCTGTAGGCCAAAGCATCGCCCCCACCCCTGCTGTAGACATTGCCTGCCCTGGAAAGTTGAGATGTTTGGAAATCAGGAGACGTTTCCATAATGGGGGAGAGGCAGAGATCCGAGGGAATTTGCTGACGGGGGATGCCACTGTGATCCTGGTCACGGGGGCTGGCTTTGTGGTCATGGCAGTGGTGGGACCTGAGCTGCTTTTTTGGGTGTGTGTGATGGAGACTTCTTTCCGCTTTCTGGGTTGTGGTAGGCCCAGAAATCCTTCAGCAGTTGCTGCCAAAGCCGACTCAGGCAGCTGTCTGGACATCTCTTGGTTCCCTCCGAAACAAGCGGACTGGAAATCAATGCAAACTATAAATAGGAAAGAGCGTTGCAATGACAACTTGGGTGTCAGTCAGTTGGAAGTCATCGAGGGAGGCGGCTTTTGTATTGGGGGTGGGGTGAGCTTTAAATACGTCTGAAATCTTCGGGGAAAGATTCAACTCTTCAGACCTACTTCACCGCATTTCCTAAGTCATAGCGGGGCTTTCAATCTATGGGCCTAATCCAGCCTGCAGAGGCTTGGACCCGAATGATAATGGAGCTTAGCTCAGTGGTATCGTCTAGCGGTCCCCCAACCTCTTTGGACCCATGGGCACATTTGGGAATTGGAGAAACTGCTGTGGACGCCACCACAAAATGGCGCCCGTGGAGGCTGTGGCTAGTCACATAAATGGCTGCCGTGAGGGCGCGGCTAGTCAAAATGGGGGAAGGGAGAGAAATAATGAGGAAAGTTTTTCATTAAAAATAAATTTTTGAAGGAGGTAGGGTGCCCAGAGTTTCATGGATACCATTGGAGGTGCCCAGAGATGTTGGGTTGGCAGCTGTTGGTATAACACCTGCTTACATACCTAAAGATCCAACCTGCGTCCTCGGTACCTCCCATTTTTTATTTTAAAGCATCAAGTTCCGTGTAATTTAAAGCACGTCTCTGCCTGAGACCCGAATAATGCTCATGTATCTTTTTTTAATGAATTGTTTTACTAGACAAACAAAGGCAGGTGCTTTAATCAGCAGCAGGCTTGAGAAGTATGCTAATTACAAAACAAAGGGGTTATCTGTTGCTGTGAAACCATGAGATTAAGTTTTAAAAGGTTGTAATGAATTATTGTCACATTTAACCACGGTAAAGGTCCTAGAAATGCAAAACAATTCACTCAGCAGTTCTTTTATCCAGGAACACTGAAGTCAGTCTACAGGTGGCAAAATGTGTTACTTATGTTATTTATTTATTTTAAAAGGTTGTTTTTTAAAGTTGGTTGTAAAGATAAATTGCCACCTTGGCCGTGATAGCATCCTTGGATTTGTGGATATTGGACAGTATTGGATCATGGTCAAATAATGGATGTTCAATTTACAGTATTTTGACCAGTCCGTTCACTGGCATGCGAGTTGCTATGTCTGCTGCAGGGCAGTTGCTATCAGGGTTGTGAAATTCGGAGTTGGTGCCGTTATCTTAGGGAAGTAAAAGGGGGAACCGTGTAGAAGCGATTCTGCTAATCCTTGTGGAATGGCACACCATGACCATCCACAGTGTTAATGCTTCTCTTTGCCTGGCAGAGGTTGCTTAACCAGAATTCTCATAACTCTTGTTGCATAATGACATGGCAGCCCATGTGGGCTGAAGGAGAGAGAGATAAAGAGAAGAACTTGTTCATAACCGTTGTGGTTAGAGTGTTGGACTGGGACGTAGAGATGTAAAATTTCCAGAAATTTTGAAGCCATGGAAACAAATGGAAATTTTTGGAAAAATTGAAATAATGCAATATTAGCACTTTTTACAGATTGAAAGTCACTTTGGCCACAGCTAGACCTAAGGTTTATCCTGGGATCATCCAGGGTTCGCCCCTGCCTGAGCACTGAATCCCCTGTGTGTCACCTAGATGAACAGGTTTGACCCCAGGACGATCCAGGGATAAACCTTAGGTCTAGCTACGGCCTTTGTTACTTTAGGAACATAAAATGTAATTATGTCTAAGTTGGTTTGGCATAAAATTATTACATTTGGTATATTAAAAGTAGTGTATTCAAACAATTATTACAAATTTAATTTACTTTTTTTACCTTTTTTTTTAGTAACAAATGGCGCTACAAGCTCCTGAACTGTTAGGAACCTCTTTGGTTCTGCCAGTTTATGAGGAGCAGGCAAAAAACAATTTTTAAAAACAACAACTGAAGAAACCACCAACATTAGTCACAAAGAAAATTATGTCTCTGCTAGTCCTCCAGTGTCAAGACATAAAGCCTCCATTCCCATAAAAAGAACTGAGAAAAGGTGGGGGGGGTGGACAACGACACCAAGATTCAATGAATATGCATGAAATTTAATCAGACTCATTTTCTGACCTATAGCTATCAGTATTAGTTTAAGTCTCTGCTTCCATGGAAGTGCTGCCCCCTAGAGGCAGAAATGCATCTTGCTCTTGCATTTGAGAGTTGTAGTCTCAGTTTGCAACCTAGGACTTGCTTGTCCTTGGTGCACAGACATTGTAATAATCTAATACTGCACAGTTTTTAGAAATCATTTGGAGAAGTAAATCTCTGAACACCTTGTCTTAAACATTTTATTCATCATGCTAAAATAAAACGTCACGTAATTCGTTTTTTTCTTCATTTTTTTCAATTTTTTGAAAAAACATGGTTTTTTTCCAATTTTTTTCCGGGGTTTTTCTGGGCCTTCACATCTCTAACTGAGAGACGGGAGATCTGGGTTCTAGTCCCCACTCGGCCAAGAAGCTCACAGAGTGGCTTTGAGCCAGGCACTGACTCTTGGCTACCTTACCTCACAGGGTTGTTGCAGGGATAAAATGGAGGAGAAAGAGTATTATCAAGTAAGCTGTCTTGGGTTCCTTGAAAGAGGAGAAAGAGTGTATTAAGTACATTTTAGTTGATTCCCCCCCTACTCATCAAATATTTCTGTTCAATTTCTTTTGGCTATTGAAAGAACTTCCTTGAGCTTAATTGATACAGGACACAGTGCAATGAACATGGTGAACCTTTAAAAACTTTAATCCCAAAGCAGAAATGGGTCTTTTATTGGAAGCAATTCTAAGACCCCCACATCTGCACTGTGTAATACATTTATGTTATGTAGATAGTTAGATTAGACTTGAGTTAAGTACAAAATTGATTCGGGTTCCAATTGGTTTATGCCATGGGGTGGGTGGGTGGGAGGGGAATCCAATTCAAAATTTTCCAGCACCACCCACTCATGGAGCAAACGTGTGCTTGCAAACATGCATTATATTTACACCGTCAGGCGGGAGTCAAAATTAGCTGTGCCTCCTTGTTGAGAGAACCCTCTGTGGCTAACCTGTGTTTGCGTGGTGTGTGAATTGGCTCATGGTTGGTTGGTTTGTTGATGGTGTAACCCTTCTCAAATTCAATTTCCCCTGCTACATGGCCTCTCCTGAGTCATTTATCAGATCAACCTGTGTCTTCTGAGGCAAGTGAATCCAAATTCTCAGCCGGGAAAACCCAGATTCCATTGACCATATAAACTGTGTGCATTGAGAAAATTTGCACATCTGTGCATCCTGTGCATAATTTTATGTGCATCATGAGCTGGGCTAAGTCATACTTGGCCTTCTCACACACCTCCCCAGCCCATGCGTGTTTACCAAACGTTGCCCACTCACTTTCAAGCCCCTCTTTGGCACCTTAGGGGCTAGAAACTTAGATTTTGTAAACCAAAGTTCAGGTTCTCGGGGTGCTGTATTTTGCACCCAGTTCCAAACTGCTTGGCTGAGAAACGGCACAGCCCTGCAAGTGACATGGGTGACCCATGACTTTAACTTGGGATTCTGCACCCTTTAGAACCGATATGTTGTCAAGGGCAAAACATCTTCATTTGGGAAATGACTAAAGGGTTTGTGTTGTTTATTAAAGGGTTTGTGTTGTTTATTCTAAAGCAGCAAGCTGACAGATGTGGTCGGAATGTATTCTTTCCCAAAGTAGATGTGATCCTTGTGGCCATTCCCTGTTCCAACAATTTCCCAGCTTTGCCTCTGTGTTTACATATTTTCCCCCACCACATCACTGATGAGTTTCTCCCGGGTGTGGAAAAAGCCTCAGTACGTTACTCCTGCCTTTCGCCATCCCCTATCGTTGCTGGGTCATGACTTGGATTTGAGGATAACAGAGTGGGCTAAGCTTAAGAGAGCCCAGTATGCCCTTAAAGGAGGACAGGACAGAAGGCAAGTAGTAATTAACTTTTTCGCTTAGTTTATCTTCTTGAAAGCATTTTTTACGTGTATGTTCATGCCTTCAGCCAAAAATGGCTAGCAGGGCAGCTTCCAGAGAATGGAAATAAGGAAGTCTCTGTGTGCAGGCTTACTATCTAAAAGATACGACATGCAAGGAAAAGTGGGCGAGGAGGGAAGAGGAAAATAATGCAGTTTGGACACTCGATTCTTAGTTACAGAATTAAGCAAGTCATAGAGCTGGATTTACAAATGACATGGAACTGGATTAAAGCAGGTCATTGACCGGGATCAAAGTGCAATTGAAAGGTTACTGCTTCCTTTGACAGACTCAGCAGTAGTAGAAGAAAAGGTTGCGGTGGGAGGAAGGGCAGTGAGAAGCCGGCACTGGCTTCATTTCGCTACCAGGTTAAGACATGGCTTTTTAACAAAGCCTTTGATGGCTAAATCCACCATTCTGCACACTGTCTCGTTTTAATTGGATTTTACTGTTTTAAAACTTCATACTGGTTTTAACATATTAATGGTTTAATTCGTTTTAGAATTGTATATTGATCGTTCTATTTTATATGTATGGTTTTATCTGTACGCCATCCTGAGATCCTTGTGGTATAGGGTGGGATATAAATCTTTTAATAAATAAATAAAATAAATAAATAAAAACAAGGAAACGCAGGAATTCAAGGGTTAAGTCTTGGTAGCAGTTACTGCATGAATGTTGGCATCAGTTGAACCTGAGAAGTAAATCGAGGTTTCATTTTCCGAAGGGGCTGCCCTGCCTTCAAATGACGTTTTGTTTTCAGCCTTGCTTTTTGGAGTCAGCAGATCCTCTTGTGTTGCGCTCCTTCCTTTCCAGGGACAGATGTAGGCACATGTAAGAATTGGCTTCTAAAGAAATTCTGCTGAAGGGAAAGGGGAAAAGTCCCTTTCATAAGTGCAGGCTCTGTGTGAGCATAACGCCTACCGAAGGGCCATTTTCAGTCGTGGAGAACTTTCAGTGCCTGCAGAGAAGGCTGTTTATTTCAGAGGCCTCCTCACTCCCTCAAAGTCCACATTTTTAAAACCAAAAATGTTACGTCAGCTGTCTCCCTTGGTCAGCTGTTGGGCTGGAACCAGCGTCTTCACAATAACAGCTTAAATGGGCCTCTTGTCTTCCAAATGTCTCATGCTTAAGGAGGACAAAAATGGAAAGGATCTATTTACCTAACTGAATAGAATTTATGGAACTCCCCTGATTTCCACTCAAAATGCAGGACCGTTCTGCCCAACCTTAAGGAATGCGTGATCATTCATAATGCCTTTCTGTTCGCTGGCAGTTAATTGCAGGCATCACTTTTTTGCATTCCGGAATGCAAACCACACTGGATCTGCATTCTTCTTCGCTTTCATGTGTGTTCTCAGCTAGTACCTGCACGCTGAGCATCATCCCTTAAGCTATTTTCTTTATTGCTGTACTAAAAAGATGGAGACCAGGTTTGCATGGATGAACACTCTTACACAACATATGTCATTAGACCCAGAGCTGGAGTCTTCTATGTTTATCCGATGACAAATATATATTGAGTTTTTTAAAATTATGCCTCTTATAGGAACATGGGAAGCTGCTGTAAACTGAGTCAGAGCCTTGGGGCCTGTCTACACACAGTCGTCGGGGCGCCCTGAAGGCGCTTCAGGGCGCCCCGAAACTCCTAGTGTAGACACCTGTTCAGAAGAGATGGAGGAAGAGGCGGCGGCGGTGGCGAAAAGTTCCCAGGGCTCGGCGGCTTCGCTGGTGAGTCCTTGCCGCCGAGCCCAACTCCCCGCCGGCCTCCTGCTGCCGGCGAAAGAGCCACCCGGGTTGGAGAGCTCGGCGGAAGCTGAGCTCTCCGACCCGGGTCGCTCTTACCCCGGCAGCAGGAGGCCGGTGGGGAGGCGGCGGCGGCAAGGATGCGGCCAGTTCCCCAGCTGCCGCCTCCTCCGTCTCTTCAGCTGCCATCTACATCATCGTTTTGGGGTCGTACTGGGGGCGCATGCATGCGCCTTCAATACGGTGTGTGGAAGGGGCCTTGGTCCATCTAGCCCTGTATTGTTGGCACTGGCTGGCAGCAACTGCTTTCCTGGGAGTAAACTCTATTGTACTCAGTGGGACTTACTTTTGAGTCATCTTGTAAGATTTCCAGATAATGCATTTTGATTTCTAGCACCTTTGCCTGACAACATCCTTAAACTCATAATGATGAATCAACTACGATTAAAAATAAAAACTACCCCCTGCAAGGCATAAGACCCCTGGATTATGATGATATAATAAATAGATGATAAAATAAATAAAGCCATGCATTAGTTGAGTTGTGCTGTTAAATTGTCTGTGGTGGTCACTGACGTTCTAAGTTTTATGGGGTGGTTGTATTTTCGTTTGAGCAATGTTTTAGCTGTTCTAAATTTTGTATGTTCCAACAAAATTAGAAGTTGCCTTGAATCTTTTTCAGAGGGGTGTCTAATGGCACAATCGTATTCCTGTTTGTTTCCTTCAACATGGATAGGGCTGCACCATAAGAAATGTAATACGTACTCTAACGACAATAATATACTGCCAGTATGTGAAAGATTTGAAATAATCAGCTCTAAAAATGCTAATAATAGTAAAAGCTCTTGTGATAAACGGGAAAAGCTATCAGGTTATCTCAGCCTAAGGAAATGCAGCATGTGCGAAATGGCTCTGAAAGACGTTATGAATGAAGAACATTGGAGTAGAGATTAGAAAAAGCGCCACTCGGCTGCCAGATGTGTGGACAGTGACAGGAGTCCTTGCCGCCGAGCCCAGAGGCTTCGGCTCTGGTTGGGACATTCCTACCTTCTGTTCTGTGACAAGTGACTGGACTGCCTTCTCATTCAATGCAGCTGCTCTTGCGTAATCCTACTCGGACTTTGCTAGCTGCCCACCTGCAAGAATCACACTTCTCAAGTTTCACAGTCCGCATTTGGGCCAGCCAAAACGCCGCAAAAGCTTCTGCATGTCTTTGGGTTCTTTAGAACTCTTCGTCAAGGCCATGTGGTCTAAGAAGCAGGTGATGTGGGGGAAGAACAGAAAGGTCCAAAAACTGGGCCAGATGTTGTGGCTAGCACTGCATTTCAGCCCCAATCTCAAAAATGGAGATGCCATACTGATAGGTGATGGTAGGTATCGGATTATAACAAGCGTTCCGGGACAAGGAAGCAATGGGTGATTCCTGTTTCTGAAAACAAAAGGCCCTTTGTAACACAGACCTGCTTCTTGCTCTGGGTGAAACACAAAGGCTCCTTGATTCTCCCTGTCTGGATGCTGAATACCGAAGATCCTCTTCAGTGTTTTGTGAAAAATGACCTAGCTGTTATTGGCTCATTTCAGACAACGGTGGTTTTAGAACTCCACAGTGGAGTTCTTACATCACTGTTGAGAAATGTGTTGGCTTGTGGGAAAACTCCATGTAATAGAAAACACTCCCTGCACAATATCCGCGCTGTGCAGGGGAGAGTTCCTGCACAACCATTGTGTGGCGTGTTCCGTGGAGTTTTCTGTTACATTGAGGAATGACTTACGGGATACCATTGGGAGGGCCAGGGGAGAAGAGAGGGCAGAGGAACTGTCAATCAAACATCACGATGGAGTTTACTCAACTGCATGGTAGTCCTGTATACAGTATTTTAAAAATAAATACACCTTTCCCTCACCATGGGCGACTTGAGGAATGGTTATGCACGAATCTCATTTGTCTCATTTATTAAAAACTCGTTAGAGGAATATACAGTTGAGTCTTCCTCCTGAGAGGTAGCGTCTCCTACCATTGATTCTCTGAAGGCACCATTTGGTGTACCATCATTTTCGTTTAAAAATGAGATTGCGGTATCTGGATCTATCCAGTACTCATTCTCAACTAAATCTGTTTCTCCTGACTTAAAGTCATAATAATCCAATATTGATTTCTGGACTAGGTTGGGCAGAGGTTCCTTACATGAGTCTTTCCGAAGCTGGGCTCGGCTGTTGACCATGTTATATGATGATATCTTAATACTGATTTAATGAGCCTCGTGTGGCGCAGAGTGGTAAATCAGCAGTTTCTGCAGCTGAAACTCTCCCCATGGCCTGAGTTCGATCCCAGCGGAAGCTGGTTTCAGGCAGCCAGCTCGGGTCGACTCAGCCTTCCATCCTCCCGAGGTTGGTAAAATGAGTACCCAGTTAGCTGGGGGAAAGGTAATAATGGCCAGGGAAGGCAACGGCAAACCACCCCGCTATAAGGCCTGCCAAGAAAACATCAGCGAAAGCTGGTGTCCCTCCAAGGGTCAGTAATGACTCAGTGCTTGCACGAGAGGTTTCTTTCCTTTTTTCCTAATACTGATTTACGAGTTATCAACTTTCAGTGTTAGAAGGAAGTAGGGGAGAAGGGAAAACAACACTAGAAAACTTCTGAATTGAAGCTGAATAGGGACAATTTATAGAAATCTAACAAGTCTAGAAAGTCTTGAACCACGGCCACACTAACAATTCAAAGTTTGGGGTGTGGCCGATAAAATACCCCCCAAAATAAACAGAATCAATAATATCAGTAATCGATAATAATAATAATAGCTTTAACACAGTCTTAAAACAAATAAAACTCAAATTCTAATCTTAGGAATATGTCATATAAAATGAAGTTAAAAATTAAAAGTGCATTTCTAAGTGTACATACATTAACCTTATTTACATCTTCGCAACCCGACACTCCCGTCCATCCACATTTATAACTGAAGTGAGTCCTAGGCGGGTATGGAGCACTCTGAAGCAATAATGGTTCTTAGATTGGCTCACTTCTCTCTTCCCTTAATGGTTGAGTTTTTTCTTGAAAGGTCCAGCAGGAGTGAAATTCGGAAATTCCGCCGGGCCGAGTCTCATTTGAACAAGTAAAGAGCATGCACCGTCCTTTAAAACGAACGTATGGAATTCATTCTGGGTGCCAGGGTGGATAAAAATCAATGATATTTTTTTAAAATTTTATTATTATTATTTTAATTTAAATCTGATTTTTTTTTAATAAATTGCTTTTTGCGGAAAAATCTATCTAAAGATAGTTTTCTATTTAAGATACTTTATAGTCCAAAGGTTATTCATCATGAAATAAGGATTAGTTTTTAATTATGTAGCATGAGGCTGTATATTCATGCAATGTTTACATTTTTTGGTAAATGAATTCCATTAATCCATTCGCAATGTCATGCCCTTCCAGAGGTTTCTGTAAGATTATTGGGCATTTTTTCTATCTAGAAGATATTATCACAGCTACTTGGTTTTACAGTTCTCAAAACTGTGAATTTGTGTCTGCAGAGATCACGTTCGTTTGCAAATCTATGTACACAGAATCATCCCCTTACCTCTTCAGTGCTAAGTTTCAAAAAAAAATCAATGAATAGAAAATTCAATGAATAGAGTGCACTTTTGGGGTGGGGTGGGGTGAAGTCACATGATTAAATCGAGTCTTTCTGAGTAGTGATTTAAATCGTGATTTAAATCAAATTGATTTAAATCAAATCCACCCTGCTGGGTGCTTCTGTTTCTCATGGTGGTTTTTTTTGTGTGTGTTCTCTCCGTCTTTCTCTCTGATGGTGTTGTGTGTTCGATGCCCTTGCAGGTTCTTGAACATCCCCGAACGCCATGCCGGGCTTGAGATGTTCCCGAGCGCATCAGAGGTGAGCTCAGCATGAAGTAGCTTTTGACCTCACCTGTCAGGATGACCAAAGCGCGTCTCTTCCGCCTTTCGGTGGTGGTGGGTTCCCTCTTCATGATTCTGCTGATCATTGTATATTGGGACAACGTAGGGACCGCTCACTTCTACCTGCACACCACGCTCTCCAGGCCCCACGGGGTGCTGCCCACAGTGGTTCGGGAGGACGGCCAAGGGTCTTTGTCAGATGTCGATGACTTCTTGGAGAACCTCCTGACTTCTGACCTAAAACAGAACGTCGATCTTGGTCGGAAAACGGAAACGCCGCCCTTGCACGCCTCGAGCCGCCCCGTAGACGGCAACTTGGAAGAGAACGTCCGGGGCTACGATTGGTCCACTCGTGATGCCGGCCTGATCCTGGACCAAAAGAAGCTGCAAGCAGAGAGGCGGAAGACCCTGCGGGAACTGTGTGCCAACTCCAGCTTTGCCTTCCCGACCAAGGAACGCTCATTCGACGACATACCCAACTACGAGCTCAACCACCTCATTGTGGACGACCGCCACGGCGTCATCTACTGCTACGTCCCCAAAGTAGCGTGCACCAACTGGAAGCGGGTGATGATTGTCCTGAGTGAGAGTTTGATGGACCAGGGCGTTCCCTACGTTGACCCCTTGGACATTCCCCGGGAACACGTCCACAACACCAGCACCCACTTCACCTTCAACAAGTTCTGGCACCGTTACGGCAAGTTTTCCCGCCATCTCATGAAGATCAAGCTGAAGAAGTACACCAAGTTCCTCTTCGTCCGCGACCCCTTCGTCCGGCTCATCTCGGCCTTCCGCAGCAAATTCGAGCTGGAGAATGACGAGTTCTACCGCCGTTTCGCCATCCCGATGCTGAAGCTGTACGCCAACTACACCAGCCTCCCGACCTCGGTGAGCGAGGCCTTTGGGGCGGGCTTCAAGGTCTCCTTCTCGGATTTCATCCAGTACTTGCTGGATCCTCGGACAGAGAAGCTGGCCCCGTTCAACGAGCACTGGAGGCAAGTCTACCGCCTCTGTCACCCGTGCCAGATCGAGTATGACTTCATCGGCAAGCTAGAGACACTGGATGAAGACTCCGCTCACCTCTTGCAGCTACTCAAGGTGGACCACCTGCTCCGCTTCCCTCCCAGCTACCGGAACAGGACAGCCAGCAGCTGGGAGGAAGACTGGTTTGCCAAAATCCCCGTGGCTTGGCGGCAGCAGCTGTACAAGCTCTACGAGGCGGACTTTGTACTCTTCGGTTATCCCAAACCGGAAAGCTTGCTTAAAAACTGAACGAGAGGTTGCTGGGGGGGACAAGAGAGTATTCAAAATACCCAAAGAACCCTCTTTCTTTTTTTGCAGAATAAGAACGTCCCTCTGCCTATGTGGACATACTTAAATTGACGTACTTAAGGCTCAATCATATGCATGGTTAGACAGAAAAAAGGCCTGTAATATACGGCTGGCGTGCTGGGTGTTGTAGGCCTTTCTCTGTCTCTCTAAACATGCGTAGGGTTACGCCCTTCAAAGGGTACCTTTTTTCCTACGGCATTTCACACACCCTGTCGCTTGCTCGGATGCAAGACAGCCGAACCACCCACTGAGGGGTTTCCTCTCCTCCTCGCCAGCCTCTTTGGTTTCCTTTCAGTGGATCCTCTTGTTTTGCCGTTGGGAGAGAAGTTTGTCCATTCCCCCGACTGTATTCTTTTGGATGCTTTTTACTATTGCATTTTCTAAAAAAAAAAACACCAAACAAAAACACAAAAACGAACGAACAAAAAACAAACATGGAACGAAAAGAAAGAATTAATATATTAAAAAATATTTAATACAAATCCTGTTGTGGAAAAAGGAGAGTAAAAAGGACGCACCGTCTTTTGTTTCTTCTGAGCAGTTTCTGGGGTGTCATGTCTGGGGTGCTGTGGACCAGGGGGTGTTGAACCTTAAAGCTGGGGGCGAAGTCCAGCCTAACTGGAGTCTCAGTCCACCCTTCTGGGGTTCACAAGAAGGCCCCTATCTTTTTGCCCTGATTGCCAACAGTTCGTTGTTTTCCCGGCTTTTGCATGCCCCCCCTTCTAAAATGCCGTTCCTAAAGCTTCGTTATTAGCAGTAAGAGCGTCACGCTAGAATATGCTGGTAGTTCGGCCCCGCCCCTTCCCCTTTGGCTCCGCCCACCACTGGAATGTGGCCCTTGAGAGCTTCTCTGAAATTGAATGCGGCCCTCGGCCTTAAACAGGTTCGGTGTCGTTACAGGCGGTCGTACCCCTTTATTTAGCAAAGTTGGGATAACAACCATAAAATACTTGCTTTTCTATATAACTCATTTATTTCATTTCTATGCTGCCCAACAGCTGAAGCCCTCTGGGCAGTTCACAAAAATGAAAACCGCAAGTAACAGCATAAAATATCATATGAAAGCCTAAAACGGCACCATTGGGCCTGTTCAGACAACACACTAAGCCACGGTTAGGCCGCTAACCCTTTTTGTAGTAAATGGTTAGTGAACTGCGGTTATGTAGCCACCCGACACGCTAAGCCATAATGTTGAGATCAAAATGCTTAACCGCTGTGGTTAGCGTGTCGTCTGAACAGGGTCTACTTGTTTTACAGTTCACATCGCCATGGCCTGAGGAAGAAGATAATCCTCCCTTCCCCAGTAATTTTGGTTGTCCTCCCCCCTCCCCCCTGGTTTTCCAGCTCTATAATCGCGTTTTCTGAGATCTGCTGCCCAGAACTGCACACAGTCTTCCAAATGTGGCTGCACCCTCGATTTGACCAAGGCTGTTCTAATACCTAGGGTGACCATATGAAAAGGAGGACAGGGCTCCTGTGTCTTTAACAGTTGCATAGAAAAGGGAATTTCAGCAGGTGTCATTTGTCTGCATGTCACACCTGGTGAAATTTCCTCTTCATCACAACATTTAAAGCTGCAGGAGCTATATTGCAGCTATACTGTGACCAGATTTAAAAGAGGGCAGGGCACCTGCAGCTTTAACTGTTGTGATGAAGAGGAAATTTCACCAGGTTCTCCATATATACAAATAACACTTCCTGAAATTCCCTTTTCAATACAACTGTTAAAGATACAGGAGCCCTGTCCTCCTTTTCATATGGTCACCCTACTAATACCCCTTACCTTTTGCATTTGCCTTTTTCACATGGTTATTCGAACCAGGGTTTACTCGCCATCAGCTTAAATGTCAGGCTGGTTGTGGCTTGTGCAAATTATTATCATCATCATCATCATTATTATTTACATTTCTATACCACCCTCCTGTTCTGTCTTGTTTATAATTGCGTATGCCATGTGGCCTTTGCCTGGACGTGTGCAGCATTAACACACCAGTGGCACATCTATTCTGGCCACAGACCTGTGGTATGGCAATGTCGTACATGAATGACTAAGTTCATCGTTTTGATGGCTATGGGCTCCCTCCAGTATCCGAGGGAGTAAGCCTGTGTGCACCAGTTGCTGGGGAACATGGGTGGGAGGGTGCTGTTGCACCATGTCCTGCTTTGTTGGTCCCTGGTCGACAGCTGGTTGGCCACTGCGGGGACAGAGTGCTGGTCCCTTGGTCTGATCCAGCAGGGCTCTTAAGTTCTTTTCAACACAACATGGGATGTGTATGTGGCCTTATTGATGAAGACAGATGCTCCTGTGCATTGGAGAAAGAGAAGTGAGCGGTGCTCTTTATTTCTTGAAACTCTCTGCTTAGCACGCGAGAGCTTATGTTGGCTGACTTACGTCTTAGCTCATTGCAGATGGTGCTCTGAGATATTGCTACGAACTGGAGGGATTCCTGGCTGCCACGTTTTTGCACTAGCCTTGCCTTTGACGAGCCAGAGAGACAAAATGTTTTGTCCTTAATCCTTGGGCCGGGGACGTCGTTTTGCCCTCCACATTGTATCACCTGCTCCTCAAACAACAGATCAGCATAATCTTGCTGATAGGAAACAACCTGAGAATGCCAAGATGTGTGTAGAAATCGAATCCAGGCAACCCAGATGGTATATGTTTAATTCTTTGGCTCGTGCGGGCGTGTTTACTCTGTTTCCTAAAAGATTGTCTTGGAACAGCTACGCTTCACAGCACATTACATGGCTTTGCGGCTTTCCTCGCCCATCCAGATCTCAACGTGAAATCAAGGGGAGTTTTTGGCAAAACAGGTTTGGGTTCCTGTGAGCACAGAGGTCAAACTTGCCTTCCCCCTCCCCGCCCCGTGATCGTGGTTAGCGCTTTCGTGAGGCTGCAGATGTGAATTCCTAGCAGCCATGTATAAAGAAAAGAAGTACTGATGGCGTGTCTAGCCTAGTATTCTGTCTCTGGGAGTGATCCAATTGAGATTCTTCAAGTTGGTTGAAGAAGCCAAATTACCAGTAGAGGACTACGGGAAATGGGAACCAGCTTTGACTTTGGAAGGGCCATAATTATAACATTTATATCAGGAGTCGGCAGATTTTGGGACTCTGGAAGCTATGTTCCACCCTCCACAGGCCATGCTCCTTCTGATCCTCTGGAATTCAGAGGTGTGGTGGAAAACACTGATGGAGGCTGCAAAGGGACAATTTTGCTTGTTTTCCAGCTAAATTGGTTCTTTGCAACCTCCACTGCAGTCTGTTGGCAAAATTCAGCTGACAAGGGGTGGGCAAATTTTGTTGATATGGGAGCTGCAACAGAGGCTGGGGTGGGTGAGGGCTGTTGCGTATTGCCCAACCTGATTTATATCTTTGAGGCTTCATAGAATCATAGAATAGCAGAGTTGGAAGGGGCCTACAAGGCCATCGAGTCCAACCCCCTGCTCAATGCAGGAATCCACCCTAAAGCATCCCCGACAGATGCTTGTCCAGCTGCCTCTTGAAGGCCTCTAGTGTGGGAGAGCCCACAACCTCCCTAGGTCACTGATTCCATTGTCGCACTGCTCTAACAGTCAGGAAGTTTTTCCTGATGTCCAGCCGGAGTCTGGCTTGAGCCCGTTATTCCGTGTCCTGCACTCTGGGAGGATCGAGAAGAGATCCTGGCCCTCCTCTGTGTGACAACCTTTTAAGTATTTGAAGAGTGCTATCATGTCTCCCCTCCATCTTCTCTTCTCCAGGCTAAACATGCCCAGTTCTTTCAGTCTCTCCTCATAGGGCTTTGTTTCCAGACCCCTGATCATCCTGGTTGCCCTCCTCTGAACACGCTCCAGCTTGTCTGCGCCCTTCTTGAATTGTGGAGCCCAGAACTGGACACAATACTCTAGATGAGGCCTAACCAGGGCCGAATAGAGAGGACCCAGTACCTCACGCGATTTGGAAGCTATACTTCTATTAATGCAGCCCAAAATAGCATTTGCCTTTCTTGCAGCCATATCGCACAGCTTGCAATCATTCAAAGTGCTGGAGCTCTCTGACAGTTCCAAGAGTTTTGCCCTTTTGGGTGGGCTGTTAAGATCTTCCTTTTGAGACGGGCCTCTTTATTGGTCAGTTGAATGCCAGCTTTCACTTGCATTCATTTATTGTTTTGAAATATTTCTTTACTGCTGTTCATGTGAAAATTTCACGGCTGTTTACAGTTTAGAAACAACCAACCACAAAAACAACCAGCGAGGTCTACTTTTGCGTTGCCTCCAAACTTGCCTCTGAAACTGATGGTCTTGAAAGAAGGGCCTCTTCCGAAGATCTTAAGAAATGGGCAGGCTGGTTCCAAGTCGAATAGGGCTTTAATAATAAATAACATTTTAAGATATAACTTGTCACAAGACTTTGGAAAGCTCAGAGGGGGATTAAAGGCTTCTCTGCACTGAGGTGTTTTGTCCCGCAATTTTACTGGGGCTTCTGCTCCCGGATTTTTTGCGGGATTAAGCTCAACCCTTTATATGAGCTTCTCTTCACCCTCCCCTTTTCCCTTTCACCTGCAAGTTCTATATGTTTCATTACACAGCCACTAGATGGCACTGTTATATAGCATCACTTCCTCTTTCCACGGACAAATACAGATGATTATTAGCTCATTATTTCCGTTTTGAAGAAAGCCGTGGAAATGCTTGGAAAACACGAGAGAGGCACTGGTTGTCGGGTGTCATGTAAAAGATCACAAACCTCAGTAAGTAAGCAAACTCAATCACAGGATAAAAGCCCCATGTGGAAAAGCCTTAGGTGAGCTCTCGGAAGAAGAGATTTCCACAGCATCGAGACAGCAACAGAAAGGACTCTTGCTGAAGAGATTTACTTTGTATCGTACCTCAAGATGGAATATGGAGCCAGGCCCCATCAGAATATCTCCGCTGAGGGCTGTGGGATACTCGTATATGTTCCCTGAGATTAGCAGCAACAGCAGGTCAAGATTGCTTCCATAGGGCAGCAAAGGCACCACACTGTACAGAGTGCCATCCTAGATGGTGCCTCGCTGCTTCAGTACTCAGGAAGGGAAATATTTCTCGAGTTCTAAATACGTCTCTGCCAGTGCCCTGATGGTATAGTTTACCCACGATGCAAAGCTGCACACGCAAAGCTCTCTGTTCTTGTGCAGCTGCCAAAACCTGGAATTTGTGAATCATAACCAAGAAAAATGTGAGCAAAACAAGAACCTTGTAAGCTTTCAGAACTTGAAAGGAAATAAACAAGGGCTCGCTTGTCAGAAGGGTTTTCTGAATGTGCTGGCTTCTGGCGGGGGTTACATTTTAAAAATAAAATAAAAATAAAGACGCGTTTAACTGGCAATGGAAACATTGAGGGGGGAATAAACCTTCCTTTAAAAAATGAGTCAGGAACTTTACTTAAGGCTGAAGTATGTAGCCAATGCACAGAACTGGAGACGAGGAAATCTGAGTGTTGCAGTGCTCGATATGGGATTTTATATTGCTGTTATTAATGTTTCCTGATTTAAATAGTCATGGTGCTTTCCAGATGCACATAAGAAAAAAGAAGAAGCAGGTCTCTGCCCCAAGTAGCTTACAGTATAAATTCCAATAGCTGGGGAGGCAAGGTTAATAAGGGATGCATATGAACGAATGCAGTTGCACACCCATTTCAGTTGGAAGTTGAATTTTGGTTAAACTTTCTGGAGATTTTAAGTGAAGTCGCAAGGTAATTTCATCAGAGCCACCTTGGAGAGCAAGGTTGTGGTGTGTGTGTGTGTGAGAGAGAGAGAGAGAAAGCAGAGATTTATAGCAGCGGAACGTCAAATTGAGTGTGTTGCTTGCCTGTGTCTGCAGGAATGCAAACTGGATGGAAGAAATTTGACTGGAATAGATTCTTGTTTTGCTTGGATCTTTCTTGGGACGGAAAAACAGGAGGGGCAGTTCGAGAGAGCCGCAAAACCAGCATGACGCAAGTAGGGAGTGCAGCTAACCCAGCAGTCAATGAGGGATGAGAGCAGCAAGGCTGGGGAAACAGGTCCCTAGTCTATATATTTTGGGAATAGAATTTGGGGTTTAACAGGAGCCAGGAGGACCCAACAGGCTTCAACCTTGGGATCCAGTTTGAACGCTAGACGAGGCTGCTAATCCGTTGTCTCTACTTCTGGTTTCGTTGTCGAATTCAGTTCGGAACTCTACACAAAGAGTGTTTCCTGTCTTTCTTGTCTTTCCACTACAGTGGTATATGAGAATAACGCAATTGCCCTAATAGTGACTTGCACTTTCTTTCAGTTCTTTTTAAAAAAGGATTTCCCCCACTCCAACGCCCTCCTTGAAAGAGCTCCTAATAAACAAGTGAAACTGGAGGGTCATGACATCTAAAGCCCCCTATAAACAACTGGGAGTAAGGAATGGCAAGCACACAATGAAAATGTGTATAAAAGTCTTAGCAACCATATACCCTGCCCCAGAATTAGCTGGGATTCCTTTCCACTTGTTCCTGCAGGCTTAGGGAAGAATATCTCTGTGCATATGCAAAGCGTCTTTGCTTCAAGACTAACCAAGGCTTCGTCTGAGCCATCTGGAATGATAACAGCAAGTGGGATTATTGCGGTGTATCCTCCCTCTGTGAGGGGGTGCTCCTGGTTCTATCCTGCCAGCCAGGACTTCTTCCAGGATAATTCCATTCCACAAAACCCACCTTATTTTCCATTTTTCTTTCCCCAACGACTCAACATTCTGTAGTTACTGAGCATGCTCAGTCCACATTGTGTCGAATATTTGGGGGGCAGGGGCAAGGCTGCCCACTTGGGCTTTTTAAAGGGTTTGTTTGAGGGTTGGTGTTGCTTTTTTAACAACTTCTTCAAACCTTGGGGTTTCCCTGAGCAGGTTGATCCCTCCCTCTTTTTCCTCAGTGGCTCCATTACAGCTACACAGCCATCGGCACTCACCACCTGAGTTCACCGCTAGAAGGAGTGGCATTAACGCATGTGTGTGTGCGCGCGCATGAGTGATGAATGCAAAACATGTCTTTCCTGGCTCAGAAATATGAATTTGGACGGCTTGCAATGTTGACCTCAAAAACGAGGCCAGCGTTATGAGCCTGGAAGTTCTTCTCTGGCTCAGATGTTAATCTGTGCTGGCAAAGGCCGTAAGTCTTCTCTCCATGTTCCCCGCCTCACACGCACACACTCACAAAAGTTCAAAAGAAGCTATTGTAGAGGTTTAGAAATCTCAAGGCAGAATCCAAAGCATGTGCAGATAGGAAAAAGGTCTACAATTCCCGGCAATTCCCAGCTGGCATGCATGCGAAAAGGTCCTACAGCTCCCAGCATTTCCCCTCCAAAATAACACGGGTGCACATCTAGACAGAAAAAAAGCCCTTCAACTCTCAACATTCCCATATCTATCTATCTATCTATCTATCTATCTATCTATCTATCTATCTATCTATCTATCTATCTATCTATCTTGTCCTGGGAGCTCTCCGACCTGGGTGGCTCTTACCCCGGCAGCAGGAGGCCAGCGGGGAGGCGGCGGCGGCAAGGACGCGGCCGGTTCCCCAGCCTCCTCCTCCACCGCCTCTTCCTCAGTGTCTTCTTTCTCTGTCTACACCCTCGTTTTGAGGACGCACTGGAGGCGCAAGCGCCTTCAGTACGACGTGTAGATTCCCTCCGTATAACAGCTAGAGGGGATTGCTTTCATGAGAATTGATGGTGGGTGGTTGTGTCTTCTGGCTGCAAGCCATTCCTCACTTGCTTAGTTAAGGGGGCTGAGGGAAGTTTGAACGTAGCCAGCAAGAAAGGCAGGAATCTGAGGTCTTTCCCCATGTTTAGCAAACATCCCGCAGCCTTACTGGGGCTTTGTCTCCTGGAATCTTCCGATCAGCAAAATGCACACACTCCCACCCTTTTTTCTGTTGCCAGTTCCTTCCCTAGAATAAGAGAGCACCATCTAGTGGCAGAATTATAGCGCTATGCCAGCTTTACACGCTGGGGACATCCTGCAATTATTTGCAATTATTTTAAACACCTTGCTTTATCTCTGTTGTTGTTGTTTTTAAAGTGAGATTACTGGGGGAAATCATGGAAGACATCCTGGAGGTTGACAGTGTCATGTAAAGGACCTACAAACTTCTATCAGTGGCCACCATGAGCGTGCAATAAATCACTTATGTAGAGAAGCTTAAACATCATTGCAGTCAATCTGGGACTTGGCAGTCCCTTTAGAGTTATCTTCAGATTCAATGGGAGAGCGAAGTAATAAATGGTCTCTTTGTGTCATGTCTAACCCTACTGCCCCTGTTTGGGGAGAGGGTGTTTCAGGTAATCAATCAGAATCAGATTCAGACCTAGAGGAGGTGGCACCAGACACCAGCCAGCCTGTACCAGTGGGGGAGGAAGCTTTCATGGGCGATTCACCAGCTTGGAGTCACCCCTCTCCAGAGCTTATCTCCTCAAGGCCAAATCCTACAAGCTCAGTGGGAAGTGAGCCTTCTTCCGGAGGAGAGCTCCCCGATAAGCTAGCTGATGCTAGGGTCCACCGGACGCTAAAACGCACAGAGTGGAAGGAAGGTGTGAGAAAGTCGGTCCAACTAGAATTGTGCCAGAACCCGCTTCCTCACCAAGCTCTCTGAAGTTACGGGCGTTTGGGAAGGGGCTTCCTGTTCTCCTTGGTCGGACAATTGTCTCGCTTAGTTTGTATAGTTTTGCCTAGAGGGAAGTTTCCAAGAGATTAGACTCTCTTCAGGTAGAAGTGATGTTTGCTGCTTCATAACAGCTTTGTGGATTACCTAGCAGGTCTCATAATTGATCTCCCATCAAAAGCAGGAGCTTTCTGAGAAACACAACACTTTTCAAGGCCGGCGAAATTCCATGCCGCATATTGGGAAACGGCGCACTCTTCTTAACGCACAGTGATGTCTCCTGGGAACGTGGACCAACCTCCTCGATGCAAAGTCAGGGCAGCTGGAGGACAAACCCCTGGTGTCTTGTGGATGAAGCCTGCTGACTTCGAAGTGTCCCTTGTGTCCATGAAGTACATTTCTCCTTTGTGGCCTTGGTTGCATTACACTTAATAAAAGCAACACTGTGAAGTGCTGCATTAATTTTTCAGCAATCTGGCATGAATGTATTTCGGTAGGGTGATCAAATGCAAAAGAGGGGAAGAAGGTCTTGGACCTGCCAGGGTCACCTTTTAAGGAAAAGGACAGGAGCGGGACACATCAACTTTCCTCACTGAGATGACCATGGGGTCAACTCAGACCACGTGTGATTATTTCTTGTGGAGACTTGTATTTCTGGTGCATTGGTTCCATACATCAAGGCTGCCATACTATACACACTTAACTGGGTTTTCCTTCAGACAAGACAGTCTTCTTGTTTCTTTCGTGAGAGCTGTACCAATTGTCCGCATTTCACAAATGACTCTACCCCTTCAGCAATTAGGCTATTAGTGAAGATTCCATAATGGCAGCTTTGTCTAATGTTGGAGTGAGATCACATGGTGAAGCGAGGGAGCGACAGACAAAATAAAATGAAAATGAAACATCTGGCAGCTTATACACAAGGTTGTATTATTTGTAAGATGGTTGGAGAATGCAACTCACCTGCAGAAAGTCAAAGGAACTTAGTAGTGGTGTATTATTTGCTTCCAGTCATAACTGGGTCATATTCTGCACAAAATACTTTATAACAGGGAAAATCTGGAACTTTTGGGGAGCAGGGAAGTCATAATACCTACTAATCAAAACCAGGGAATAAAATATGGCAAAAAGAGAACAGAACTGTAGCTGCAATTGGATAACTCAGACTTTTCCAGCCTAGTGCCCTCTATTGGCCATGCTAGCTGGAAATTATGGGAGTTGGAGTCCAACATCTGGAATGCACCAGGTTGGAGAAGGTGGGACTAACCATTTGTTCTTTAAGGCAGGGTAGAGAACCCTTCAGATGTTGTTGGACCACAATGCCTAGTATCCCTAACCATTGGCTATGCTGGTTGGGCTGATGGGATCTGTAGTCCACACGGTGCCCACCCTTTCTTGAAGGTCAGGGCCTGACTTTTTTATAGGATACTTTTATGGTTACATGTCAGGTTTGAGAACTGGTGATCCACTGTGGTTATCAGACTGGGCTCATTTCTCTCCAGTTCGTTCTTCCGTAACAAATTCACCAGATGGCCGTTGAGATGTTCTTTTCTGATAGCCGTCCAACCCCACTTTGCCCCATCTGCAAAAAGTGGATAATAATGTGTGTGTTTCTCCCTGCAGGAGTGTCATCAGGGCAACTGCAATAACGTATCTGAAGTCAGGGTATTTGATGTGTTAGTACTTCGCAAATTCCTGTGCAAAATGACCTCACCTGTATCTCACCTGTTCATATTTGTTGTTGTTTATTCGTTCAGTCGTTTCCGACTCTTCGTGACTTCATGGACCAGCCCACGCCAGAGTTTTCTGTCGCCACCCCTAGCTCCCCCAAGGTCAAGTCTGTCACCTCCAGATTATCATCCATCCATCTTGCCCTTGGTCGGCCCCTCTTCCTTTTGCCTTCCACTTTCCCTAGCATCAGCCTCTTCTCCAGGGTGTCCTGTCTTCTCATTATGTGGCCAAAGTACTTCAGTTTTGTCTTTAATACTATTCCCTCAAGTGAGCAGTCTGGCTTTATTTCCTGGAGCATGGACTGGTTTGACCTTCTTGCAGTCCAAGGCACTCTCAGAATCTTCCTCCAACACCACAGTTCAAAAGCATCTCTCTTCCTTCGCTCAGCCTTCCTTGTGGTCCAGCTCTCGCAGCCATAGGTTACTACGGGGAATACCACTGCTTTAACTATGCGGACCTTTGTTGTCAGGTTGGGGAAGCCAGGGTTAGAGTGTCGAACTAGGCCTGAAGAGACCCAGGTTCAAATTCCCACTCAGTCGTACAGCTAGACAAAGAAAAAGGGTAGAGTGACACACTCATTGTCTAGGGAAGACACTTCTTGGTTCATTTTGAACCCACTTTTCTCGCTATTCCCTGAGGCAGAAGGCTGTTTTAGGTGGAGACAGTTTGGGAGCTCTTATCAGTGTTGAAATAGGACTTCATTCCTTAGAACGGAGCCAGCCGCATCCACAAATACAAACAAACAGTAGTAAGGGATCTCTTTTCATAGTATTAGTTCTTCGTGTAAGAAGCTTCCATTTTAATTCCCCTGCATCCAAGTTGTGTATTTGCCCACCTACTGTTCTTTCTGTTCTACTGGAGGGGGGGTGGATTCTGGTGCTTAAAACAATCCCATCTGGTGCTTGATCATTCTGTGACTCAGTCCTGAGAGAGCTTTTCACAGCCATGTGCTTTTGTCTCCAGGCAAATACACCCCCACCCCCTGTGTACTTTCCTCTCTGGCAGAATTTTATCTCCCTAATATTTCCTGCAGTGTAAACATCTATTGGATCACCAGAAGATTGTGGAATTAAGTTTAATTCCCTTATCGCTGCACTTAATCGTACCAAACCTGTTGAGACACATTTGCGTAATTGCCCCCCTGACCCCTGCTTTTCCTGATAGACTTTGGAAAGAGAATATTTAACTAGGGTGACCCTATGAAAAGGAGGACAAGGCTCCTGTATCTTTAACAGTTGTATTGAAAAGGAAATTTCAGCAGGTGTCATTTGTATATATGGAGAACCTAGTGAAATTCCCTCTTCCTCACCACAGTTAAAGCTGCAGGTGCCCTGCCCTCTTTTGTATCTGGTCACTCTAGTATAGCTCCTGCAGCTATAACTGTTGTGATGAAGAGGGAATTTCACCAGGTTCTCCATATATACAAATGACACCTGCTGAAATTCCCTTTTCTATGCAACTGTTAAAGATACAGGTGCCCTGTCCTCCTCTTCATAGGGTCACCCTAATTTAACCCTCCTGATGTTTCTTCGAAGAGCAGCATTCATAGCGGAGAACTTCTGTTTATCTGCATCCTGGCTGTAACATGAATAGACTCAAGGCTGTGCTTCTTGAGGCTCGATTCTGATGTTGCTACTTCTGCCTGCTTCCAGTTGCATCCGTAAGGGATGATTCACATGTTACTTTTTGATGCGGTGCTGTGAGGGGGCGGTCTCCGAATGCGTTGTGTGAATGTGACCTCGTGTGGCGAGAGCTGGTATCGACCGCGCCAAGAGTGGAGCAAAGGCTGGGATTTACCCTGGCAGGCTAAATTCTGGCTCTGGCCACACGAGGGTGCATTCAGACAACGTATTTGGCTACGCCAAACTGATACATGGGTTTTAACAGGTCAATGGTTCATGTGAGAACGAGACCTGAAGCACTTAGTAGAGCTTCCAGTGCTGAGGTTTGCTGCTTTAGTTCTTGATGGCATTTTAGCTAGCAAGGTGTATCAGGATCACCGAGCCCACCCCCTCTCCCGGCCTCTGACGACCAATGAGAGGTTGCCTTCCGCCCGGAAATGCCCCTTGACGTAGTGCCTGAGCGAGAATAGACAGGGAAGAGTCTCACTGACCTTGCTTGGCCAGGAAAAATGGGGGTAAGTCCCCGACTTTTCAGCTGGGGAAGTTCAGCTCTTTGCCCCGGAGTGACTCCGAATTGGTGGCTGCGTCATATAACTGACGCAGTGCAGATTCGGAACCATGCCGGGGCAAAGACAGTGTTAAGATAGCCTCTATGTCTTTGAAGAGCAATACCATACCTCTCTGCCCTATCTCAATGTTCTTTCCTTCCAGTTATCAGTTTGTCATTAAAACTCACACGTTTCCATGAAGCACGAATGAAGGAAATTCTTTCGCTGTTCTGTAAAGAATAAAAAAATCAGAAGAAGCACAGCATCCGGAAAATGCAGTAATGGCAATATTTATCTTCCAATATAAACTCTATAGAAGCAGCAGAGTGTGTGCAGTCCTAGTCTACTAGTAAATCAGAAGTAAGGCAGGAAATGGAGTTACTGCAACATAAAAAGGTCTCGAAAGGATTATAAATATGTGCAGCAGCCAAGTGGCCATCGGCACGTTCGCTCCTTGGGTCTTTCTGTCCACCTACATTTGGGCTCTGGCAAGAAGAAATAAAATACACAAGAAGTCGGCGGACTCCAAAATGGCAATTTTGGGCCTGGCTGTTGCCCAGCTCTGGAAAGGCGGCTGGGTGGCCACTTACTCATTGCCCCCAAAAGAAGACACCAATTTGCACTACATTTGCCTGTGAACCTTTATATATCTGGGTGCGAATTTAGAAAGAAGAACTTCACTTGGAATAGAATTACAGCGGACAAGACGGTCCCTTTGTGCCAGTTTCATCGGCTGCAGAGATGCTAACTGTGGATGGGTGTTTTCAAGGCCCCTGCTCCTTGGCAGCCCATCACACAGAATCCTACAATCCTAGAATTGTAGAGTTGGAAGGGGCCTCTAAGGCCATCGAGTCCAACCCCCTGCTCAGTGCAGGAACCCACCCTAAAGCATCCCTGACAGATGCTTGCCCAGCTGCCTCTTGAAGGTCTCTTGTGTGGGAGAGCCCACAACCTCCATAGGTAACTGGATCCATTGCCAAATAGAGGACACTTCCAAATAGAGAACTGACCTCTGTGAAGTAGGACACATGGGCAGCCTAGCCCTGGGCCAGTATTGTCATGCCATCTTTACTCCCGCAGGTAGGGGCAGATCTGGCTCCAGGTTTTGGAGGGCCCATGGCCAAGACAACCACAGTGGACTCCTCCCTCAGGGAGTCAACCTTCTTGCCACCATGGCCACCAGCTGCTTTTGCTCCTCACCTTCTTTCTCAGCTTTGCTGCCAGTTGTGGCTTGACAGGTAGCGAACCAAGGAACCAGGAGGCCACGGCATCGCCTCCTCTTCCTCCTCCTCACCACCACACCATTGTCTGGGCCAGAGTGAGAGGAAGGTGATCCATCAGGTTGCAATGTTGAAGAGGAAGAACAACTTCAGCGGATTCTTACCCATGGGCCCCTGCTGAGGTATGGGCCCTCAGCAGGCACCCTCTCATGCCTACCCTTGATACTCCGAGGCTGTGTGCCTTGCTTCCAATCTTGGGATATTGAAGAGATCCGCAATGGATTCAAATGAGTTTGGATTTCAATGAATCCAACTTGTGGATTCTGCAGCGGGCCGGCTTTTTCTGAGCAATGTGGATTCCATCAACTTGTGGACCGGTTTTTCACTGGGGGAGAGGCAGGGGGGAATTTGTGCCAGTAGAACGAAATCCTGGTTAAAAAATAACAAACCAGTTCCGTCAGTGAACAAGCGACCAAACAAAAGTCACTTGATTATGGGCGAAACCGAGACAGAACAGAAATAATAATAATAATAATAATAATAATAATAATAATAATAATAATAAATTTCTTACCCGCCTCTCCACTTGGATCGAGGCGGGGAACAACAATGAGTATAAAACACATTAAAACTGATTAGAAGCCATAGCATACATGATTAAAACAAAATCCACACGTCCCTAGGTGTACCCCAGAGTGTTTTGAGTAGTGCAAAGGATTCTGGGATAGGATTAGTTCAGGTGTGGCCGGCCACGGTGGAGGCAGTGCGCTAGGTGCAGGGCTTATAGCCCAAATGATCAAATGGAACAAAGGAGAACGATGAAACCTAACAGGGACTGCCCATGGCTCATAGGAAGAGTTGGAGCACATGCTTGATTTGAACAGGCTCCTTCCTCCGTAGGGGCGATCTTCTGAGAATCCAGCTGCGAAAGACTGTAAAAGGGAGCTGTGTTGGTTTCTGGTTGTTATGCTGCAAACGCTGTGAGATGGCGAGAGATCCCCACGTGCTAGACAGGAGGTCATAATTGAAATGAGACCTCAGGAAGGCAAGAAGAAAGGGAAAGAGGCCATTTGGGGCTCATCCCCTTGTTTCATGTCGGATGAGCACCGAGTTGCAAATTTGTCGGTTGCCTGTCAAAGCAATTAAGCAGGCGCCGGAAGCCCTTGATGCTCCCTTGGCGTGACAATGTCCTCTGAGCTTCGAATGCTCTTTCCACGCCCAGCCTGCCTGGTACTTGTGAAGATCTGGGAGGCAATATTTGGGTCTCGTGGGAAACAGAAAGCATTCCTCCTCCGCCCCCTGGCAAATGGCCCCTGCAACACGCTCTGGCGTTGTTTGCGTGCCACTGGATTAATTGTTTTATTAATTTAACTGTCCGAGCCTTTATCAGAACGCATTAGCACATACCTGCGAGCTTTAATGCACTTATGGCAAGTCTACTTCCTTCCCGGTAATTGCTTCAAGAAGTTTCCATGAGACCCGTTGTCTCTGGTGTGGCAGAGCGGCTGACTTTCAGGTTTATATTCCTCCCTACCACACCCCCACCTCCAATATGCTCTGGGTACATTTTGGTCTCTCCAGCGTGCTGTGTAACAGCTTACACGATTGCAACCGACCGGATAATGGCAAGTGCCTGTCTCAGCAGAGATTCGGCGCGTGCCATCCTGAGTGGCGTTTCGGAAAGTCCTTTGGCGATGGAGCGACAAAGCAGCCGCCATGCTCACCTGCTGTGGGATAAAACCCTGTTGATAAATCACTTCAGCCAAGGATGCCTGCATGGAAGGCGGATTCAGTAATCAACGAATGATGCAGGCGGTCCAGCGTCCCTCCTTCTAACTCATGGAAATGCAGGCGGTAGAGCTTCCCCAGCGGCTCTGAGAGAAGGATGTTGTGCTCCGGGGGGGGGGGGGGGGCAGCAAGAAAGCTTTGGACAGGGAATGCCACAAAAAGAAATGGATTGCATGACATCTCCAGGCATCATTGAGCATCCAGAGCCTCTGTTAAAGGCAATGGTGTGCGGATTGTAAAGCCCACTGGACAGAATTATTTCCCAGTGGGATGTAAAATAGTAATAACACTCAAACGATATGCATTCCCCCCCATGGATTAAAGCATGAAAATGCACTCGGAGGGAATTTGCAGATTTGGGGGAGGGAGGAGGCAGTGTGGTGTAGTGGCTAAAGTGTCGGACTGGGGGTTGGGAGATCCGGGTTCTAGTCCCCACTCGGCCATGGAAACCCACTGGGTGACTTTGGGCCAGTCACAGACTCTCTCAGCCCAACCTACCTTACAGGGTTGTTGTTGTGAGGATATAATGGAGAAGAGGAGGAGGATTACGTACGCCTCCTTGGGTACGTAAAAAAAGGTGGGATATGAATGAAATAAATAAATTTTCACAGGTGTGAATTTGCACGAGTGCAAATTGCATTTGCACAAATTTGGGAAACTGGGGGGAAAAATATATCTGATTTTGCCAATGAGTGGATGATGGAATGAAAGGCAGCAAACGATCCCTGAAAGGCAGATGGAACGGACGTTACACAAGCCATACAACCCTAGTGACAGCGATGCTATAATGGGGTGCAATGTTCCTCTGTGCATAGAGCACTCAGGGATGCCTTGTGTCTCCTCAGGAATCTCTGCAGCATAGAACCCACCGCTCATAATGACAAACGTTGTTCTGCCAGTAATATGACGGGCCAGGCCTTCTCTCCCTGCGCTTTGCTCACGCTGCCTGAATAAATGAGTCTTTTAGCTGGCTGCGGTGCAGGTTAAGAGTCAATGGGCAGTAATTGTCGCTGTCTGCATCTCGCATCTCACACGAAGGCTTGTCGCCGATGCGGTCGCAGCTCTCTGAGATGAGCCCCTCGGTGTCTTTATTAATAGGTGTTAGAAGATGCAATCTCTCTCTTTGCACCAAGGTTCATAAGAAAGTGTCATGTCGCCCCACGGATGCATGGGCGGAAAACAGTTCCGGGTGTCAACAAGAGCCTGGGAAGAGAAAGAAAGGCACTAAGGCGGGTGGCATCGAAGGAGGACGTTGGTAGGCCTATGGGGCAATCAGAGTCCAAACCGATAACGTGGTGTAGTGGTTAGAGTGCTGGAGTGGGACTCGGAAGATCCAGGTTCTGGCCCCCTCTTGGCCATGAAGCTCAGTGGGTGACTTTGGGCCAGTCACTGGCTCTCAGCCTAACCTACCTCACAGGGTTGTTGTGAGATGGAGAGAAGGAGGACCAGAGACACCACCTTTGGGTTCCTTACAGGAAAGGCAGGATATAAATGTAACACGTGCAGGATTTCTTAGATCTCACGTTGCTCCCTCCCTCTGTGTCTGCTTGGTCATGATCTTCATAGGATGGCCAAGGGAGAGTCCACATGTCCCTGCCTAATCTACCTATGAGGGCTGTTGTTTGGGTACATGAGGCCTGCTAAGTGTTTGCCCAGTTGAGGCTGGTGGCTCCGAGGTCAGTGGGGTGGTGAATCTGCTCTGGGTTTCAGTCAGAACTCTAAAGGAACTATCCAGAAACCAGTCAGAGTTCTAAGGGAGCTCCACACCTTGGGGAGCTCCTTTAGAGTTCTGACTGAAACCCAGAGCGGATTCACTGCCCCACTGACCTCGGAGCCACCAGCCTCCACTGTGCCTGTCAGTGTTGTGATGGGGAGATCGCGGTTGCCACGGCAATGGGTTTTATAGAAATGGATGACACTGTTGTGACCACAATGGCTTTTTTAAAGCCAAAAAACCTGCTTCTGTTGAAGCCCAGAGGAAAACTGCAGCTGGCATTGAATTCCTCTTATCTGGGAGGAGATAAGCAAGTGAAAACATTTCGGTGGTATTGATCCAAGCTGGCCTCTGCCACCGCTGCTGCCGTGCGGGTGATTTGATCAAGGTCGGATGCAGGGAGGGGGGCACGGAGGAGAAAAGCGATTGGACGTCCTACAATTGCGATTTACCTCAGTGGCTTTTAAATAACGGAAGACTGGGCTTCAGAGCCAGGGATCGTGAAAGATATTCATCTCAAAAAATCATTTGTGTGCTTTTTAATTTTTTTAAAAAGGAGCCAAAGCAAGAGAGATTGTGGGGTACGCAGGGGGGTTTCCCTTTGCTGCCCCTCTGCCGCCTGAGGCGGTCGCCTCACTCTGTCTAACGATGGGGCCGGCCCTGGATGCCAGGATAGCCCTGCTGTTTTGCTACATTGTGCAGCATGCATAACTGACGGTTAGAAACTATTGGGAAAGCCCTCTGGTCCGGCTGCCTGACCTGTACTCGTTTCGTCAATGGTGGCCTCTTTGGTTTCCCAACGGCATTGCAAAGAGCTGGGGCACTTCCATGCCTGGCTGATGGACGGCTATTTGGAACAGGGAGAGGGTGTAAAGGCAGCCCCAAGGGGGGGGGGATAATCTATAAATAAAGTTGTTGGGTTTTTAAAAATTAAGTGCAAGAGGAATGTCGCACCCCCGAGTCTTCTGAAATGCCAGGGATGAGTCATGCAGCTATTGGGTGACCAAAGGACTCTTGAGGCCTTAGCTTTGAATGTCACAGGTTCAAATCCCACCCAGGGCATCAGTGAGTGAAACTTTTCAAGTCTGTGTCATGCAGCCCTGATGCAAGAGACGCGGCTTCTGTTTCGAAGCAGGTGTGTGTGCTTTAAAAACAGCCCTTCATTATATCGAGAGGCCTCTCGGCGATCTCAGCAGTAGGGTCGAGGGGTGGAGGGTATGGGGGGGTGTTCAGCGGGAGACAATGACCTCAATGAGAGGAAGATGGTGAGATGAAAACGGTGGAGTTGCTGGGCACTGGAGAGGAGATAAATGAAGTGGTGACATAATGGAGACCAATTGGTGCACGAAAGAGGAGTGTGTGGGTGCTTGGAGAAGAAACAAAAGTGGTGAATGTATTATTTAATTGGACTCAGGGGAAACATTTGGGGTCACTGCATAATTCATTGAATGGACTCATCACTATATTAGGGCCAAACTCTCAGCAGCAGAGCCATGTTTTGTACCCGTTGTTACCACATTTCCAGGGGTGGGTAGGTCAAATATTTGAATGGGCTTCCATAAATGATACAAGCATTTTGCAAAGTCCCCATTTGAGTCTGCCGTGACCGTCAGAGATGGTTTTAGGTAAGCCATTCTGCCGCAAAGCTTTTCTGCACAAGGCATTTGTTGTGTGCTTGTGTTTCTGTATTCATGGGTTATTTAGATGTTTTTGTGATCCTCCAGTTTTGCTTCTGTTTTTTAAGAGCACTTTCTGGGGTTTTTTTTATGGGGGGGGGAATGGAGTATTATTTCTGAGAGCGAAAGAAAAGCTTTCCGACTTGTGTAACTGCACTAGTCTGCTATAGTATAGCGCCATCTAGAGATTATATAGAGGAAAAGCAGAAAAATAAATAAATAAATAAATAATGTGTGTGTTTCTATCTGTCTATATCTCATGATTCAGGTTAAAGATAAGAGTAACGGCATGAAATGGGGGGGGGAATCATTACACATTATATCTTTACCGAAACACCTAATATGTTTCAAGTGTACACCTGAAGACATAACATGAGAAGGAGGCAATATGTGTATAGTGGGGGTACACTCATCAGGGAGCTCAATGAGTGGCAGTCCCCCCTTCTTGAGTACTGCTGAATGGGAAATAAGGACTTCTAATGTATGGAATAGCCCTGAGGCTGAGGTCATGGGATCAGCTTTCATTATTTTATTTTTTTAATTTATTACATTTTTATACCGCCCAATAGCCGAAGCTCTCTGGGCGGTTCACATTATCAGCTGCTGTTCAGCCTGCCTCTGACAACATGAGCTGAAAGGGGGAAATCTCAAGGGCAATGCCATTCCTCCCAAATATCTCATAATTTAAAAACACGCACACACCATCTTTTCATGTTCCGGGCATCAAACCCTGTTCCAGTCCTATAACTTATTTCCTGCAGCATCGTAAAAGGCATTTGTTACTGAACAACGGGAAATATCCCTTGTGTGCTTCAGAATTTACTCCTCATGATTCGTTTGCTTTGCTTTATTATTATTATTTTTGCTTCAACACACACACACACAAACCCACGCAAGGGAGAGGGGGGGGGATAACGGATTGCAGGTGTCATCACCTGCAACAACTAAAGATGGTGATTTACTGAGACAATCCTGGATCAAGATGCCTCTTCCTCCTGCGATTTCAATTCTTTTCCATTCCTTACCTGAGCTGAACCATTCACCATGCCATTGGATCCTAAAAAAAGCTCACCGGGAATTAAATTCTCCACCCAAACGTTGTGAATTTGGATTGTGAAAATTGTTGTAAGATTGGGGATTGGATGGGAAAGAGTTAATGGGCCAGAGGGACTGCACCTGCTTCTACTTATACCATGCCTGTATATTTGTAACTAAATGCAAATATTATAAAACACCATTGAGCTTCCCTGTGACTTCCTCCCAAAGGAAAGGCTATCAAGGGCTACTAGCCCTGATGGTTGTGTGCTATCTCCAGTATTCGAGGCAGTAAGCCTGTGTGCACCTGTTGCTGGGGAACATGGGTGGGAGGGTGCTGTTGCACCATGTCCTGCCTTGTTGGTCCCTGGACGATGGCTGGTGGGCCACTGTGTGAACAGAGTGCTGGACTAGATGGACCCTTGGTCTGATCCAGCATGGCACTTTTGATGTTCTTCTGAAACCAAACGCCTCCCCTGAAATTTCTCACTGCTTGGAGAGTGGGGTGAACACAGCGATATCATGGGAATGGTCTCCTAGTATTGTGTAGATATTCAGTGGATATTTGGTAATCATTTGGTATCCAGCATCTGCATTTGATACTTTTGTTTCCGTGTTTAATCTCGGTTTGGCAGTTGGCATCTGGCAATCTTTATCGGTGGATTTGTAAATGGGTTTCGTAAACTTTACTCGAAATGTGCTGCGCACACCTATGGGCGAGGAACAAGAGCAGCTGGCGACAGTGGCAGTGAGAAGGTTGACTCACTTGATGGAGGAGGTCCATTGAGGGTGTCTTGGCCAAGGGCCCTCCAAAACCTGACCCTGGCCATCATGGATACGTCTCCAAGAACAAGGAAGCGTTGGATGGCCCATTTTTGCCCTTCCCTCCTGTATTGCAGGGCAACCATGATGGCCAAGTTTCCCATCATGAGTCAAGAGAGGACCTCCACAGCGGACCTCCCTTTCTGTGTGTGAACGTCCCTCTTGGACCCCAGTAGGGAATGGCCCTAGTAACCTACGACTCCCAGGTTGCCCTCTCAGCATCCATAGGACTGTGCTCTACATATAATTGCTTCTATACTTAAACCTCTGATGTGTCTTTATCAATTCAACCACCCGAACACCCTTTTCCCTGTTTCCTTTGATTTGAGTTGCTTATTAAGTACAAATTTCCCTATTTCATTATGGGATGCTGCATTGTTCTGTATCATTCTATAAATGTTTTGGGGGAGGTTGCTTGCCAAATGAAACTTTCACATTAAGAGGCAAAATAGTTACTTGTTTGTACCAGATACCAGGGCAGGATCTACACTACTGCTTTATAATGGTTTATAACTGATTTGACAACTGATTTGGGCCCAGGACACATTCCGTATACAGTTTTCAAAGTGTTTACAAAGTAATATATATCCTGTTTGGTGTAGATCTGGTCCAGGGGGACCCAAGCCAAGGCAGACGGCTGTTGATGCTGTGCCCTGCTGGTGCGTGCAAAGAGATCCTGGCTGTCCACCATTGGAAACAGGACACTGGCATAGACAGCTTTCATATGGAAACCAAGGCCACAGCTAGACCTTAGGTTTATCCTAGGATCATCCAGGGTTCTCCCCTGCCTGAGCACTGCATCCTGTATGTCACCTAGATGAACAGGTTTGACTCCTGGACGATCCAGGGATAAACCTTAGGTCTAGCTATTTATTTTATTTTATTTTATTTTATTTTATTGTTGCATTTCTATCCCGCCTTTTTCCTCCAAGAAACCCAAGGCGGCATACATAATCCTCCTCCTCCTCTCCATTTTATCCTCACAACAACAACCCTGTGAGGTGGGTTGGGCTGAGAGTCTGTGACTGGCCCAAAGTCACCCAGTGGGCTTCCATGGCCGAGTGGGGACTAGAACCCGGATCTCCCGACTCCCAGTCTGACACTTTAGCCACTACACCACACTGGCTATGGCCCAACACTTTAGATACAATACATATAATGTTGTTTACTTGGATGAAAGTTTTTTTTTTAAAAAATAGTAATTGGATGAGAACCTTGATTACTCTGTAGTTTTTCTAAGATTCCTTTGAAAAGAGAAGATCAAACTACCACACATTTGAAGCCACATTTGAAGGAGAAAAGTACACTTTGAGGCTCTTCTCTGGAGAGAAATATCACAGCAGGGGCAATTGGATTCTGATTTTTATTTAGCTACACACTGCCTCTTTTCCCCCCTTTTAAATTTTTTACTTTGCATGCAACTGGGCTTTCTTACAGCTGCTGCTGAGAGAGCTTTTATGCTTCCAAGTGTAAATTTGTATCTGTGGGAATCCGGAGGCATCCAAGTGATTGAGAAAGACCAAGGGGGTTGGAAGAAATAGTCCCAGTTCAGTTCGTGGAAGGGCTTTGAGGTCCCAAGGTGAAGTGCCAGATGCAGAGATGTGCAAGTCCAATTTTTATTCCATCTCGAGCAATCCTTTCAGGTTAATTCCACCTGGAGAATTTCACTGCATGCCTCCCAACTCTCTGGGTAGGAAACAAGCTACCAGTTCAAAAGGGCTTCACTAGCCTTTTGTTCTCCAGATGTGGTGGACTATGTGCTGGCTGAGAACATCTGGGGGTCACCAGGTTGGGAATGACTGGTGTAGAAATGTGCTTTCTCTTGTTGATTCCAAGCAAAGCGATCTCTCCTCTCCCCAGGTTGGTCAACTTGACTTAGATATCCATGCTTCCTATTCTAATTTTCCTCTTGGAGAGCAGTTTCTGCTAGATGCTCCCCCTTGTTGAAAATCCAAGGTTCAGACAAAGTCTAATTAAGGTCCTGTGTCTCAAACAATCCTTAATGACGGAGCACAGCTCTGGGACTTTTTTCAGAGCAGAAGCAATGATGTCATCTGTCAGAACATCCAGGTACTTAGTGGATCTTGCTTGGTCTGGTAATTGAACAAGGTGATAACAAGGCTTTCACGTTTTTACATATGTGTGTGACAGATTAGTTGGGATGCTCCTGGTGGTTCCAAACAGATTTATGGTCTGACTTGAGTCCACCTGGAGTAGCGTCTTCAGTTTGGTGGCTCACTTTCTATGGAACTCCCTGCCTCTAGAGGTTAGGTAGACATCAACATTATGTCATTTTCAGCATCTGCTTAAGACATCTTTATTTCAAGAAGACTTCCTTGATTGACCAGCTATGTTTTTTATTGGTTTTCCATTTTTTAAATTGTTTATTACGTCGTTTTAATTTTCACATGTTTTCATGTTGTGTTTTTATTCTTTTTATCTTTTATTGCTGACTGCTCCAGAACCTATTTAGATGTCAAGTGGTATATAAATGCTGTAAATAAATAAATAAATAAATAAATAAAATAATTAGCATTGAGGAAATAAAAATATGTGGGAAATGATCAGGCAGAGGCTGGATACATTTTTCTTTTCTTTGATGGAGTCCCTACTTCACTCTAGAGGTTCAAATGCTCACACTTCTTTGCGAGATTTTTTGTATCTCTGATTAAAGTCTAAAGGTTGCTTTCCAGGTAACTGAAGAACTTTTGTTAAAGCTCAAGTGTATGGTCAGAAGTAAGCAGAACTGAGTTCAACGGAACCTACTCCCAAATAACTATGCATGGGATGCCCTGTAAAGATAATTGTATGATCTCTACTAGTGGCTAATCTGTCAGTTTCATTTTCTCCCACATTATAATGTTGTTGTTGTTGTTTTAAAAAAAGGTTCTTCCCATCCTGTTTTTAAGGAAAATTGCAAATTTTGGTAAGCTCTGAAAATTGAACTGAACAAAATTCTCACCCCAGGGGTGTGACTATGGATTCTCCTTGGAAGTTTTGCTGTGGAGGTTGTCGTGCTGAGTTCCTGCAAAACGTAGCACCACCTCCCTGAGAGAGAGAGAGAGAGAGAGAGAGAGAGAGAGCGAGAGCTTGATACAGTCACAGGGCTGCCTTACACTTGGGTTCTTGGACTGGAGCTCTTCTTGAGTTTCTTTCCAATTGCCACAACACGGTTGGGTTCTTTGCTTGCGGGCCCCATGGGCCCCTTGTATGAGACTAGCTCAGGAACAGACAAGGGCAAACTCTTATCAGAGAAAGAGAAGCTGAGAAGAGAGACCATCTTCTTGTGGTACCTGCTTTTCATTTCCTTGGCTGACCGGTAGAGGTTCCCAACAAAGCAGTAGCAGATCGGATTGAGGCTGGAGTTGGTGAGACTGAGCCACTGGGCGAAAGGACGAAGCTGCAGGACCCAGGGGGATGGAGCCACATCCTGCAAGGACTTAGGGCTGTTGAACTCGATCCAGATGTCCATGGTGTAAATGGGCAGCCAGGAGATGGCAAAGAGCAGGACCAAGGCCACCACCATCTGGGCCACCTTCTTGCGGATCTTCAGCCTGGACGCCGGCAAGGTCTGGTTCAGAGCGCCGCTGTCCCTCAGCGCCCTGGTGGGGCTCCAGAGTCGATGGATGGTCAAGCAGCAGATGACCATGTTGAATGAGACGGGCAGGCAGTAGAGGGCACAGAAGAGGAGGAAGCTATAGGCTTGCTTGACTCTCTGCTGGGGCCATATCTCCCTGCAGATGGGGAACGCCAGCGGAAGGCCTGGTACCACTCCGATCTCATCCCGCTTGTTCATAAAGATGAGGGGCATGCAGATTCCCGAGGACAAGATCCAGACCACCAGAATGGTACTCAGGATCTTCCGGCGAGTGAAGAAGGACCTGGCATTGAGAGGGTTGTGCACGCTGTAATACCGGTTCAGGCTGATCACCGTGAGGCTGAGGACGCTGGCCGAGACCGACACGGCCTGGATAAAAGGCACGGCCCTGCACAAGAGGTCCCCGTAGACCCAGGCTTTGTAAATCAAGTTCCCCACCGTGATGGGCATGCAGACACACACCACCATCAGGTCGCAGATGGCCAAGTTGATCAGCAGGCTCCTGGTGGCGCTGAGGCTGGGCACGCGGCGGCTGCGTTTCCCGGTAAGCATCCGGAGCGACATGACGTTGCCGACGAAGCCCACCAAAAAAGAGGCCAAGTACATGATGGTGAGGCTGATGGTGACAGGGTCCTTGTCGAAGAGGAACAGCAGCTTTTCCAGTTCCTCCCAGTCCAGCTCCTGGCTCCCATTTAACCCTCCCATCGAGGAGAGATTCTCTGGTTTCCAGAGCTCCCGCAGGCTCCCGGTGATCGTGAGACGGGAGATGTTCATGGCTCTTGCTTCTCTCGTCACATGGGTCCAGCCTGCTATTAGTCGGGGAGTTTCCTTTCCCACGGCAAGACTCTGAATTGGTTTAGAGGGGGTTATTCAAGTCTAGGGGAGGGAAAATCAGAAGTTTTTACTAAGAAAAGGTCAGATCATTCCAGCAGTAAGCCTATTAGGACATGGGAGTAAATCAGTCAATAAAGAATACTGTATATTCTTAAACATGTACCCCTGGTATGATGCTCATTTTCAAAAGCTAAGAAACCAGGTTTGAATATTTGTCTTAAACCAGCTTTGCCTTAAACTTCTCTTAAACCAGGTTTGAATATTTGTCTGTTTAGCCCATTATTGTCCACTACAGGGTAGGCGGCCTGGTGGACTGCTCTTCCTATAGTCCCTGAGCTTTGGCCATGTTGGCTGGGGCTGATAGAAGCTGTAGTCTAAATCAGTTGCATGGTAGGCACAAGATTTCTTACCCCTGATTGGCAGCAGTTCACTAGGCCAGACAAGGTCCTTTTCCATCACCTCCTCCCCAATCCTTCTATATGAAGATGCCCAGGTTCAAACTGCAACCTTCATCATGTAAAGCATACACTCTACCATAAAACGGGACCATGGTCCTCCATTCCTCCATGGTGCATCCTTGGAGCAGATGAAATCATGAAGAATGTAAGATTTCCCCCTCTTCAATATCCTACCAGGAACTAAAATGAACAAGATAAAACAGACCTCTGATATCAAGCCAAGCACAAGCCGTTTCAGGCCCCAGTGATTTAAGAAACCCCTTTAATGTTTCTCACTGAAAGCTACCGAGCTTAATCGGGCTGGAAGGAATACAGTCTGTGGTGGTGTAGTGGCTAATTGGGCTGGAAGGAATACAGTCTGTGGTGGTGTAGTGGCTAATTGGGCTGGAAGGAATAGAGCCAGTGTGGTGTAGTGGCTAAGGTGTTGGACTGGGAGTCGGGAGATCTGGGTTCTAGTCCCCACTCAGCCATGGAAACCCACTGGGTGACTTTAGACCAGTCACAAACTCTCAGCCCAAGAGTCTGAGTTGTTGTGAGGATAAAATGGATAGGAGGAGGATTATGTATGCCACCTTGGGTTCCTTGGAGGAAAAAAGGTGGGATATGAATGAAACAAATAAATAAATCTGTAGGTTACGTGCTTTTTTTACATCTAGTTCCAGGATGGCTATGTAAATGAAGATTAATTTTTATGGATCACAAAAAAAAAAGTCTCTTACTTATGTAGGCACACGTGAGTAATGAAAAGCACTTAAACTCACTCTAGAATGATTAACGTTGGAGAGAGGCTGTGAGGTCTTCCAAATTTGAGTGTGCATTTTTGCTAATGTTCATTTTAGTTTCGCATTGCAGAGACAGTTAAAAGAAGATGCAGAAGAAGAAGAAGAAGAAGAAGAAGTCATAATGTCATTTGTAGAAAGGTAGCTTTCTTTTCTATCCATTGGGCACCTTTTGGAGGCTAGTTTGTAGATGCCACGTAAAAACTTATTTTCACCTAGCCGTTTTGAGTTATAGCATTCAAGAAAGCTATAAAGACTAATCTCTTCTGACAGGCCTATCCAGTGGATTTTTAAGATGTTTTTAGGATTGTTTTTAGGATTTTTTTTAGGATGTTTTTAACAATGTATATTATGTTTTAATTCAGTTTTATGTATTTTATCATTTATTGTTACCTGCCTCGATCAGAGTAGAGAGGCAGGTAAGAAATATTATTATTATTATTATTATTATTATTATTATTATTATTATTATTTGATTAATTTGATGATGGTGATGATGGTAATGAAGCCTTGTTATACAGGTTATGGTTATGTTTGCTTCGGGGCTTTCATATTTACATAGCCTTAGTCTGATGCTGCCAGCTACCTTGGGGAAGAAATATTTTAAAGATGGAGTAGGCATATTTTAAAGAATTACAGACAGAAGTATGGCTTCATTCCTATGGATGCTTACTTGGGATTAAGCCCTACTGAGTACAGTGGAATGTACATCTTAGTAACATGCACAGGTCTGCGCTGTAAATAAATAGCCTTGATATTATCTGGCGGGTCCTGGTGCAATGAGGAGGCTTTAGGGTGCAATCCTAGGCACAACTGCTTGGGATAAAATGCCACCAAACCCATATCTAGGTTCAGGCTGCAAGGAAGACCCTATCAGCAATTTAAAAGAATCCTCAGTTGTCTTAAAAAACGAACGCACTTAGGCTGCAACCCTATACACTTGTCTGGGAGAAAGTCTCATTGAACTCAGTGGGACTTTCTTCCAAGTAGACGTGCATGTGATTGCACTCCTAGGCATGAGATCATACAGATTAGAACGTGTTTCAGCCACAGGATCTCCCCCCCCCCCGATTCTGCTTTAAAAGAGCACTCTGGGCTGTTCTTTGGATAGGAGATGCTCAAAAATTAGAAACCATTTCCAGAGGGCAGAGGCTGAGCAACAAAATCATCATTTTACGAAACTAAGGGCACAATCCGATGCATGTTTTAGACAGAAAAAAGCATAGCTGGCTGGGGAAAGCTGTAGGAGTTTTTTTTTCTGTCTAAACCTGCATAGCATTGCACCCTGAAACATTTATTCTGGCATAAGCCTGTTGCAAAAATAGCTCATTCCCTGGTGTACCAAGTCCAAGTCAACACACAAGGAGGAGAGGAGATGAAGTATGGGTCAAACAATGTTTATTCTGCAGAATAAAGAGGCACTTGAGCTAATTGCTGCAAAGCATGTGCCTACCTTGCAAGAGAGGTAGCTAGGTATTTATGCATTATCTGATAAATTTATTTATTTATTTATTTATTTATTTATTTATTTATTTATTTATTTATTACACTTATATACCGCTCCCATAGCCAGGGCTCTCTGGGCGGTTTACAGAAATTCTAAAATTGAGGTAAAAACAAGTATACAAAATTTAAAACTCTAAAACACAGAACACACAACATAAAGCATTAAAAACCGATTAAAAAACTAAACATGTGGGTAATTAGGATGTGCCGCCATATGCCTGAGTAAAGAGGAAAGTCTTAACCTGGCGCCAGAAAGATAGCAGCGTTGGTGCCAGGTGAGCCTCATCAGGGAGATCATTCCACAGTCTGGGGGCCACCACTGAAAAGGCCCTGTCCCTTGTTGCCACACTCCGAGCCTCTCTCGGAGTGAGACTCCCCAATAGGAATATCGACCAAGACAGCAGATTAGAGCAGAAGTAACTGAGTCTGGTGCCATCCAGATGTTCAGTACTACAACCTCCATAAAGCCTGACCATAAAGCCTGGATCGGGCTGATGGGACTTGTAGTCCAAAACATCTCGTTTACAGCATTGGACTACAGATGGGGAAACCCAGATTCAAAGCTCCATGAAGCTCACTGGGTGAGTCACTATCTCTCAGTCTAACCTACCTCACAGGGTTGTTGTGAAGATAAAGTAGGATGCAAAGAAAAAGAGGAGAACAAGGTATATCCCTCTAAACTCCTTGGAGGAAGGGTAGAATAAATTAAAACAACCTGGTGCCACCCTTCTGCCTTGTATACCAGCGAGCCTGAAGAAGAGATCTGGGGATCCCGAAAGCTTGCACAATTTTTGGGATGATCTTTTGGTTGACTTAATTAAGTTATTACAGCAACTTGGATTGGGGTTTTTTTCTCTCTCGTATGATTAACACGGCTACCTTTCTTTTTAGTAACGTACAATAGAAGAGCCTCCGTCCCAGGTCGTGGTGCTGAAGGGACAGCTACTTCCTAGCCCATGTCTTTTATCTCTGCTTTCCCAAAAAATGGGAGTTAACACACCAGTTGAGGCTGGTGGCTCCGATGTCAGTGGGGCGGTGAATCCACTCCGAGTTTCAGTCAGAACTCTAAAGGAACTATCGAGGTGAAACCCGGAGCGGATTCTCCACCCCACTGCCCTCGGAGACACCAGCCTCCACTGCAACACACTCACCAGCCCCTCCCTCCTTTCCCTCCCTCCTTCTCTCTCCCTTCCCTTCCCGGCAGATGCACTTACTCTGAGTCGGTGATGGAGCAGGCAAAAGTGGTGGCAACGAAGCCCACAAGGCTGCAGATAGTCCGGTGCGTCCCCTGTTCCATTTGCCAGCCTGCCTCCAGAAGAGTTGCTGCATTCCTGACGGAGAATTTCCACTGGATCAGACTGGGAGTTGCAGATGGCATTGGCGTTCCTTACGCAAACATCTCAACACAACCTCAGCCTCATTCACACACCAGAAAAAAGTCCTGAGATGTGCTCCCCAGCCCGATACGGCACCAACCTCCCTGTTATGTTGACTGGCTGGCTGAAAGACTTTCTCCCACGCCTGCCAACTCTTTCCCACATGCGTGACCCCTTGGAGATTGCTACTCCCCCTACCCACACACCCGCTTTCCAGACACCCCCCCCCAGCGCCCCACTCACTTAGATCACCTGCTCTCTACCCTCCTCCTGACAGCAATCTCATCACACAGAGCTTTACTCACGCAAGGATATCTGGCGCACACAGCTGGGCTATTGCACACGCACGCAGGTGCTTTTCGCCAGGCATTGTGTACATGCCGAAATTGACAAGCGCACACAAACGCACATGCTCTTCACTGGCGTGATCACAGATACACACACGGGTTGGAGAGAGAGAGACAGAGAGACAGAGAGAGAGAGAGCGCATTCTTCACACTGACACTTCGTCATGTGCGTGAACACCCCCCTCCCCATTTTGCATCACCACCCAATCACACACATTCCCATGCTTTGCTTTGCTGTCAGTCTCGGCTGCCCTGGTCCTTCCACTCCCACCTGTCACTCTGAGAGCATCTCTTCCCTGTCCCGTACTCTGCTTTTTCAAGCTCCCGCCAGGTAGTTTAAAATGGAGAAGAGACGCTTCATCTTGTTGGTGGAACAGCCGGCTGCAGCTGCTTATGGGTGGGCTGCGTAGAGTTGTCCAGAGGCAGCATCAAGGGGAGACCCAGCACCTTTGCCAAGGAGGCAGCCGCGTGGTGCTGAAAGGACAGCTCTGGCCGAAGAACGTCTCAAACTAGGGGCAGGCAGAAAGGGAGGAATGGATCTGCAGGTAGACCTCGGGGTGACTTGCAATCGATCGGGTGTCGGTGAAGTTAGCATTAAAACCCAAGTGAGCAAAGCAAAACCACAGGGCCATCAGTAAGACCCCAAAGCGTGAGTAAATACAGCCAATGGCTACATATCAACATGGTGTCACAATGCTAGGCCTTTATGACCCAGTTGGAGAGTGTTGACAGAATTTTGGGTTGTATCACTTCAGAACAGTACGTAATGCATTTGGATGGTCTCCCATGTAACAACAACAACAACTCCCTGCATATAGTAAGTGTGCAGGTCAGGGAGAGCCTATCCTACTTCTCTTTCCAACGGGCTAACTTACTACGGCCCCATTCAGAAGACACGTGAAACCATGGCTTGAACCATGGTGGTTAAGCCAGAAAGCTGGGCCGTGTTCAGAAGAAACCTTAAACCATGAGTTTAACCATGGTGAATAAGGCTTTTTGCTTTATTCACCATGATTAAAACTGTGGTTTATGGTGTCTTCTGAACACAGCCCAGCTTTCTGGCTTAACCACCATGGTTAAAGTCGTGGTTTAAGGTGTCTTCTGAACACAGCCCACATTTCTGGCTTAACCACCATGGTTAAAGTCGTGGTTTATGGTGTCTTCTGAACACAGCCCAGCTTTCTGGCTTAACCACCATGGTTAAAGTCATGGTTTATGGTGTCTTCTGAACACAGTCCAGCTTTCTGGCTTAACCACCATGGTTAAAGTCGTGGTTTAAGGTGTCTTCTGAACACAGCCCACATTTCTGGCTTAACCACCATGGTTAAAGTCATGGTTTATGGTGTCTTCTGAACACAGCCCAGCTTTCTGGCTTAACCACCATGGTTAAAGTCATGGTTTATGGTGTCTTCTGAACACAGTCCAGCTTTCTGGCTTAACCACCATGGTTAAAGTCGTGGTTTAAGGTGTCTTCTGAACACAGCCCAGCTTTCTGGCTTAACCACCATGGTTAAAGTCGTGGTTTAAGGTGTCTTCTGAACACAGCCCAGCTTTCTGGCTTAACCACCATGGTTAAAGTCGTGGTTTATGGTGTCTTCTGAACACAGCCCAGCTTTCTGGCTTAACCACCATGGTTAAAGTCGTGGTTTAAGGTGTCTTCTGAACACAGCCCAGCTTTCTGGCTTAACCACCATGGTTAAAGTCGTGGTTGAAGGTGTCTTCTGAACACAGCCCAGCTTTCTGGCTTAACCACCATGGTTAAAGCTCTGGTTTAAGGTGTCTTCTGAACACAGCCCAGCTTTCTGGCTTAACCACCATGGTTAAAGCTCTGGTTTAAGGTGTCTTCTGAACGGGGCCTGCATGTTGTTGAGGGAAGCAGCATGATCTAAGGTTGCCTAACATGTTCAGTTGCCACTGGGCCAGAGAAAGCCACCATGGCCTGTTCTAGTCCCTTGAATAGAAGCTTCCTATGCAGAAGTATTTAGCAGGCGAGACTTTCTGCAGTGTGGAGCTTAAACATAATATCCTGTCTCTGATGATAGATCAGTCAAACTGCAGTTAAAAGCCACAGCTACAGGGCCGGGTCTGAAACTCAACAACCCAGCCTGCTAACAATATTCTGTGACTCCTAAGATCGATGGATGTCAAACTCGGATTTTAAGATTGTTGTTGCTTTTTCTTCTTCTTCTCAAGCTGAAAGTGCAATTCACTATGTCCTTAAACTCAACATGTGGAATTCAACTTCATTTATTTAAGAGGGGGGGGAATGGTCAGCAATTTTTCATGCTTTATTTTTGAGTACCTGTGGTGACCTTCAAGACAAATGAGAAATGGAGCTGCAGGTTAACTTTGAGGGGGAGAAAAATGTGAGCCGGAGTGGGTGGGGGTGGAATCAATGTGGTAGTTCATTTGCTTTGGTCGTGACAAGGTCTCTATTTCTTTACAGGTTTCTGCAAGCATATTTACGATCCGGCAGAGACAAACAGCTACTGCAAAGTAACTCTAGCATTTGCCCCAAAGCACACAAAAGAAACGTGTTCTTTCATCCTGCACAAATCTCTTTATGGAGACCTGCGAAAAGCAATTATAATCTCACCCATTTCCCCTCCCAGAAGCAAACAGTTGCCTTGTTCACCAGCACCAAAACTGCAGCTTGTGAGCAATTTGCAAAACAGCAAAGTTCCTCCAGGCTTTGTTTTCTGAGCAATATAATCTCCTGAGATAGCTGTTTTGTTGTCATGTTTTGCTTTTTTAAAATCTTATATTCTGTTGTGTGTGTGTTTTTGAACAGGAAAATTCAAGGGTGGCTAACGACAATAAAGAAAACAATTTAAGATGCAGGAAAAATGCTTGGGATATACAAAATAAAGATAAGTGAGAGCAAAGAGGAATATGCTGGCTGTTGATTCATCATCAAAAGCCTTCCAAAAGGGCCATGCCTTCACCAGGGAATGAGAAATAAATAGCAATGACGCTAGGAGGGTTTCTTTGGGGAGGGCATTCAGCAAACTAAGGTGCCACACCTGACAAGGCCCTGTCTCTTGTCCCCAAACATCATTCCTTAGAATTAGTCTCCTGATGTGGATGCAATGTATGCAAAATTATAAAAAGGAGGATGCATCCTTTATGTTTTTCTCTAGGACTTGGATTGGATGGGAAGCAGCAAAGGAAAACCAAGGTGATCATACTGCAGGGTCAGCATTGGCTTCTAAGTCCATGGAGAACAGACCGGCTATATTTCAATCTGTTCCAACTTCTTCAGATTGTTCTTTGACTGCTCACATGACTCACGATGTCTAGGTGTGTGTCGGCTGGCTTTTTGATCACATATAAGACTGATCATTGAAAAGCAGCCTGCAAACAAGGAATGGCCCTATCTGTAGGTAGAGTGAGGCAGCTGCCTCAGGCAGCAGATCCTAGCTCGTGGGCAGTGGCAGCAAAGTGTTGGAGGACAGAGCTGAATACCTTGCATCCCCTAAGCTGCTATGCTGACTTCAGGTGTGGTAGAAGCAGCCAGTGTTGAATGAAGATTCAATGGATGACCTTCTTGCCTTCGATACATGGAATTAAGAGTGGAGGTGTCACAGTATTGCCTCAGGCAAAGATGTTTTGGGCCGGCCCTGTGCATAGCAGTTTTGCTTTCGCTGGTTGAAGGTGGCATAAAAACAGACGTAGGAATAAGAGAGAGAGAAAGAGAGAGAGAGATCAGGACATGAGTGTTAGGGAAGGAGTCCTAAAGCATCATCAGACAGGGGGGTGGGTGGGTTTGTGGCACATTTCGCTTCCAAAAAACAACAACAATTGGATTTACCAGGGTCTTATTCATTGCGGAAGGAAGACCATTGCGGAAGACCATTGTGGAAGGAAGACCAGAAGGAAGACCGGAAGGAGGCGGACGGTGTCGTCAAAGGACCCACACATTTTTTTGAGTGGGCAGTAACAAGTGTGTGATAAAATGCTTGTCTGATGACGCTCTAGATCAAGTAATGTGGAAGCTCACTCCCATGGGCAACCCCACGCAGCAATTTCACATACTTTATGGTCATGGCAGAGCGATCACTTGCCTGAACATCGGTTCCTATTCATATCCTTTGCCTAAGAGGCGTGCCACTTTCCCTTCCGTCTCCCATCACATCCATCACGATCTCCGTAATAATCAAGCAAAGCCTCTCATGACGATGCCTTCCTGGATGACTCATTGTTTAAATACTTCCTTTTTCTTCTAGCAAGTGGCACCACTTTGCTACTGTTGCTCTTCAATCTGTTAGAAGGTTAATTGTTTTTCTTGAAACGTGTAACTCTTAAATGCTTAATAAAAGTATCATTTTTGGTGAGTGTGGGAGGAGAGGAGAGCTAAGAACTTCCAGGAGAAAGGGATGACTTGAATTACAAATGGGGAGAATGGCTGTTTTTTCAGGGTTGTCTCATGCCTCTCTCTCTCTCTGTGTGTGTGTGTGTGTGTGTGTGTGTGCACGTTAAGAACATAGGAAGCTGCCTTCTACTGATTCAGGCTCTTATCCTATCTAGCCTAGTGTTGTTGACACTGACTGGCAGCAACAGATCTCCAGGGATTCAAGCAGGAATTTCTCCATCTCTACCCAGAGAAGCCGGGGATTGAACCTGAGACCTTCTGCATGCAAAGCAAGAGCTAGAGCCCTTCCTTCTAAAGATAAATTAAGATCCCAGTCCTCATCGTTCTGAATAAAGGAGTGATTTAAATAGGGACATAGGAAGCTGCCTGAATGCCATCATTTTTGCAGTGTGCAAAGAACCTTTAAGAAAAGTCCTGGGAAAAACGGCCGGTATTGTAATTCTGTGGTCCAGCCATGACCCTTGGAAAACTGTATAGTTTTAATTGATGCATCTCAAAGGACATAAGAAGAACCATCCTGGAACAGACCAAGGTCCATCTTCTCCAGCATTCTGTTCGTACAGAGGCCAATCAGCTGTCCACGGGAAGCCGACAAGTGGGACATGAATACAATAGCTTGTGCCTCTGCTACCAGTGGTAGCATCTAGCCATCAGGACTGGTAGCCATTGATAGCCTTCTCCAGGAATTTGTCCAATCCCCCTTGAAAGCCCTCCAAATTGGTGGCCATCCCTACATCTTGCGGAAGTGAGTTCCATAGTTCAACTATGCACGGTGTGAAGACGAGGTTGTGGAGCCGGAAGAGGAACAAGAAAGGGCTACCAAGTGGATTTGGCGGTAGAGAATAGGAACACCTTCCCTAGGAGAAGATCACAATGTCTGGGAATTCGTGGCATAGAGGCAAGGTAACCGTGCAAGGAGAGTGCGGAGACATGATAGAAGTTTTTAAAAATATTCAAAACTATTATTTATTTATTTCATTTCTATACTTCCCAATAGCTGAAGCTCTCTGGGTGGTTTAAGATAATAAAATACAGCATAAAAATACAAATAGACAAAATTTTAAACAAATTAGACAGCTAAAAGCAGCTTCCGTGGAATATTGAACCTGTTTAGATTGCTAGCACATCATATTTATTTATTTATTTATTTATTTATTTATTTATTACATTTTTATACCGCCCAATAGCCGAAGCTCTCTGGGCGGTTCACAAAAATTAAAACCACAGTAAAACACCCAACAGGTTAAAACACAATTACGAAATACAGTATAAAAAGCGCAACCAGGATAAAACCACACAGCAAAGTTGATTATAAGATTAAAATACAGAGTTAAAACAGTAAAATTTAAATTTAAGTTAAAATTAAGTGTTAAAATACTGAGTGAATAAAAAGGTCTTCAGCTGGCGACGATCATATGCCCTTAAATTCCTGGGACTGGAGGACAGTCTTAACCTGGCGCCAAAAAGATGCTGGAACCAGGTGGGCATGAGCAGGGAGCTCATTCCACAATTGGAGGGCCACCACTGAAAAGGCCCTCTCCCTTTTGGCCACTGTCCCAGCCTCCCTTAAGGGTGGCACTCGGGGGTATGTGTGCAGATGTTGACCAGAGTGAGAAATGTAGAAAAAGAGGACACATTTTTCTTTTATAATACTAGAATTCATAATATCTCCCCCATCCTTTCAAAATCTAGAGCAATCGCTGTCTTAATACTAGGGGGGAAACGGAAGAAATTAGCCTGTAAGGAAAATCAGACAGCTGCTTCAAAAATATTGATAGAAAGCATTTTCTGCCTTTGGGAAATATATTTACAGAAGTATACTGTCTATGTACAATTTTATTGCACTACGCCAATTCTGTGGGGTTGGACTGGGATTGATCCCATTTTAAAGAGTTCTGCCACCCCCACTTTGATGACACTCTATGTTACGTTTTTTGTTTTTCTCCACCTATGGGAATAGCTGACATTCACACCTATGGACAAAAGCGATGCATTTTGGGCCCTTCAAATTCGGAGCATCTTCTATTTCTGGACCGCTTTTCTTTGCTTCTTTGCACACTCTCTCACACACACATCCTTCTGTCATCACAATGGGCATGTTTTCTAGGAAATATATATTTCCCCCCTCTTCCACATCTGTAATGTTTGTGGAATGTATTTCAAGCATTTAATTGTTCAAGAGGAATGGAGGCGAGTGGGGGGGGGATAGTTTATTTGGAGGGGGAGAATCTGAACATGCTATTGGGGAATTGTAACAGGGCTGATGGGAAGTGATTTGAGCCTGAAATGGCTGGCAAATCCCCCAGCCTGGAAGTTGAAGCTTTTAATCTGTTGAATTGGCCAGAAACTCCGCCGAGGCGGTGCAAGGGGTCGCGTTGCTCTCTGCGGACAGTGAATGGGGTCTGGTTCCGTGGCTTTTGCCGAGAGCGTGGGAAGCGGCATCTAGGAGAAACTGGGGAATCTTTTCTGATGGCCAATCTTTGCTGACAGCTCATTTTTTTATTTCTCTGGACTTTGCAAAGCGTCGTGTCCTCCTCCTCTTCCTCCTCCCCCTCCTCCTCCTCTTCCATCGGAGGCCCTTTTGGTTTCTCTGCTGCTGCTCCTGGCCATCAACACCGCCAATTATTTATTTAGGGTTGGGGAATACGACCTGGGCTTGGTGTTGCCATATAAGAGCAAAATATTCTTATATGTACTGCCCCGGTCCCTTTATCCCAACCAAAGCATTATCAACACCATGAAACATTCCTGTGTTAGGGAGTAATCAAAAGAAGTGAATTTTGTCCAGCTATTGTTCTGCCTTGTAAGAAATGAAGGAGATTTTAGGAAAGACAAACCCATCAACTTTTAAGTAACTGATTGTGAGCTCTAGAACAGAGGTAGCCTGACTTCTTGGTCCATTTAGCCCAGGCCATTTCTACACCTGCCTTTTTTCCAGGGATCATCCCTGTGCATGCAAATGACACACAAGGAATCCCAGGAGCAGGCAGGGACAATCCCTCCATTTTCCTGGGATAAGCCTTAGGTGTAGAAAGGGCCCCAGTATGGTTGACACAGACTGGCAGCAAAGGCTCTCCAGCAGGATTTTTTCCAGCCCTATCTGGATATACCGGGGATTGAACCTGGGATGTTCTGCATCCAAAGCACGTGCTCTACCACTGAGCTACAGCCCTTTCCCATTGGGCAAATGGAGAGCTAAATGCGGATCTTTGCCTCCATAACGTTAATCATTATTACGGAGGAAAAGATCTGCAGTTAACTCTTCATTGGCCCAATGGGGGAAGTCACTGGGCAAACCAATCATTCTCCACCTAAGGTAACCTTCCCCAACCTGGTGCCATCCAGTTGTCTTGGACTACAATTCCCATCATCTGCTTAGGGATGTTGGGAGTTATAGTCCAATGTACCTGGTGAGCAATGGGCTTGGGAAGGCTGACCTAAGGTAGTAGAAAGCACATAATCAAATGGAAAAGGAGGATTTTAAAAACTAAGAGATTCTCCAGTCTTAAGAGAGCAGTTAACAGTTATATTTGGCAACGTCCATTTTCCTATCTACTTTCAGTGCTGATTTTGAGTCAGTGTTCTGCATGCAGAGAGAAGTGTGCATCTTTGAAACAGCAGGCAATTGGAAAGGTAGTTTAAAGTTAGCACGTCTTTAAATAAGTTATATACTAACTTTCTTGCGCAGATCTGGAAGTGGGCTAAAATTGAGGCTCCTTCTGGGATGAGACTGAGACTTCTCCAGCTGTTCCTGGAATGCCCTGGAAGAGAGTGGGATGTATTCCTTGAAAAAAAGGACAGTTGGCGTAAACATATCTTGTATTTAATCTCTGAGATGGAAATGAGCCTGCCTTTTAGTCTCTTCCACAAATGAATTGTCTCAGAAATGTAATGCCAGAAGACATAAGAAGAACCCATGCTGGGCTCTTCTCATGTTCTTAAGAACATAAGAACTGCCCTGCTGGATCAGACCAAGGGTCCATCTAGCCCAGCACTCTGTTCACACAGTGGCCAACCAGCCATCGGCCAGGGATGAACAAGCAGGACATGGTGCAACAGCACCATCCCACCCATGTTCCCCAGCAACTGGTGCACACAGGCTTGCTGCCTTGAATACTGGAGATTTTATTTATTTATTTATTTATTACATTTTTATACCGCCCAATAGCCGAAGCTCTCTGGGCGGTTCACAAAATTAAAACCATAATAAAACAACCAACAGTCTAAAAACACAAATACAAAATACAGTACAAAAAGCACAACCAGGATAAAACCACACAGCAGAATTTGATATAAGATTAAAATACAGAGTTAGAACAGTAAAATTTAAATTTAAGTTAAAATTAAATGTTAGAATACTGAGAGAATAAAAAGGTCTTCAGCTGGCGACGAAAGGAGTACAGTGTAGGCGCCAGGCGGACCTCTCTGGGGAGCTCATTCCACAGCCGGGGTGCCACAGTGGAGAAAGCCCTCCTCCATCAGGGCTAGTAGCCATTGACAGCCTTTGCCTCCAGGAATTTATCCAACCCCTTTTTAAAGCCATCCAAATTGGTGGCAATCACTACATCTTGTGGTAGTGAGTTCCATAATTTAACTATGTGAAGAAGGACTTCCATAATTTAACTTCCATAATTTAACTGTGTGAAGAAGGACTTCCTTATTCTTATGGCTGGTTGAGATAAAACCAAGGTTTATCTTGTCCAGCCTTTATCTTGTCCAGTACCGACCACCATGGTCAACCAGATTCCCAATGGGAGGCCCATAAGCAGGACATGAGTGCAATAGCGTCTGACCATTTGTGTCCCCCAGCAACTGGGATAGGCGGGGCACAGGGCCGCTGATGCTGAAGGCCATCTTCTGTAGCCATCATGACAAAGAGCTGCTGGCTCCCTCTGTCTTCCATGGATTTGTCCAATCCCCTTTTAAAGCTGACCAAGTTCTTGTGGTCGAGGGTTCCACGGATAGGCTGCTATTGGTGCATGTATTTTATGAAGTGAATGACTTTGTGCTTTCGGCATGCTGGTATATTGGTCCATGGTTGTTGTTTGCAATAACAACCATGCCATCTGGAGGGCCAGTGAGGTGGCTAGAAATATAGGTGGCCTTGAGGAATAAGTCCTTCAGGGCATGGAGGACTCCTTAACTTGGCAGTTGCTATGGAACAACTGATAATATAAACAGAATTGAAACAAAAAAAGCGAAGTAAGGTTTTGCAGAAATTCAAAATATCAGGCAAGTCTCAGAGACTACATTTGATGTTTCAGCTTTTGGCCATTTTTCAAATGTCTCATGTTTAAAGCAGGGTTGAGGAACCTTCGTCACTTCAGATGTGGTTGCGCTCCAACTCCCATCAGCATGGCCCATGGTGAGGGATTATGGGAGTTGTAGTCCAGCAACCCCCAGAGGGCCAGAAGTTTAAAGCAGGTGCATTTAACCTTTAGGGGTGCATTCCAGTGCAGTGTGGACTGACGGGAAAGGGGTGGGACTAACCCTACCCCCCAACAAAATACCATCGTATTGTAGCTTGAAGCTCTTATTGCCAGTCACAAAGCCTTCAAGAGGCAATTCAACCTTTTAGAATGGGGAAAAAACTGCAAGAAAGCCAGGAACCACCCAAGTGTGTGGCCATCTGGATCAGCACCCCAGGAGGGCCAAAACTGGACCCAAGGCCAGAGGTTCTGTGCCCCACCTTTAAAGTATACTAAACTTTTGGAATGTTTTAAAGATGTTTTAAAGATGTTTTAATCATGTATGGTATGTTTTTAATCAATTTTTAATGTGTATTTTATATCATATTTTTATACTGTTTGTTTTATACTTTGAATGGTTTTAGTTTTTGTGAACCGCCCAGGGAGCTTTGGCTGTTGGGCCGTATAAAAATGCAAATAATAATAATAATAATAATAATAATAATAATAATAATAAATGCTAAAGTTAGCCGAATGAATTTTAAGGCAGTAACGTTCTACATCAGTTTACTGCATTCAACATTTTTATACCTCATTGAAACATACAAACACAGAGCTATTAAAAATTCCCACTTCCAACAGCATCCATAATTGCAGGAGCGGGAAGGAACTGATTGAGAGGACCAATTTTAGATAGTATATCTAACATGGGACAACTTGCTGAAGCATCTCTCTCTCCCTTTCCTTCACATGGATTTGAATTGGAGATTTGAAAAAGAAAGAGGGGTGTATGTGTGTGTGTGTGTGTTTTCGTGAACCTATGCTTCACCCTCGAGACAGGCACACGAGTCGGAGGTGGGGTACTGAACGCGATTGGCACAAACGCTTCCTGGACCACCCTGTGTTCTTAGAACAGCTTGAACGCCGTGTCCTCAGATGAATGGCCTTTAACACCTGGAAGAATGTCACAAACGTTTAATAGGCTCATAAACCGAGGCTTTGCAGTGTGCCCTATTGTGACTGGCTGACCTCTTTCACTTTGGGCCGCAGAGGAGATAAACAAGAGATGATGATGGTTTCTCAGCCTCTAAAGTAAGAGCCATCTTCTCCTCTAGGACAGGTGACCGCTCTTTAATTAGCAGGAACCAGCCAAGAATACGTAGCAAATTCCCCCTCCTTCCTTGAGTCAATGGCAAGGAAGTCAAGGGAGCGCCTGCAGGTCCAGCATAAAGCCCTGGCAAGTCTTTGTTTCTGAGTGTGGTGGGCAGAACTTATTTCATAATTGAGCCTGATCTCATTTGCAGCATGTCACAGTTAATGGTGCGCTTGGTATGAGAGTTCATGCAGTTACTGTTTGCTTCTCCCCAAGTGGCAGTTGGATGGATGTGAATGCCAGAGAGAGAGGGGAGGGGGAGAATTCATCTCTGGTGGAAGGATGCCAAGACGATATGAAGATATAGTGGAGAAGAGAGGTCGTTTCCTAACTGGTTAGAATGGGGTATTGGAGGGGAAGAAGTTGGGTAGATGGTATTTTGGGAGGCCACTGGGATGCTACAAATATACCGGGTCGTGGTGGTGGCGTGGTGGTCTTGGGGGAGCAGAGTGATGAGGAAGAGTCCCAAAGAGCTGATGGTGGGAAGCTGCATTGGTGAAGGTTGGGGAAGCTGTGTTGATGGTGGGGAGCTGCGTTGGGGAAGGTTGGGGAAGCTGCGTTGATGGCGGGGAGCTGCGTTGGGGAAGGTTGGGGAAGCTATGTTGATGGTGGGGAGCTGCGTTGGGGAAGGTTGGGGAAGCTGCGTTGATGGGGGGCGCTGCGTTGGGGAAGGTTGGGGAAGCTGCGTTGATGATGGGGAGCTGCGTTGGGGAAGGTTGGGGAAGCTGTGTTGATGGTGGGGAGCTGTGTTGGGGAAGGTTGGGGAAGCTGCGTTGATGGCGGGGAGCTGCGTTGGGGAAGGTTGGGGAAGCTGCGTTGATGATGGGGAGCTGCGTTGGGGAAGGTTGGGGAAGCTGTGTTGATGGTGGGGAGCTGCGTTGGGGAAGGTTGGGGAAGCTGCATTGATGGGGGGAGCTGCGTTGGGGAAGGTTGGGGGAGCTGCGTTGATGGTGGGGAGCTGCTTTGGGGAAGGTTGGGGAAGCTGCGTTGATGGGGGGGAGCTGCGTTGGGGAAGGTTGGGGAAGCTGCATTGGTGGTGGGGAGCTGCGTTGGGGAAGATTACTTTTGTCCCCAAAGTAATGCTGATGGAAAGACTCCTCTTCCTCCAAAGGAAGAGACACTTCCTCTTCTAAAAGTAGACCCCTCCTCCTCCTCCAAAAGTGACTCCCCCTCCTCCAAAAATAGACATCTCCTCCTCTGAAAGTAGAGATCCTTCCTCCTCCGAAAGTAGACAAGTCTGTTGGACTTGTAACTCCCATTGCTCCCAGTCGGCAATGGCATGTTGGCTGGGGATGATGGAAGCTGTAGTCCCACACATCTGAAGGGCACCAGATGGAATAGGATTGTGCCTCAAGAGCGGCTAACCATGTTAAAGTTATGCACATAACTGTGCTTAGGTGCATGCAGAGCAAGAGACAAACATTCTCTGTGGGGGACTCAGGACCCCCCTCCCATCTTTTCATAAAATAAGCTCTTTTTAAG